>NW_005871073.1:10015973-10071646 GCF_000147115.1 Myotis lucifugus
CCCTCCTCCCGCCCGCAGGGCTCGGGGCCCCGTGTGCCCGGGGGGTTGGGGTTGCATTCAATCAAGCACGTGTTTCGGAGCCCCAGTGAACCCCAACACCTATACGAGGAGCAAAAGTGAAGCTCCCCGAAGAGCCACGTGCGCTTGTAAAAGTGGAGAAATAAACCAAACAACAGCCGGCACCCAGAATTAGGTCAGACCCCAGGGAGAGGAGTTTCAAGCGCCGGGAACCGTGGATGCAAACCACCCAACCGGGAGAAACTTACATGTAAAATTAGGGCACAGAAAATACCTAGGCGGGAGACAACGGGAAGGCTTAAGAAATGGCACCTATGGTCTCGAAGTTTATGTAGAAATGTCTCCCACCCACCCAGCAAAATATGTGCAAAGAAAATGTATGCCTGCTGCCACCGCAGCAGGGGTCAGGCCGGCTCCTCCCCCGGCCCGTGTTCCATGTCAGCCTAAAATTCTCCAGGCGAGAAGAGAGGCCTGCGAAAGGAAAGATGGGCTGGGGAATCGCCGGCATATGAGTTGAGTTATAAACACCAAGATGTACTGTGATGGAGTGTGTGTGTGTGTGTGTGTGTGTGTGTGTGTGTGGATGCCAAGGCATTTATTTTACTCAAGAGGGGGAAAGACTGGTTTGGTATTTTAAGGAGCCTCCTGAGAGCATTTTGAAACTAAAATACCAAAATATAAGACAAGAAAAAGAAATATTAACAATGAAGAACAAGGGAGGGACGAGTGCCCCCCTCCCAATTTACACACACATACCCCCAATCCTGGATGAAAGGTCAAGGCGAGAAAGTGAGCACACCTGGCGACCACTTCAGCATCCAAGGACATCCTCCTGTTGCCTTCGGCCTGAGCGAGCAGGAGGCCCGGCCCCATGCTATTGAGTTTAGGTGAATGACGCCCAATAACCCGTCAGGGCCCATCTTTAAGGACGCTGTTAGTGCGGGCTGGAGTGGAGGAAGAAACCAATTATTAGCAATAATTACCTTACTCCCTACCCCAGAGTACTGATGACGTGTGTATGTTGGGGACGGGGGTACCTCTGCTCCAAAAAGGGGGGTTGCAATTTCAACTGTCCGCCCCAAACTCCCACATCCCTTCCCATCTTAAGAACCACCTTAAAGTGACAGGTTTTCTTTGAAATGACACTTCAGCCTTTAGTTTGACCATTTCAACTCCTCACAGTCAAAAAAGAGAGCTCACTTCTGATTAGCTAGAAGAGTTGATTTGAGATCCATGAATTAAACAAGCAGCGTCCAGCACCCCCGTTAGTGACTTAACCACTTACAGAATCAGATTTTAAGGTTTGGGCCAGGCTGCAGTAAACTCCCAAACGTGGGGCCCCGCCCCTAGCCCTAGGGTGAATCCGATCTGTCTCAATCAATCAAAGGTTTTCAACCTTTTGCTCTTAGGGCCTACGTTTTATTCTTTAAAAACCCGCAAAGGGCTTTTGTTTATGTAGGTTATATCTACTGATATTTATCGTACTAGAAATTAAAACTGAGAAATTTAAAAATATTTATTTACAAAATAATAAGCCCTGCTCCGAGTGTGGCTCAGTTGGTCAGAGCGTCCTCCAGGTCACAGGTTTTTGTTTTGTTTTGTTTTGTTTTGTTTTGTTTTTTTCAGGTTGCAGGTTTGATTCCAATCATGGCAAATACCGAGGTTGTGGCTTTGGTCCCTGGTCAGAGGCACCTACCGGAGGCAATCAAGCCATGTTTCTCTCACACATCTCTCTCTCTCTCTAAGAAAACACAAAAAAAAAAACAATAAACATATCCTCAGGTGAGGATTAAAATAATAATAATAAAATTACATTTTACATAAATAGCACAATCTAATGGAAATAACTATATTTTCCAAAAAAGAGTGGTATTACTATAAAATGTCTCAAATATCTTTAATGTCTGGCTTAATGGAAGGCAACTGGATTTTCATATCTGCTGCATTCAATCTGTTGCACTATCTCAGGTAGCCTTTGGAAAACTGTACATTCCTAAGAGAATGGGAGTAAAAAGTAACATTTTAGTATTATAATACAATAGTTTTGACTTTGTAGACTTCCTGAGATGGTCTTAGGGACACCCTTTGTCAATGGTTTAGGAACTGAGCAGGTGACCTAACTCTGGTGAATACATAATGGGAAGTGTAGGTATGTGGGCGAAGGGGAGGCGGGGAGGCGGGGAGGATCAGGGGAAAGATTTTAGCCCTGAGAGCCCATAAGAAGTCTTTTCCTTACTTCCTGCCCTGGCCATCCTCCATGGAGCAAGACATGTTTGGAGTTGTGGTAGCATATCCTGACATCTATATTATTCCCTCTGTTTAAATGTCCTCCCTCTCAACAACAGTAAGAGAAGAGGTTAAAAAAAAAACAACCCGAAAAACTGGAAAGACAACCCAGATGTCACTGAGTGGCTAAATTAACCTACTCTGGCTTTGTATACCTCCAAACTGCTCACATTTGAGCTACTAAATGGCCTATTGCTTAAGCCAGTTTGGGTCAAGTATTCAGTTACTTAGCCAAGAAGATCTTGACTGATATATAGGACAAGATAAGGAACTGGGCATCAGCCTGAAAATAGTGTAAGTATACTTTAAGCACAGAGCTAAAGGAATTGGGCTCTGATAGAACGTTGCCATGGAAAAGAAAGATAAAGGGAAAAGGTGCTCGATGGAATATTTTTTAATGCTTTGGCGACTTTCCCCTCTTTTAGCAAAATTAAGGGAATGTGATATCAAGTGTTGTTGTTTTCTAAAACACATCAAAACTTCCACCTCTACTCCATGTATATCACAGTGGTCAGAATAATTATTTTAAAATATAATTTATATCATGTCATTTCTCTGCTTTGGCTCCTGTCATTCATTATTGAAGCCCAAATTCTTCCATGTGTTACAAGGTTCTTATGACATGCCCTCCACCTCCTTCCCTCTCTGATTTCGTGTTCTATTAACCTCTCCCTTACTCAAGTAACCATTAGCCTCCTCACTTTCCCTCAACCTTGCCAGCTATCTTAGTGCCTCAGGATCTTTGCACTAGCTATTCCCTCTGTTTGAATGTCCTCCCTCTCAACATCTATATCACTTACCTCTCCCCTTTCTAGTCTACCAAAAGTCACCTTCTTTGTGAGACCCAACTGGCAACGTTATTTAAAATTGGAGCCCCTCCCCCCTCCCCCCACTCCCCGCCCTATAGCTTTCCAAATCTCTTACCTCCCTCTAATGTCATCTTCAACCATAATGTAGCATTTACTTATTTTGTTTGTTTGTTTGTTTGGTCCATCTACCTTTACTAGAATGTAATTCCAGCAGAGACAGAGATTTTGTTTGTTATTAACTGATGTGCCTGGTGCTCAATAATTATTTGGTAAATAAATGAACATAAGTCCAAATAACTGTTTTTAATTTCAGAGTAACCAACCACCTTGGCAGGCTACTGTATGCTTATGACAATGATGTTGCTCAAAAGATATCACATCAGTAGGCACTGAAATTGTGAGCCAAATCTGATGAACACATTCTGGAGCCATGTTGAAATGCCAAACCTGTGTTTGCCAACTAGGTTACTGCATTTGGGTGGATAGGGAAAGGTCAGAAAACAAGATGTGTTTGATTGTTTAAGATGGGCAGTAAACTGAACATAATTTCAGGGAGGAATTCTAAAATTGTGCACCGGTAACAAGTTTCAGAAAAAGCATATATACATATTTTTAAACTCTGTATGTTTGTGTGTATGTGTGAATGAATCTCTTCCAATCTGTCTGCAGACTTCCATTTTAGCCCCCATTACATCAGAGTCTTTAAAAAGTGAAAAATTCAATCCTCTCCCCAAGCCTCCTGTATTTAAGAACCTTGAATGGCCTCTCGTTTTATCTGCGTGAAATTGACCTTTCTCCCCTGTCTAGCACACTGATCTGGCTGGCTCCTGAACCATCTTGGAACTCCCACCTTGGCTAGCCCCTTTTTGTGTCCCCTGGCCCTTTGCACCTGCCATTCAGCCGGCCTGAAAGGCTTTTCCCACAGGGTTCAAGACTATGATTCTTTTTCATCATATGGATCCCACTTCCATATATAAAGCTAGCTTCCCAGGCTTGGTTTTGTTTGCTTGTTTGCTTGCTTATGGTCTGTATCCTCCCACTAGAATGTAAGCCCAGTGAAGGCAGGGACTTTGTTGGCTGTTTTTGCCTCTGTAGCCCCAGGCCCTCTATGCCTGCACTGGAGGTTGGTAATGAGACCATTAATCATGAAATTCAGTGGGAGGTGGATAGGAAAGAAGGAGCATCCACTTTTAATTTTATTAACTTCTGTTATATACGAATTTGTATAAGTGTGTCATATTGTAATTTTAAAATATTTTAATTTTGCTGAAATAAATAGGCTCTGACTTTAATATGTGTTAATAATCTGCTCTATGTGTTTCTCAGAAACCAGTGTTTCAAAACCCCCAGCAAACATTCAGGCCACACAGCTTCTACTAACACGTACATTCAAATCTGGATAATAATGGGCTTTTATTACAGCTTTCTGTAATTCATACCATCTGGATTATTTCAATAGCAGCAACAATTTCTGCATCCAGTGAAGAGCATTTCTTGTTCGGGCCTGTAGGCCATAACAGACGAGGAGATGGGCTGAGTCACCTTTCCTTAATGGCCCCACATTCATTCACTCATTCTGTGTCCTGGCCAGCACTTTCTTTCCAGCAGCGGCAGGACGTATAAACAAAGTCTTACTGGATACTGTGCTGAGAACTCCATATCCATGATCTCATTTTACTCACAAGATAAATTTAAGGCTGTTAGTAATTAACTGCAAACTAGTATAGAACAGCTTCCAAGAGCTGCAAGACCTCAGAGTCCCACACGCGGGCCCAAGTGGTCAGGGCGTACTCCATGGAGGAGAAAGAACCGGAGCGGGGCCTCGAGGCAACCTTCACTCTGCAAACCTGGCAACACCAGGCCACCAGCTCTGCTTCCCGATTTCTAAAGGCGGCCTTACAGTGAGCTGGGCTTGGCTCGTCTGGCCATCTGAGGGAATCTCTGCGACATGCTGCATTTCCAAGGATGATTCATTCCTGGCCAATTCCTTTGGCTTTGGGCCAGTAGTAGTCCAGCTTGAAATGACAGTCCTGTGACACTTACAAAGTGCTGGCCGGGTTTGCAGGAAAAACAGGCCACTGCAGTTGCCTTTTCCTCCCACATCCACCAGGTGAAAATTCTCAGAAAAGAAAACTACCCTTTCTTATTACCCACCCTGCCCTGCCCCACCCTGCCCTAACTCACCCCACCAGACAGACCAGACACAATAGAAGGCATGCCTGCTCATCTTCTAGGCACTTAGTACTTTCGATTTTTGTCTGGTCTGCTGAGTGTTCTGCTCCACTATTTCTTTTGAAAGGGTTTTTGTTTTTTTGAGCAAGAATGCCTGACAGAATTTTGTCAAACTCTAGCACATTGGTGTCCCACTCTTCATTTGTCCCCAAAGTGATTTACTAATTTTAAAATATGCCATGTAAAACTTGATTATGCATTAATCACTCAAATAGTTTATAAGGTCCTATCATAGAAAAATGGTCAGGTGCCCACCAGAGAAGTTCTCCAATTCTGTATTTCCAAGAGAAAAGTAGAATTCCTCCTTTAATAACTGCGACGAACACACACACAACACACACACACACACACACACACACACACACACACACACACACGGCAATCATTTTGAACATTTTGAGCATTCAGGAGGACTGTCTTGAATTCTGATCTAACACTGAGACCATGTTAACAAAAGTCCTTTACACAAATTCATCTTCTTCAATATCCAATCATAGTATATTTTTTCTTTTTCTTTTTACTGAAATCTTATGGGGTCTCATCACACAGCGCATAACATTTCACTTTTGAAAACCTCACCAATCCTATGTCTCCTCTTGGCTCTCTCCTCCTGCTGCCATGTTTCGCTTAAGGCCCATTCCCTTCCAGCACACACACACACACACACACACACACACACACACACACACACCTTGCAGACTGAAGTGGTCTCTAAACCTTTCTTATACAGAGCAATTTAGCTCAGTCTACATTTCTAAACTTGCACATTTAAACCCATAGTATTGATCAACCAACAAAAGACCTACAAGGAAGTGAGGGGACTGACTATAAATGACCCAAAATGGTTTCTTTTTTTCAGTTATACTGAAATTTATTTAAAAACCACGGAGCACAAAGGTCTAGCATCAACTTGAATAGTTCTAATTTAATTCTGCACCATGGTACCCTTTTATTTTGCATAGTCTTAGTCTCTATCCCTCTTATTTCAAATTTTCCTCAATGGTTTAATGAATATTTACTGAATGTTTACCATGTGCCAATGATTGCCATTGAGGGCTATAAGTTCCCTGCTCACCACAGAAACAGTCTCCCAGGAAGACAGAATAATGATAGTCTAAATAATGCTGAGAAGTGGCCTGTACCATAGGCACTTGCGTCGGACTGCCTGGGCTGAAATACTGGCTCAGCCTCCTGGGTCCATGTTCACATCATTGGCTCCCAAACTAACCTGTGGCTTCCTTCCTCTCAGCATTCTGTTTAGTAAACAATAAATGCTTTGTGACTTAAGTCACGACTAGTTAGGTTGTTTGTTACTTGCAGTTAAAAGCATCTTATCTGATAATACACCAAAAAAAAAAATTCTCATAAAGTGAGCTGAGGGTGTGATATCTCATTTTATTGGTACAATACACTCAAGTGTCCCAAGTGGAAACAGCCAAATGAGCAAAGAAGTCAGTGAAAAAGTGAAATATGAGAGTTATTTACAAAGGACTGATTGACTGGGAACATTAAATGAGAAGCAGGGAAAATGTGCAACTGTTTCTATGTTTTGAATTATAAATATATATCTAGGATATTAACATTTCTCTAATATATACATACAAATTAAACTAGGCCAAACAATTAAAGCATATTGATATATATATATATATCTTTTCACAAAATGATTTGCTATGCTGAGATTCTCAGGACATTGTACTCTGCTTTCTTGCTAGTACTTGCTTTATATCATAGATCTTTTCTAGCAAAAGTCATGTGTAAAAACATATATTTAGAAATCAAATCATGTCCTAAATATACTAGTGAAACTAGATGTTTAAAAGAAAATTATGATAATCTTTTTGCACAATGAATGATGTCTTTATAGAACAAATAATCTTTTATCATTTATTAATCCTATAAGATTACATTTTAATGTTAGATTTCCTTAAAAGATTTTTACGTATCATTATCTGCAACCCAGCCTTTTGTGCAACTCCTTTATTGAGTTCTCTGTAATATGAATCACACTACAGAAGGCTGAGGTGTTGCAATAAACAAAACAGTTCAAATTTTTTAATTCTGAAACCGGCAATTCTGTTTTTCTTAGTTATAAATTTCCATTTGATTTCATTATTTATATTTTGGTAGGTGAAGTTTATGTTTCTGCATTCTCAGTGAAAAAGAAATCTGGTGGCTTGATTCCTGATGAATTTTATTTTCTGCTTTGTAAACCTCTATCAATGATGTCATCAAATAATTGTTCAAATTGAAATATAGTGAAATAGAATCGTCTATATACTGGGCAAAATACCCATATAAAAATTCAGATTTGATATCAATTAAAATATGGTATTGATTTAAAGCAATCATTTAAGACTTACAATCCAATATAAATCTGCCTGTCCCTTTAAAAAGAAAAGCAATTGGGTCCGGTTGCTGAGCTCTCTTGGATTTATTTTATCTTAGCAGCTGTTCCTGAAGTCAAGTCGATGTTATTCAAATGAGGGTTTTCAAGCTCTTTGTTGAATTTTTCAACTTATGGTATATGCTATCAAGCATAAAACCCACATTTACAATGAGGTGGTTTGGGCACAATTAGAAAGAGTGGAGAAATAAAATGGTGTTGAAAAAACCTCTAATTTTCATTTAACAAAGATAAAACTGTTGAACATGATCTGCCTGCAGCCCCTGTAACAGTAGCAAGGCAACTGAACCTCTAAGCACCAAAAGTTGGATGATATATTTAGTAATAAATGTATGTGTAGGGGGAGGGGAGGTGTTCTAAATGGAACTTTCTGTGATCATAGAAGATGAGGAAGGAACACGTCACTTTTCCTGCTGCTCTGAAATAAGCATATTGTAAATTTTACCAAACACAGGCTACCCATCGATCTAGAAAGGATAGCGTCACAGTCATATACCTTCTATTTTCATTTATTTTTGTTGCATTTGTTTTTCAAGAGTCAGCATGGCAAGACATTAACAGTATAAACTCAGAATAAGAATCTTGGCTCTGCCCCTACTTGTTGTGAATACTTGTACTTTTTATTTAACTTACAAATTAAACCAGTTAGCTTCAGCAATGGCAAAGTATATATGGAACTTTAACTTATTTAGGAGTTATCTTCATCTTTATGTCACATATAATTATTTCCTGGTATTAATAAGAAAAACTTATTGAGTGACTACTTCTTGTCAAGCACTGTTCTAAGTGCTTTACATATTAATTCATTTAGTCCTCACAACAACCTATGCGGTAGGTGTCATTATTGCCTTTACTTCCTGATTAAGAATTAAGAAGGCTCGGTTACTAGTAAATAATCTGCCCAAGATTACCCAGCTAGTAAATTTCAGAGCTCTTCTCTTAACCACCATGTCATCACCAATCTGTTCAGGACTGCTTTCATCTCTGTTGCTCCCCAACCATTTTTGTTCAAATGCCTGCTGATTAATTAAGAGAAATCTTCAAACTGGAATAGCTCTCTGCCCACGCACATGAAGACTCCGGGTGGTCCAGAACCTGGCCGACTTTAAGGGAATCAATTTCACATCCTCAAGTTCATTTCTACACTTTCCTAAAGCATATCTTTCTGAGAACATGCTCGGGGCCTCTTTTCCATCCCTTGTCACATTGCCATTTTTCCACTTACAAAAGAAAGACATTCTTCTCACAGATCACACATCTTACTACGGTGCTTTGACCCCAGGTGCACAAAACACAGAAAATTAGAAGCCGGTCTTAGTGTTGAGAAATGGAATGACTATGATGGCTGGAAACAAAACTGTCACTTGACAGACCATCAAAAATAATTTAAATGATAGATTATCACATGATTTTTGGCATATAATTGAAGGGAGTTTGAGGAATTGAGTAACAGTGGGGATTGAAAAGGGGGCCAACACGAGTTATGAAGGAAGAAGGATGGGCAGCATTATTGGATCAACTGGATCCGATAAGTTTAATGATTGTTCTCACCTCACCTAAGAAGTGCCTAAGTCAAGTTCCAAGAATTTAATTATCTCCTCTCTTTATGCTGCCCCCAGGGCACCACATCTTGTCTTTGATGTTTATTCCAGTGACCTCAAGATGTCCAAGCTTCCTAGGTCAATTTTGTCACTCAAATCCTTATCCCCATACTGCTCTGTCCTCACAAAAACCCCCTCTATCCACACTCTTCTCTGAACAGTCCCTGCACCTTCTAGTTCTGAGGGAAAACTGGCTTTCCCCTGAGGACACGGAATTCCCTGCAGCCCTCATGAGTGGTGGCCAGTTTCGCTCAGGTATCCTGGGCCAGAAGGTGGCACAAGTGTCCTTCTTGCTCCTCCCTGCCACTTCCCAACCATTGTCCCTTTCTTGCTCCCCCATCAGCTGCCTTGAAGCTCCTGTCATCAGACTGCACCTCCCTCCAGGCCTCCCTGCTGTGTTCTCCCCTGTCCTCCGGGCCAGTCCCAGGTTTCCTGTCTTTCTCTCCTCCATCCTCCTGTCATCATTCTTGGTGATTCAATATCTACATGAACAGTCCATCCAATTTCATGGCTTCTCCATTCCTCAGCCTCTTTATTCCCAGCCTAGCCCGGATTACCTACTCAAATCCTCTGCCAAGGGCAGCGCTAACACAATTCTTTCCACCAGGACCACGTGGAGTAAAGGAGAAGCAGTTAAGAGACTGGTGCTCTTACCAAAGATAAAGGGACGGCAGGATAAATGATAGCAACAGATAGCCCTCATAAAGTGCCTAAGGGGGAATAGGCACCTGGAAAAGTAGGTGGCAGACGAATCCTAGAAGACATGATTGTAGTATATTCAGATTAGAATTTATTCCATAACCAATGTGGAGTCCATGAAATAAATTTCAATGCCTGGTTCAATCATCTAAAAAATATAAAAAATAAAATAATACATAAAATGTTTTTAAAAAATAATATTAAGGAAAGCCCTCTGAAGTAAAACTTCAGAAAATATAAAAGGAATATAATTTAAATGTTGCAAATCGGCAACACAAGACATATATTCATATCAGAGCAACACAATTAATACCCTTCACTTTTCATTTTCATAAGAGCTTTAATTTAACTCCCTTGAAATATCATACACTTTCTGCCAACCTAGTGCAGGAAATAGCACACAAAGACATTCTAAAATATTCAAACAAACATAGCCTTCAGAAATAAAAATAAGCATTTGGAAGAGGGGAGGGGTCTGGGGGGACTTGATGAAAGACGATGAAGAGATTAGCCCAAAAACATAGCCCATGGACACAGAAAACAGTGTGGTGATAGCTAGAGAGGGAGGGGAGGGGCAGGGGCTGGATGGAGGTGGGAATGATGGGGAGGAATGGGGGACATCTGTAATAGTGTCAGCAATAAAATAAACAAAAACAAGCATTTTCAAGTTTTTATCTGTACAAAATGTTTTGTTATATCATTTGTTTTATGTAAGAATAATTGTTGATCATAAAATATGCTTTTTTTTTCAACTTTACAAAATTAACACACCCACACAATAAAACAGGAAAAGCCATAAATCCTGCTGGAGGGTTTGAGATGCTAAAGTTCTTCAAATTGCTGTTTGCATTTATAAAATATGATGCACTATTTATAATCTCTACATTTTTAGAATTCAGCATATTTAAATGCTGCTACCTGATGTTACAAGCCAAGGGATTTCAGTTAGAACTGTAAGCATATGGATAGAACAGTCAAACCCAGACCAGATGGCTTGTTAAGTAGGTTGGTGGTAACATGCTGTTATCTGAGGACCCAAAAAAAGCACTTCAAAAATATCTCCCTTACCCAACAGTCTTGGTGTCTGAAATTCCACCTTTAGCAACTGGGGAAGGTAGAAGACATGTCTTGCTTTTGCTCAGCATCTACTTCTCCTTCTGGTAATAACATCCTGGTTTCCTTAGGAAAGTGCCTCTCCCCAGCTCTCTCTGAAGTTGTTAAATGGAGTTGATTCCTACCCTAAATTTGGAGGTGGTCTGAGACCCAGTCTTGACCAAGCAGAATATGCATCCCTCTGGCCACAGAAATTGGTTTAGGGACAGACATATAACCCAATGAGATTCATTCCTGAGATTCTGAATGGAGGGACCAAGAAAGAGACAACACTCCTTCCCCTGGGAAGCTAACACTGAGTTAGAGTGCCTGGGGCCACTCCCTTTCTCTTCTCCACCTCCTTATACTCTCGCTTAGACCAACCACTGTGGTGCTGGGATTGCGGAATGCCTTTACAGATCCTGCCTGGGCCCCCAAAGCCAACCAACACTGTTCCTTATTGATATTTTCCAGTGCTTTGAGATACTCTAGAATGATTTTAATGATGTCTATTAAGTACCAACTTCAATGTTTTCCACACAAATCCCAGAACACATGTTCTAGGAGAACCATGTTAACCTATGTAAATATGTGGTATTAACAGTACTGCCAATCCTATATAATAAAGAGGTAATATTCAAATTGACCCTCACTCCATCATGCCATCACAAGATGGCTGTGCCCACATAGGAGGTGAGGTTCCCGTAATGAGCTGTAACAAGCTGGGCTGGGGCGGGGGACCTCAGGCCATGCCCCCCGCCCAGTGGGGCTTGATGGGGAACCTCAGGCTGTACCCCCTTCCCAGTGGGGCCTGGTGGGGGGCCTGAGGCTGGGCCCCCTGCCTGGCGGGGCTTGACAGGGGTGGGGTCAGCCGGGTCTGGATCTTGCCCAATGGGGGTGGGGCTGGCTGGATCTGGGTCTCACACGATTTCGAAGTGCACGCGGGTGTGCGGGGACTTGACTTGACTCTGAGTACAACAGTGTGCCCCAGACTCTGACAGGAGGAAGATTTTCATATACATTTTACTAATTTTCTTTCATCTCTGACACTTCTATTATAGAGAAAGGGCAAATAGCAATATTAAAATATTTTCTCTAATTAATTCCCTTTTAATGTGCACAAATTTCATGCACCAGGCCACTAGTTTTATATAATAGTAAAAAAAAAAAAAAAGACCATTTAAGTAGTAGTCTAAATCTTAAGGATTAAGAAAATGAAGCCCAGTGAAGAGAAGCCACCTACCAAAGGATACCCTGTAAGTAAGTTAGCACCCAGATAGCAAGCAGTGTACCAAAAGGAAGTGAGAAGAAAGAGCCACTTCCTATTGTCCTTACAGGAACCAGAAAAGGCAGCTCGGAGTTCACTGGGAAGCAATGGGAAGGGCATGGGGAGGCTGATATTGTGAAATATGTAGACCTTGTGGTGTGGGGTAATGGGAGAGGGGCAAAGACCTGCTTTCCAACCTATTACTTTTTGACTATGTGAATTTTGGACAAGTCATTTAGTCTCCCTTTATCTCATTTATTTCTCTCAAAAATGAGCATAATGTCACACTCTGCAAGGATGTCTTAAAATGATAGAGCAAATTGCCAAGACTATAAAGTTAGATATTATGCCCTCCCTCCCCAGCATCTACTTTCCTTCCATTCCCTTTAAAAGGCATGGAGCATGCTTATTTTTCATTGTTGAGCAAGTTCATTTTTTTCCACAAGGGTTTTAGACTGAGTGACAACCTCCTGAGGTGCCTGTCTGGATAGTGGATCCAGTCATGCTCACCATTTTGTACTTCTGAGGACATCAAATTTTTCCTTCAGAAGCTGACATTCAAACACAAAATGCACTTTCTCCAGTCGTATGGTTCTGGGTTTTCATTTCTTCAAGTTTTTTTTTTTCTGCTTGCAAATTCATGTCATAAACTAGAACTCAGAAGCAATAAAAATAACGGAACTCTCCCAAAAGATAAAATATATTTGAAGCTACATGCAACTGGGAATTATTTATAACAAAGCCAGTTTAAGGATGCAGTTAGCTAGCATATACATGTCTCACATAACCAAGTTTGGAGAGGCTTTTAAAGAGCATGAGAGATGACAGAATGTTGAGGCCAAATGAGTGGATTTAAGTCAATACTACTATCACCCAAAAGGCCAAATCTACAATAACAATTGTACCATTCGGCATTCATGCACAAGATGTCTGCGTGTGGATGGTTTTTCTGATTGTTAAACTGCAACTACCTGCTCCGAATCCCACACAGCGCCCTCCCTTCTCCGTCCCTCCCTCACTCTTTGTTTTCAGGAGTTCTCAGCTGTGAGTGTATCAAATGCTGACTAGTATCAGGCCCACCTTCTCCCAGGGGAGCGTCCACTGTCCGTCTTCTCTACAGAGGCCTGAATGGAAATAACCAGCCATTCAATATGTCTAATCAGACGAAAGCCTGCTCCCTGAGGGTGACCTCAATCCCACAGTGAGTGGGGAACAGATTAGCATATCGCAGATCCCAGGGCGCCAGGCATTGTCTGGTAAACAAAACGAAATTAGCAACACAGGCATGGGACACAAAAGCCAAGACAAATTAATGCTTTATGCGTGGTAATGTTTACCTTTGTTTAAATACAAATTTTGGAGACAAGTGGTGAGTCTTTGGTGAATAAATGTCTGATTAGCCTACAGCGTGGAGGTGGAAGGGGGCAATGCTCATTCAATAGAATAGTGAGATTTAAATTTCACAGGTGAGAGCTTTAGAATCATTCACAACAAAGATGACTTTGTCCTTTCGTCAAACTTTGTTGTATGGTGGTTTGTGTTTGGCCAGGGCTCTATTATATATAGGAACATATATGGCTAAAAGGATGGAGTCAACAGACAAAAAAATGAGACTGAAGATGAGCCATAAACACAGGAATCAGCAGTGGTCAGGGGAACAGGCTAAATGATTAGGTGAAGGTCTGCAAAACCCAGACTGTGGGAAAATCTACAGGATAGATGAGACATAGATTTTCCAATAAATTAAATTCAAGGAAGAAAGTAAAAAGAGGAAAGGAAAACTTAAACAGTAAAAGGGACATACCAACCAAATGCAATGTGTGAACGTTGTTTGGATCTTGATTTAAGTAAACAAATGTTTTTTAAAAAATCTATGAGACATTTGAAAATATTGGAACACTGGAAATTTGATGAAATGAAGCCTTGCTTTTTAGAGATACATACTAATATACTAGCATATGAATAAGATGGTGTGATGTCTAAAATGTGGTTCAAAATATGAAACATGATTGACTGTCCGTGGTTAATAATTATTAAGATCGAGATACCTGAGAATTCTTTATACTATTTTCTCTACTTTTCTGTATGTTAGAATTTATCAATAATAATGAGCAGGCTCTGAATAATAACACAGAAATTATTCTTGTCAGATATACACGATAGTACTTCTAATGTTCTTATATAAAGGCACTGTAAAAGTAAAATAGAAGCTCTTTTCTAAATGAATTAATACACATAAAGCATTTAAAACAATGTTGGGTGTACATATGATGAGTGTTCAATAAAGGCTCACCAGTTCGTGTTTCCTTAAATGTAGTGGGTCTAAATCTTAGCCTACAAACGCAAGTGTGTAGGAAACAGCTTTATTTTTCTACAACTGAGCATCTCTTTTCTAAACCCATTTTTTAGAAGGGTGGTAGAACAAACATTAGGTGATTCTAAGATCCTCCCTAAATTTTACCTGTAATTATTTCTAAACTGCAGAGGTGTTTAGAGATCCAAGCATTCGAGTTGGGGGTGGGATGGGGGGGCAGATCAGTCTATCTGATCCTCAATGCCTTTTTTTTCACACTTACCATCTGCTGAGACACCCATCGTTCCATATGGTCCCCTCACCTTTGCGTTCTCTCTTTTCTCCACCTTCAAGTTGAATTGGTCTCTAACCTGCTTGTAGGTCAACCTCTGGCCCCAGGACTCGTTCATACTGCAGCCCCCACCACAGTGGGAGACGCTGTGAGACCCTCCAAAGCCACTTCTTCTCTGGGGTTTCCCTGCTTTCTGAGGCTCTACCTGAGAGATGAGGTGCTGATCTCTTCTTTGGCACCTCACACACCGAGTTGGGGTTTTGCCCAGCTTCCTTCCCCGGCACTGCTCCCGCATCCAGGAGCTGGCACAGGGCTTCCTTTCTTTGAGATCCACCAAAACGATTTCCCACAGATCTGTTGGGTCCCCTCAAACCTGCCTTCTCATGCAGCCTGGGAAGCCCTTGCTCTTATTCAGCTATATCCCCTCACTTAATTTTCTGTGCCCCTTCAAAGCTCAACTGCTGGGAGAAAAAAAAAAGGTGCCTTTTCTCTGCTTTCCCTTGTCATATTCCTTCTTTGAGGCAATGAGTGGAGAAAGAGTAGCTGACTAAGTGGGGAAAGGAAAAGATGGGGGAATATGTCCATAAGTATTTCAATTATTTTTCCTTCCATCCCAACAATGCATGAATGGAAAAAGCACACAGCTGAGTTACTTAACCTTCCAAATGCCCATAATTAGTTAAGACAGCCTTGGCTATGTTTCAGAACATCCAGAATGAGGATCATATTGAGTGTCTGCCCTCGAGCTAGCCCCAAAAGGACAGATGCACCCTCCAGTGTGGGCTGCGGGTACAAAGAAGATTCCCCCTTTAATAGTTTCCAAAAGGACATAAAATCTATTCCAATAGAACTACAACTAGGAAAAGTGAACAAGGTCTGGCCACAATAAGAGAAATGTAGCCAGATAGCATTCACAATGCTTTGGGGGAAGTTCAAATTTCAAAAAGGCCCTTTTTTCTTTTTTTTCTTCTCTTTTCTTTTTAAAAAAATAGAATCTAGTAAAGGTAAATTTTGTGCTTTTAGTTCTGAGCCGTCTCATTCTGCTGTGCATTTGGAGGTCATGCCCCGCTGGTAGTTTCGTTTATTTATCCAGGCATGCATTCAGTAAATAGCTGTGAGGATCTATGTGGCAGGCTCTGTGCTAGGAATTCAGTTACAACTAAAAGGGGGGTGTTCTGTCCTTCTTCAGAATGTATCGGGCTTTGTTTCCTAATGCAACTTGACCAGTTTATGAGTCTAAATTTGAAAAACCATTCAACTAGGATTTTGGTCAGAACCATTAGTTATTGTAGGCTAAGGAATGTTAGGAGATGTGCTACTAAGAAAAAAGAAAAAAAACATTAACAGTGACTTTCAGCTAAACAGGCAGAAAATGGAATGAAAAGGCCCTTTATTAGCGTGTAACTGTGCAAATAGAGCAGTGATGAGGGTGCCTTGTGCCATGTGAATATCAGGTTCAATGCCACTGTGTTATTATCGGTCTGATGAATGTTAAAGTGTCAGTCTAACGCAAACCCGCTGAGCAACAAAGATAAAGAAATTCTGCTGTCACAGCTGAAAGCATTGCATTAGCAAGGCCCTTTCTAAACCAGCATACCCACATTCTGGGTTACACTTTGGATCCATTAGAAACTCCCTCCTCAAAACAAACATCTCTTTGAACTTGTAGTTCTTAGCCCTAAAGGCCAAGAGAAAAAGCACCAATTGTAATCTGATGATTAAGGGACCAAAAGGTTATGTATTCACCTTACATCGCAGTCTCACTCACTCCCAGAATTCCTAACTCACTGATAGTAAAGAAATTGTTACTTTTTTCCCTTACATATCATGCATTCCCCCCACCAACATGAAAAGCTAAAACTTTATTTAATGTCAATGAATTAGTGACAAGTAGCGGTTTATAGCCAGTTAACTCAGGTCATTGGTTAAAAAGAAAGGTCCTCTTATAGAAATTACTTTTTTTTTTATTTTGCCATGGCATAATGCTGTTATTTTTAAAATAGTTAAGGGGTCAAAGCTATTTCCACATGAAATGTAAACAAAGTGGGTATTCCGGTGAGATTTCTTCTGGGGATTAGTGAATTTGAAAATTCAATATATGAAAGAAAAGCAAGAAGAAAGATCCTTTCTCAAATACTTAGACTGTAATATGACTTAACCCTATTTCACTGACACATGTCTATTCAAGCCTCATTTTTTAGATAAAAAGTATGTCTATGCAAATTTACATAGGAAAAGGTATAAATGAAGAGCAGCTTCTTCGACTAAGAGCCACAAAACACCTCTCTGTGGTGTCTGCACGTACTTAGGGATCCCTGTTCCAGGCTGCACCACGGACCACCTGAAGGGGGAGCGGGAATTAGGCAGGGACCCTGCCACAAAGTCCAGGGCCCCACTGCAGATCCAACCACCATTCTTAGGCAACTCTGTATGGAGTGCTGGTAATAAACACTATGAGGTAATTATGGTCTTCAATCCAATGACTACATTGCAATAGATTATTTTGTTTTCCATTTTCCAATGAGCCCAATGCCCAGATTTATGGCTTTCTTCCATTTGGGGCAGTTGGTGAGTCTTTCCCTGAAAAAGCAGCAAATCTGCTTTCAGCTGCATCCTCTTCACATTTTGACACCTAATTATGAACTTCTAATGAAAGTGATCTTTGAGAGTTTCAATTCATAATCAAAATCACTCTTAGTGTGCTCAGCCTTTATTGGAAGAGGATGAGACTTCAGGCCTTTCTCCTTTCTAACTGAATCTATTCGTAGGGTCAGGAAAGGCCTAGCATAGAAAAGATTTTCCAACATACGTACTATGGACATCTTCCCCATCTTTCCAAATTTTTGTAAACTGATGGAGCACTAAAATCCACATTTATGTCACCTATCACGATGAGTATGGCCTTACCTGGTTGTCTTCTCACCTGCAGTTTCTAGATCTCTGTTAGTTGGTCGTGGTTTTCTCAGGCTGCCTTCGAGTGGTGATACACAGGAAGTCAAGTTCTGTGACTGGAATTAGAAATTTTGGCCACATGAAGGTTAAAACTAGATGCCTTTCTCCTTTTCCAGATGGAAGTAATCAGATACCCCTATTTTCCACAAAGGCTGGCATGCCACAGGGTGCCACCTGATCTCTTTGTTTTAGTCCATATGAATGGCATGGGCTAAGAGATATGATGGCCCATCCAATCCATTCCTGAGGCTGAAGGTGGTATAATTACTGTTCCTTCCTTCTTTACACCTGCCATTCCGGAAGGTCCTGAGACAGCATGGAAGGACATAGAGATTATTATGCTAAGTGAAATAAACCAGGCAGAGAAAGATAAATATTACATGATCTCACTTATATGTGGAACCTAATGAACAAAATAAACTGATGAACAAAATAGATCCAGTGACATAGAAGCATGGAACAGACTGATGAATCTCAGAGGGAACGGGGGAGGGGTAACAGGAAGAGATTAACCAAAGAATTTACGGGCAAATATGCACAGCCCATGGACATAGACAATAGGGTGGTGAAGGCCTGGGATGAGGTGGGAGCTGGGTGGAGGGGGCCAAAGGGAGGAAAATGGGGGACATCCGTAATACTCTCAACAATAAAATAAATAAGTAAATAAAAGGATAGGAGACACAAAAAATGGCTTTAGATTTATAGCAAAACAGACTTGCTCAAATACTTCCTTTTTAAAAAGATTTACCTAGCAAGTCACTGGCTCAGATATGTAATCAGGGCTTCTGCAACAGGAACAAGTCCTATAACTTGTAACAGACATACTCTGCAGGCTTGCCAACTCGGGAGAAAAGAGAGAGCGAGCGAGAGAGAGAGAGAGAGAGAGAGAGAGTCAGGTACGCCCAGTTTCATCACCCAATTCACTGATTAGGTAGGTCCTCCTCCTTCCCTAAGGAGTGCAAGGCAGAAGGAAGTTGATTGTGTTCTTTGCTTCTGGATGGCGGAGTGGAAACTTCCTTCCCTCTATGGCAGTGGTTCTCAACCTTCCTAATGCCGCGACCCTTTAATACAGTTCCTCATGTTGTGGTGACCCCCAATTTCATTGTTACAAATTGAACATAATTAAAGCATAGTGATTAATCACAAAAACAATATGTAATTATATATGTGTTTTCCGATGGTCTTAGGCAACCCCTGTGAAAGGGTTGTTCGACCCCCAAAGGGGTCGTGACCCACAGGTTGAGAACCACTGCTCTATGGGCACAGGAGCAGTGGGGACTAAGCATTCATGCCTAGAGCAATCGCAAATGCTGGAAGAGTTGCAGGAAGGGAGCCCTTGCCAAGATGGGCTTGTCTGGGCATTAGGGGTAGGGAAGGTGGAAGAGACACAAATGGACCCTCTCTGGCCTTCTTCCTGGATGATGGTACCTTAGCAATGACTATGTAAGTGTCCTTCCTTCTCCCCTTTGTTCCGTGCTAGACTATGGAACTAATGACTGCCTAGCCCTAGGTCAAGATAACTCTCTGAATAATCTCTAGCATTAGAGGGCAGTTTTACCATTTGGGGCTCACTCTCCCACCTCCATCCCACCTTGAATCAAAGTCCTAGCCAAGAATGTCTGGGACAGACCCTGCATCCCTGACCAAACCTGGTGATGGACCGTTGCCGAGATACCAGGCCAGGGGCAGAAGGTCTAAACAGCTGCCTTGGCCCTGCCCCTTCTTGATATTGCTAGAACTATTGACATTGCTGGAAGTTGTTCTACATTTCCCTTTGCCCCCATACATATAGTTTAACCTATAAAGTCCCATGATTTTCCAAACACCATTCAAGGTTCCTTAATATTTTTAGCCATCAATTATCTTAAAAACAAGAAATAGTTTCTCTGTCTAAAAGAAAGAAAAATAAAAAACTAAGAGGAATATATTTCAGAAAAGTAAATCATGCTCATAATCTCGTTTATTTTTTAAGTCTACGTATTTAGCTATGAAGAAGGGCGGTCAAAGGGAATTCTACCGTTGTTCCTTTTGAGGGGGGGGTGTCTCTCAATGAACATTAAATTGACATTTGTAAAATCCCCACCTCTCCCAGACATTTCCCACATACCCTGCCACAATTCTAGTGGCTCTCTCCTCAAACTAACCCTCAGAACTCCTCGATCTAGGCTAACGTCACATTATGTAGACATTTTTGGCTTTAATCCAGTGGTTTCTACTTATTACTATGCAAATATGTATTTGGAAAATGTAGAACAACTTCCAAAGAGAGCTGGGCTTGGCCATCGATTTCTGCAGTAATGAACCTTCCAGAGGATTTGGAGGGGGAGATGAGGAGAAAGACCCATGAAGAGCAGAGGGAATTGCACTTCAGACAGAGTACTTTTACTCGGAGCTCCTTCCCTTTTTTCCAGCCTCTCTCCCTATTTTCCATCACAAAAGCCTAAAGAAGAAGTTAGTCAAAGACAGAAAGTCCAGAGGGTGGAAAGAGAGTAAGAGAAGCTACACAGGCAGAAAACACATTCACTATAGAGAGGTAAAGAGAAGGACAGGCAGAAAACAGAATTCTCAGGAGAGGGTGGCAAATAATTGAGGAAATCCAAATATTAATCATTTTTGTCTGGTCACAATTCATTTATTTGCTTATTCTACTTGTTTTCATTCTTGGAAATATTAAACCACTAATGTCTACCAAGGCAATAGCCTAGTTACTGGGAATTCAGCAATAAATAAGTCAGAACACAGTCAGAACTCTACCTGCCGCTCTCATCACTGATGTTTCTATCTCTCTTCCTCTCCCTTCCTCTCTGAAATAAATACAAATATATTAAAAAATAAAATGAAAATGCAGAGGACCTGAACAGACACTCCAAGAAGACATATAAATAGCCAGAGACATATGAGAAGATGCTCAACTTCACTAGCTATATGCAAATCAAACCACAGTGAGATACCACCTCGCATTCTTAGAATGGCTATTATCAACAAGGCAAGTAATGACAAGTATTAGAGAGGTTGTGGAGAAAAAGAAACTCTCATACACTGCTGGTGAGAATGTGAATTGGTACAACCACGATGGAAAACAATATGGAGGGTCCTCAAAAAATTAAGAATAGAGCTACCATAGGGCCTAGCAATCTCCTATGTAGCTCAGGGTGATGTAGGGACATGGTTTTGGGCCTTAGTTTAGAATTGTAAACCAAGTTCCTGGGCAGGGCTTCCAGAAAGCTCTTAAAAGAAAGTGAGTTTAGTTTTTGGCCTTGACCCTACCCTTCTCTGGTATGTGGTGGCCATGTAAGAGAGGAACCACCATCATTTTCCAGGAAATGGCTGAGAGCATGAAAGTCACATACTGAGGGTGTCAAAGCATTGAGGGTGGGAGGAGCCTGTGTCCCTAGATCCTCTACCTCCAGACTTTTTCTATGAGGAAAACAAACATCTAATTTGTTTAAACTGCTGTTTTTAGAGGTTTCAATTACAACCAACTAAAATCTCTAATATTATGCGCTATTTAAACAAAATAGCATGTTTCCCTTGCAATGGTATTTCAAGTAATTTTTCTGTAAGATTATTCTGAAAGCATGTTGAGTCGTTTCTCCATTGAGATCTGCAAGTATTTTGAAAGAATTTGTTACTTGTCTTCTTCATGAAAGTGAAAAATAGACCTATATGTCATATATCTCCAAGTTTTATTTTCATAAGGTAGAACTCATAGCTCAATCTTTATAAAGCCGCTGATACTTCACTAGCTATATGCAAATCAAACCACAATGAGATACCACCTCTTTGCTTTTGTTTGTGGGTTTGTCTTATTGAGGACATATATATGATCCACACTAATAAAAGACAAACACCAAATTGACCTTACCTTTGCTACGCCTTAAGCCACGCCCACCAGCCAACTATATGCAAATTAACCCAACCAAGATGGCGGCCGGCAGCTACGGAGCTGGAGCAAGCACGAGGCTTGGTTTCCCCAATGATGGAGGAAGCCAAGCTTCCTGCCTGCCGCAGCGGCTCTGAGCTCCACTCAAAGCAACAAAGTTTCAATTATAGAAGGTAAATAAACCCCAGATACCTGCTTTCAGCAGCCAGCCATGGCCATGGAGCTGGAGCAAACAGGAGGTATGGGTTGCCCCTGGTGATGGAGGAAGCCAAGCTTCCCTCCCACCCACGCTGGCCGGCTCTGAGCTCCTCTCAAGGCTACAAAGTTTCAATTATAGAAGGTAAATAAATCTCAGAATAAACAGAAAAAAGAAAAAAAGGAGAGGCTGGGAGCTTCTGTCGCGGGGGCTTGGCCAGCCTGAAAATGGCCCTCAGCCCCTCACCCAGGCTGGCCAAACCTCCATGGGGTGAGGGTCCCCACTGGGGGGGGGGCTTGACCAGCCTGCAAACAGCCATCAACCCCTCACCCAGGCTGGCCAGGCATTCCAGTGGGGACCCCCAACCTGAAGGGGTGTGACCAGCCGGCAAACACCCATCAGCCCCTCACCCAGGCTGGCCAGGCACCCCAGCGGGACCCCCCACCCTGATCTGGGACACCCTTCAGGGCAAACCAGCCAGCCCCCACCTGTGCACCAGGCATTTATCCTACATAATAAAAGGGTAATATGCAAACTGACCCTCACAGCAGAAAGACTGGGAATAACTGCTCACTATGACACACACTGACCACCAGGGGTCAGATGCTCAATGCAGGAGCTGCCCCCTGGTGGTCAGTGTGCTCCCACAGGGGGAGCTCTGCTCAGCCACAAGCCAGGCTGATGGCTGCCAGTACAGCGGTGGTGGTGGGAGCCTCTCCCGCCTACTCAGCAATGCTAAAGATGTCCAACTGCAGCTTAGGCCTGCTCCCCGCTGGCAAGTGGATATCCTCAAGGGCTCCCGGTCTGCCAGAGGGATGTCTGACTGCCAGCTTAGGCCCGATCCCCAGGTGGTCATTCTCAGAGGGGTCCCAGACTGCGAGAGAGCACAGGCCAGGCTGAGGGACCCCTCCCCCAGTGCACAAATTTTTGTGCACCAGGCCTCTAGTTTATTATAAGAAACTGGTTCATGCAGTTATGCAGACCAGCAAGGCCCGGCTCTGTGGTGTGGACTGGCAGAAGGCCACAGAGACCCGGGAGAGCCTGTGCAGTTCTCGTCCAAGGCTGGCAGCTGGAGAATCCCCTCTTGCTGTTTACAGAACAGTCAGATCTGTGCAGATGGTCCCATTCAGCATGCCCACAAGTTGCTAATGTAGTCTTGATTGCCTAAATTTTTGGATTAGTATACATAAATTTATTGATTTACACATAAACAATTTATTAAATATCTCTAAAATTCTCTAATTTGATATATAAAATTAACCATCACAGGGGTTATTTACGCTATTTATTTATTTTGTAGATCCAACTGACTCTGGGGTAAATGGAATGCCAAATCCTGGAGTTATTTAATTTTTTTCTCTCTAGGAATATAGACAAGATATAAAACACAACCCCCTCTTAATAGTAATCATATTACTTCAGGCTTTAAGAAAGAGTTAACAGATATATGGAAGTGCTGGTAAAACCTGCATTTATTGAAATCCTCACCCTTCTTAAAATTTGCCCAAATGCAAATTCCAGAGTGCATGTTTGCATGGAATCTGTGCTAATCAATGGAAAGGGGCCCACTGTGAGATACAGCAGGGAGCTCCAGGATTTAATTCTATGCCATAGCCTGTGGGTCGTGACCCCTTTGGGGTCAGAACGACCCTTTCACAGGGGTCGCCTAAGACCATCGGAAAACACATATATAATTACATATTGTTTTTGTGATTAATCACTATGCTTTAATTATGTTCAATTTGTAATAATGAAATTGGGGGTCACCACAACATGAGGAACTGTATTAAAGGGTCTCGGCATGAGGAAGGTTGAGAACCACTGCTCTAAAATGTCCTGTAGTTTTCTGCATCTGAGCTCTTAAGTATCCGGAGGGTTGTCATTAGTGGACACCTACAATAAATCTTGTCTGATCTACCCATAGAAACAGCATTGTGTGTTCTTCAAGGCCTTTGGGACATCTTACAAAAAATGTATATATATATATATATATATATATATATATATATATATAAAATAAAAATTTTAGTACAAGACTTAAGAGTAAGGGATAATAAAGTCAGAGGTACAACTAGCACACAAAATATTTTTATGTTTGCTAGAGATGGGCCACAAATTTGGCTCTAACACTTCTAGTGGTCAAACGAACATGAGAAATCGAATCAGTTACTGGATTCAGAATGCTCCAGACATAAAAAGAAAATGAAATAGTCCAGAGAAGAATAATTAGTCTTAATTTTGAGTCTCCTACAGATATGAAATGTCATGGGTAATACCCTTCATAATATTTCTACTGAAATATGTACATTTATAATTTCCACATCATTGTTTATGATAGGGTATCCTAAAATATTAATTCTGAAAAAAATTCTACAATGAAGCAAAATAATCCAGTCTCAGTATGTCACTGTCTCCAGCTTAATCTAAGGGCAAAACTTGAACTCTAGAGCAGTGGTTTTGAACCATGCATCGTGGATACTCTTGAATTTGATAGCTGTGCTGGTTGGGAGAGCAGGGCTGAGTCTGAGGGATCCAGGATCTTCTTATCATCTTATCCTTTTAATGTATTTTTGAATTTAATTTGCTAATACTTTTGTTAAGGAATTTTGTATCTATGCTTGTTGGAAGCTACCATTGTCTTCACTAGCAGAGATGTGCAAACAAGGATCCTGGAATGCTGGTGAACCTTGAACCCATGGCAAGGGCCAGAGTTATGCACAGATTGTCTAGTCCTGACAATGGAGGCTCAAGCTATTTCCTGATCAAATAGTCTCAGAGCAGTGGTTCTCAATCTTCCTAATGCTGCGACCCTTTAATACAGTTCCTCATGTTGTGGTGACCCCCAATTTCATTGTTACAAATTGAACATAATTAAAGCATAGTGATTAATCACAAAAACAATATGTAATTATATATGTGTTTTCCGATGGTCTTAGGTGACCCCTGTGAAAGGGTCGTTCAACTCCCAAAGGGGTCATGACCCACAGGTTGAAAACCGCTGGTCTCAGAGTAAATCCTTCTAATATTTACTGACCTTTAAGATAGTCTGTCTGCTACCGCAATTGCCTGCCTGACTAAGGGCTTTATGTGTAACCAAAGTTGAATAAAAGACTGGCGAGGACTGGACACCAGTGGAAGTCCTTTCCCTTGAGTTAGACTTGCCCGCCTGGCCCCCACAATGTTTCCAAATTATCTCTTGTCTCTTCTCTTTCATTTGTGTGCGGCTCCTCTTCCAGATCCTGAACCCTGAACCACGCGGGACATGGGGGGACACATACACAATGCTTATGTGGGATATTGGTCCAAGTTTCTTTGCTTGTAATTATCTTTTCCTGAATGATGCTGGCTTTATAAAATGAGTTGGGAGGTGTTCTCCCCTCTTGCATTTTCAGGCTGATGCTTGAGAACCACTGCTGTAGGTCAAGTGTTCAGGGTTCTTCAATAGAAGCGCAGGAAGAAGGAAGGACGGAGAGAGACTATAGATGAAAAGATATATATCAACATTTTAACAACGGGCAACACTCAGCCATAGTGTTTAAGGATATGCACTTGGGGAAAAAAAGCCTTACAGAACCATAAGAAAATTATCAGTTAAAAGTCAAGAGTGTGGTTACTTTAATGTAGGTTATGACTTTGCTTAAGTCTGAGCCCTTGGAAGGGTTTCTGGCGGGCAGGCAAGCTTCTATTTCTTGACCTGGGTGGTGATTATAAAGGTGTTTTTATCTGGTCAGTGCTTTCACTAAGCTGTATATTGGTTTTGTGTGGCTTTCTGTAATTTTGTTTTATTTTACAATGAAAAGTTATGAAAAATTACTGTTGAATGACATGATTTAAACCTCTTGGGCCTTTGCCCGAGCTGTGAACATGGTTATGGGAAATGACTGCATACATTTATAGAGCTCCAAGCCCTGCTTCAATCATGTTAGGGGAGTGGAGAGGACTGGCTTATCTTGACAATAATTGCCTCTACACTCTCATTTTCTCTGTACAACTGCCCGAGACATACACCCTCTCACCCACCATCACGGAAGAGGAGAAAGGTATCAGGTGGGATCCTCAGAGTCAGTGAGATCTTAGGAGCATGTGTTTACAGCTCTATCACCCTGTCCTGCTTCAGACTGGGATCATCACCCAACCAGCCTGCTGAGAGCTGTCATGGGATTCACGGTTTGATGATTTCTTTCTGCCCCAATGAAGGGGAGGCTTAGGGGAGACTTCAGAGATGCTGCACGGCAAGGTCCAACCCATCCGTGCCTGAGGGAGTCGATGGGGAGAGGTTGGCAGACAGGGCAACCCGGCAGGAGGTGAGGAAGCCTACGGACTGGCTCTCCCCCCTGACTGACAGCCATGGGCCATACCTCTGCGGCTGCCAGGTCAGGGAGGCGTGTGCCTGTGAGTCTCGGGGTTTGTCTGTAGACAAAGGTAATTATGAGGGAGCTCGAAACCACTCACTTGGTTTTGGAATATTGACATCCCTTATTTCTTTTCTTCCTCTCTGAAGTGAATATTTATTCATTTTGTAAATAAATATTTAACATCTTTCTTTACTATTTAATTTTTATATTAATTGATTTTTATTGTATTTTGCAGAATTATCAGTCTATGATTGATTGGCAATTAAAAACAAACAAATAAACCACCGACAGAAGATGTGTTTGCCATAGATAATTTAAGATGGTGCGGAAACTCTCCAGATCCCTCAATAAGCCAGTCAGAGAAAGACAATGTCACATCATATCAGTGAACTTATATGTGGAATCTAATGAACAAAATAAACTGACAAACAAAATAGATCCAGAGACATGGAAACATGAAACAGACTGAGGAATTCCGGGGGGGGGGGGGGGGGCGGGAGAGATTAACCAAAGAATTTATATGCACATATGCATAACCCATGGATACAGACAATAGTGTGGGAAGGCCTGGGGGTTAGGGTGGGTGTGAGATGGAGAGGGTCAATGGGAGGAAGGGGGACATCTGTAATACTTTCAACAATAAAGATAGATTTTTTTTTTAAAAGACAAAGAAACTAGGGCTCTGAAGAGTTTCATAATTTGCTGAGATTGGATATCTGAATAATAAAAAGGTCATATGCAAGAAAAAAAAAGCACTGAAAGTGACTACATTAAAATCAAGAAATTCTGTTCATTAAAAGTCACTAAAGAGTGAAGAAAACAGGCCACAGAATGGGAGAAAATATTTGCAACACATTAAAACAACAAAGGACTAATATCTAAAATACATAAACAATTCATTCAAAGTAATTAGAAAACTGGGCAAAAAACTTGCCTAGTCAGTTCACATTAAGAGGAAATCCTAATGGCCAATAAGCATACAAAAAGGGTTCAGTTCTTTTGGGAAATGAAAAATTAAAACCACAGTGAAAAAAAACAGATGGTCACTTGATCGACAAAAATTTAAGTCTCCCAGTTCTGAATGTTGGTTGAGGGTACAGAAGGTCTCATACACTGATCACGAGAGCGTGAAATTAGTGAAATCCCTTTAGAAAACGCTGACAGTATGAATCTACCAAAGCTTAATATATGCGTGCCCCACGAGCCAGCAACTTCACTCCCAGACCTGCCACAGACACTGTTCACAACTCTTTTCTACTCTTCCCCTAAAACCCAGCTCTTAGCCACCAGCCAAGGTCATGCCTCCCCTTTGCTGTCCCAGGCTGGATGAAGTACCACCCCTCTGTGTGCTCACATCCCCGAGTATAACTCTCCATCACTGCACACAATGAGTATCTGCCAAATGGATGGATGAATAGCCAATGAATGAAGCTCTCTTTTGCTTTGGGTGGGCACAAGTGATAAAGGTATGAAACAAATTTATTTTCTGAGGTTGGGAGATCTAACCATGTTTTGCCCTTTCTCTATCAGCACAAACAGTGATAAGTTAGTTGCACTCTTAAAAGTGAAAGCTTTGGCATTTTTCATCCACACAGTTACCGCCTTCCTATCCACAAGGAGCAGGGCCCTCCTGGTCGCTACACATCTTACCAGAAAAAGCACGCCAGCTCCTCACAGCCCCTCGAAGGCCTCTCCTGGTGGTCTCCACTGTAGGAAGAAAAGCCTCAGATTTTGCTTACAATGTGTCTGTGGGGAAAGGGTGATATTTGCCAATCCTATGAAACAAAATGTAAAGTGTTATGCTTAATTACAAGAGTGGGAATTAATTTTCAGTGGTCTCCCCTGTGCTTCTCGGGGTGTTGCAGATTGTTGCTTTTTGTAGCTCATGCCTGTGACTGACTCACTGTTGAGAATAAACATCACTCAGGAACAGAGTGAGGATTGATTGTCTGCTGTAAATCCTGTTGGCTCACAGTGTGAAAGCTTGTTTTGCACATATGTTAATGCCGACGTGTGGCTGGAAAACACTTCTTCCATTGCGCCATTGTTCCATTCCAACATCCCCTGTGGAGGGGTTTTGTCTGCGGTATTACTCAACTCCCTAAACACCAGTTCTCACCTGCCGGCAAGAAACACAGTCCACCTCAAATATGCCAGAGCATAAGCGGAGGCGGGCAACCTCCCTTCTGAGTTAGAAAAAAAACAACTACATTGTGAGGGGAGAGATTTACAGATAAGTATTTACAGATAATAGACTTGCATATTGTATCTTTTAATTATAGCAATCAAAATGTATTAACGATCTGTGACGTGCAGAGACTGTCCTGGGGTGCGGGGGCATGGCAATAAATAAAGTTCAGTCTCCAACCTCAAGACCTAACAGTCTGAGAGCGTTAGTACTGGGCTACCATAGAGCAAGGTGACTTCCAGCTTCTAACTGATCTGTTAAAATGCCATATTTTTGTTCAGGTTCATCAGTCATCTGAGCATCAATCTCTTCTTTTAGATTTTGAGAAGGAAAAGCATCCACTTAGATGTCTGTCCTTTTGTTCAGCTAATAATAAATAATTCCTGAGACGTTTTCCCTGAGGTGCCTCCATCTAAAGAAGAGCCGATGCACAAACCTGGCACTGGCGTGGGTGGCAGCACCTTGTCCGTGGGCACGTCCATGTGCTGTCATGTGACCACAAAGGAGAATGTTTGCTGTGCAAAACAGTGAGGAGAACTGGGAGTTCTCAGGGCCAATCCATGGGGGAGGAGGGCAGGAGGAAAAAAGAGTCAAAGGAGGGAGGAGTCAGAGGCCAGGAAGCCATGTGGGATGAAATGGCCAGGGAACTGACCTCATTGGGGGAATGGCCAAAAGAATGATTTCCGAGAGTCCATGTGAAGTAGCTTGCGTGGCTGCAATAAAGCATCCCTCCTCCCCGGCAGTCCTCTCCACCCCCGGTAAAGTCTGCTGCTCATACACGTGGCTTGTGTGAATGAGGAGTGGGCTAAGTGGTGGGCAGAATAACGGCCCCCAAACTCGTCCTAATCCCCGGGACCTGTGATTATGTTAGATGCCCCTGCAGATGTGATTAAGCTCAGGATCCTGAGGTGGGGAGATGAGCCTGCGTTATCTGGGTGGGCTTCCTTGAGAGTGGAAGAGGGAGGCCGAGGAGGAGAGGGGATGTGACTGCAGAAGAAAGGCACAGAGGTTTGTGATATTGCTGCTTTGAACATGGAGGGAGGGGACCAGCCTTAAGATCTGGGAAAAGCCAGGAAACAGACTCTCCCTTGCAGCCTCCCGGAGGGGAGGAGGTAACCCTTGTCAACGCTTACATTTTAGCCCTGGGAGAATTATGTCAGATTCTGACCTCCAGAACTGTAAGATAATAAATTTATATTTTTAAGCAACTAAGTTTATGGTAATTTATTAAGCCAGCAATAGAAAATTAATCCAGTATATCAGGGAGAGGAGTTGAGTGCAAAGACAGGAAAATGTAGGGATGATTTAGGGGCAGTCATTAGACAGGAGGGTTGCTGTGGGGAGTGTAATAGGATTGGGTCAGAAAGGTCAGTTAATGAGTTTAGACATGACCTTGGGCCATTGGAGAGCCACTGATGGATTCCAGAATGAAGATGCAATGGGCAGAACTTCAGAAGCGAAGGCCGGGAGAGCGCCGAGGGACCTCTCAGAGCGCACTCTGCAAGGATGCCCAGGGCTGCCTCCGGTCTGCACTGAGATGGAGCAAGTGCACAGGCCCTGGACCACCATCCCCACCGCGCTGGGGCACTTTGCCTGCATATTCTGGGCTTCCACTTCAGATTTCATTTGAACAAGAGATTTGTATCTAAAATAATAAAATGAAAACATGGACAGAGCATGACTCGCTGTACAGAGAGGTTAAGTGTCTCATTCCAGGTGACCTGGGTGGAAGCACATTCTGTATTCTGATGCCGTTATTAAAGTTGAGTTTACGCATCTTCCCCAGGAACTTGATTCTCACTGGTCCCTTGCTCTACAGCCATGTGAAGAAGGTAGGGGCCTTGCCCCATTTCCTCCACATGCGAGAACGCCCTACCTGGACCCTGTGGAGGAATCCAGACGCCCCAGAAGGGATCCTGTGGTTTTGTCCTGCAACCCCTGGCTTGGCCCCACTTAGGGTCAAAGGGAGCCCAAGGCCTGTCCCGTGCCAGCTCAGGGCACAGGAGAGGAACCAGGACAGGGACTTCAGGTGTCATGCAGGCTCACTCCCCTAAGGTACCCGGAGAACTGTTATTTGTTTTCATGAGTTGCTTGGTTCTGGATCACCTGGAGCGCTCACAACACCTTCCTGTGGAACTCTGATCAATGAGTGCTGTAGGACCTGGGAGCCGGTGTTTTTCGAAGCTCCCCCGATGATTCCCATGTGCAGCCAGGGTGTAATGATTCTCAGATTTCAGTTGGAATAAGAATTACCTGTGAGGGCTCCCACGGGTCAGCAGGTCTGGGTGAACCTGGGAATCTGCTGGTTAAATGCCCTCTCACCAGTCTGATGCAGCTGCAGCCTGCTGTGGGAAGGGGGGAGGGGAGAAGATACTGTCAGTAGCTGCACCTGCAGGCCGCCAGCCCCACCCATCGCCGAGGCCAGGACATTGTTCCAAGAAGCAGAAACACTGGGCAGGGACTCTTGGCTCGGGTCCCTAAGAGAAAGGCTGCAGTCATGCGTAAGCACCGATGTGTCTGTACCATGATGGCAACATGAAGGACAGAAGAAAATGTGAGTGTATGTTCATGTATATTCATACACAACACACCCTCCTTTCCCACCACATGATAAAAGTGAGTCGGGCCTTGATGAATTCCTTCTTTCCCGTGTTACCATGACCTGCCATAACGTAATAACACCATACATTTCAATGACAAATGGCAAAGAGGAGTTAAATGAAAATCCACCCACGAACCCACACTCCATGCCACCTACATCCAGTTGTTTTAGATTCTTCCAGCTTCTGCTCATCCAGTTTTTATTCACTCAGCCTAAATTTTGTAACAAAGATGTTTTGAGTTTACTGACGTAAGTACATTGGAAGGGTGAGCATTAGTCACAGTCAGGGTCAAGGCTGCTGCTCAGTTTTCTATGGCTTCACTTCGGAATATTTATAGAGGCCGTCTTACTCATCAGGGACAAGCAAACACTGTCTGACGTAAGGCAGGAAGACACAAATCTCCCCAGTGCTCACACTCACTCTTCCCAGCCTCTTTCGTGGTTGGCTGCAAGATGGCACAGAATGAATGAGTCAGGCCACTCATCTGCTGAGACCAGTGCCCCCCACCCCCACCCCCGGGCATACGTATCTGGATGGCCCAGGTGGAGACTGGAGGCAGTGACACAGAGTGGCTCATCTCCAGGTCAGCTCTGCCCCTGAGCGCTCTGGGGATGGCGGGCTGACAGCCAACGGGTCCTCTAGGATCAAGCTCAGTGCTGCCCGAGTTCGATGAGATCCAAGGGTTGGGACTACGCTGTTCTTTGAATCTCCCACAGAAGGACTCGAGTCTTGGAACAGAGGTGGCCGTGACTGATGGTGGGGTCGCCGTCTCCAAGATGGGTTGACCCAGCCAGGCTTCTGTAGCCTTTCCCAGCCCTCTACCCCTGCACATGGCCCACAGTGAGTGGTCCCAACCCAGTCCTGTGGTCACTGTGCCTGCAGGGTCACCAGGTTACACCCTTCCCCTTCTCCAGGGCAGCCTACGAGTAGGAGCTACAGCATCAAAGATTACTGCTGGGATATCTCGAATCAATAAAGTGTCTAGGAAACCTGAAAGCGTGAAGCAATGACCATTGTTCATCTGAATGCGCTTGACCAGCTGGTTAGGTGCCTCTCCCGGACAGCCGACACGGACGGTGCAGGCAAACCTGACGTGTTCCCTCTGGGATCTCACTGGGTGCAGGCTGTCTGCAATTTGTGGGAACAATGTAAGAACTACAGGAAAAGAGGGATTTGAAGCCATTTCCAACACACTTGCCCAAGGCTCACCTGCACTCCAAGTTCCTCTGTCATGCTTCACGCAGCATGTCATGCACTTTTTGCTGTTCAGTTCTTCAGGTTGGCTTGGGTCTTACATAAATAAGGAAGGCAACCCCTTTTAAATGCCCCCCGTGTATTACCTGCACTGCTGATGCTGAGACAGCCTTCATTTGTTGAGGAAGGGATTTGGTTCTGTTTTGTTCCAAATGGATTCTTCTCCATGATTCCATCCTGAGGAGGAAAGGTGTCACCACTGGGACTTGCTGAATTCTCAGTGTGACTTGCAACAGTTGAGGGCAGAGACCATGCTTGTCCCTCAGTGGATCTCCAAAGTGCTTTGCTCTTCCTGGGTCCTTGAAGGTGTTAATTGAATCAAAGAATTAATCAGCTAATGTCAAGCTATACGTTACTTGGTTCTATCCAAATTTAATTGTGCTTCGAAGGTTTCACAGCCCATGTTTAAAGGTTTCTATGAGACATCACTAAAGTCGACAATGGTAGTTTATGGAATCTGACTAAAATCTATTAGTGGCAGAAACCACATATCTGCAAACTCCTAACAAAATGGAAGTACTTTAAGGGGCTCCATGGCTCTGTGGGGCTCTGGCTGACTCCCTGGCTCAAACATTTCCTGGTACAGTGGGGCCTTGACTTACGAGTTTAATTCGTTCGGAGACCGAGCTTGTTAAGGAGCTCGTTAAGGAGCTCGTTAACTCAAATTACTCTGTCAACTCAATGCAAAAAATTGGCTGAGAGACAGCTGGTATCTCAAAAAACTCGTTAGTCGGGACACTCGTAAGTCAAGGCCCCACTGTATTTTGCCTTGTGTTTTCCTGCCTGATGAGGCCCATTGCTTGGTGTTGATAGAGCGCAATGGATTATATACAGACGTTGAATTAGAGCGTTACACACCTGAAACTTATACAATGTCATAAACCAGTGTTACCTCAATAAAAGGGGAAAAAAGTTTCTTTGGCCAGTCGTGGGAGGCCATGTGCACACGTGCACACACAGATGGAGAACTGGGACTATTCAGTGGCCCTCCAGAAAGACATATTTTTTCAAAAAATGTTCACCATTAGCACAAAAATGTATTCTGCTTCCACTAAAGTGATGGCATGAATGCACATATTCATGGCCCCTGGAGGAGATATACGTTTAAATCCAGAGCGCTCTCCTCAATTCTGAGAAAGGTTGGGATCGCCATGCAGGTGGGGTGCCGATACTCCGCAGGCACATCCGCCCCCTGGAGCCTCTGAGGAAGAACCACCTACCAGGGCTGGCCGTATTCCCACCTCACGCTGAGCTGAGAAAAGGGTTCACAACTCGATGTTTCCCTTCCCATGCAATGCACCTGCATAATTCCCATTCTATTCTACACCAGTTTTTAAAATGCCAGCCACATCCATTCTATTGATTACCTGACTCACTAATGAACTGTGATGTTCAGTTGGAAAAGTACTGCAGTAGATAGATCAAGAGTGTCCCCAAACTAAAGACTCCAACTGGCAGCCACAAAGACTGCTGGGGAAAGTTGTGGCCCAGAACAGCCATCCTCAGAACATACTCGTCAGCAGTGGCTGCTGGTCTGGGCACAAGGCTGTCTGCGTGCACTGGGCAGCAGCACCCCGTGCTTGGTGGTGGTGGTGGTGGGGGGGCGGGTACGGAGAGGGCAGGCTGTAGATCCTTCCTCCTTCCGCACAGCGTGTTCAGGAACAAGCCACCACTCCTTGCTCTCAGCAGAGGCCCACAGAGCTCTGTCACCCCAGAAGGACACCTCTCCTCCTCTGAGAGTAAACTCAAGTGGCATGTTCATGAAAGCTTCCTTTAACTAGTACAGGTGAAAGTCCTCTTTCCCTCTTCTCAACACTCACAGCCCTTAACCCACACCTCACTCTGTGTACATAACACTTTCTAAACTGTGGATTAGTTATGATTAGGTCTTATCTCCTTTACCAGCTGGAAGTAGCTTGAGGACTGTTACAATATCTTACTCATTTTGTGTCCCTGATTGAGCACAGTGCCTTGCACATAGTAGGTGTTCAACTGATATTTGGTACAAACACAAGGATGCCAGGGAAATGCTTTTCTTATATCTGCAGTGAAAATGATTTATATTTGAGAAAGTACACTAAAATTCTGCCGAAGACTCACTTATCTAGCACCCATCCATTCATTTCATCCATTCACCCATTCTTTCATTCATTCATTCATCCATTCATTCTTTCACCCATCTATCCATCTATCCATCCATCCATTCCTCCACCCATCCATCATTCATTCACCCCTCTGTCCATCCATCCAACACTTTCTGAGAGTCCACTGTGTTCCTGAGCTAATGATTGTGGTTACTAAGATGGATCAGACAGTCCTTGCCTCTGAGTCCAGTGGTGCAGAAGACCGGGTTGAAAGCAGTGACAATAGAGTGTGAGAAGTGCTGTGAGGTGGGGCAGTTACCCCACTGTCCTGACTCATCATTCTCCAGTGCTGTCTCACCAACAGTCTGTCTGCTTCTCTCCAGCTTCGTAAACTCTGCCCCACCAGCGAAGATTGTATTAAGCTTTAGATCCTGTAGTTTGTATTATGAAAACCCATATATGTGTAGGAATGTAAAATTGTTAACTGAATGTTTTTTCAAAGTGTTTACACATATCTAAAGGGAAGATGATAAAATGGGAATTACAACACAACATGAAAAACAAACTAAGTCAAATAACCTCACTTTACTGCTAAAACTCTTCAAAGGCTTCCCTTCCCCCTAAAAATAAACCCGAGCTGGTTCTTACCGTCACTAAAGGTTTCTGCATGATCTGGCCCCTACGGCTCATCCCCTCCACACTCTTCTCCCACTGTGCCCTAGCCAAGGTGGCCCCACTGTCCCTCTGCTTGGCACACTCTCCCTCCATCCCTTGGTGGTGGTGGTGACTGGAGGGTGTGGGGTGCACCGCTTAAAAACCATCAGGAAGGTCTTCTCTGGCCACCCCGTACAAAGGCAGTTGTCCACCATTATTTCCTCTCAGAGGAGCCTGATCTTTTCCTTCACAGACTTGTCATAGCATGTAATTATTTCATTTGACTACTTGTTTCTCTTGCTAGATTATGAGGTCCACAAAATGTTCTGTTGTTCAGCAGCCTGTCCCTAGAGACCCACGTGGTTTCCGGCTCCTTGTAGATACATTGTAAATATATTTTGAACAAATGCATGTTACGGCGGTTCACAGAAAGAGCACCTACTCGCAAAAGGGAGGCTATCTTTCGGGAACAGAAAGGGAAAGGCCTCTGCAGAACCAGAAGTGGTGCAACAGCGCCACCAAGCGGTCTGTCTCATTACCCACGGCACCTGTTTCCAGAAATCTCGGTATTTTAAAAGAGAATCATAATCCACTAAGCTTGTTTCTTTCTTTATTTAAAAAATTACAAATTGCCCTCAAATCTCTCACACTTCTCCCCCTCCACAGAGCAGGATATTTGAAGGCCTGTGGAGGCCAGCTAGCTAAGAGGACTTTGGGAGTTGCTATGGTAACTTTTCCTTTCCTTTTTTTTTTTTTTAACTAATCATTTGGAAACCTTACATTTTCAAATCTGCATGCTTTGAAAAGGTATGCTTGCTTCTACTTTTTTTTAAAGCTCTGCTTTGACTTACCGTATTTAATATGCCTCACCTTCTGATTTGTTAAATGACATGTTATTAAAACCCCCCCAAGGAGTCAGCAGGAGTCTGCTGCCGCAGAGACAAAACTGCATTCTGGAGGCATCAGTGATTGCCATCTTACACGGTTTTCAAAGCCCATTAGGGTGTTATTGCGTGGCCGCTGTGGCCAGAGTGAGCGTTGGCCTGGCAGATGCTGGAAAAGCCGGCCTTATCTCTTCATTTCCTGCCCTCCGCGCCGTGTTCTCTGCTGCTGCTGGTCCTGATGCGAGAAGAGTGACCCTGATTACACCTGCTTGCTTCCTCTCATTAGCCATCCCTACAAGACAGGAAACCAGAACGTTCTGTGCTCAAATAGAATGAGGCTAACATGCGCCGCTGAGGTCTGTCCATCTCAGATATGAAATGAATGTAAGCAGCAGAACAGGCCACCCACGGTAATGAGCGGGCCGCCCTCGGAGGGCTCAGGGCGGTGGTGAATAGGGTAATTCAGGAAGGCTGCACAACGCAGGACTGCCTCCTGGCGATCGGCCCATGAAAGTGTTAAGTAAATGTTGCAAAAAACCTGCTCATGTTGCTAGTGGTACCAGAGCTTCCAGGAGGAAGGCCAGGGTAAAACTGTTTTGCATTGTGAGAAAAACAGATGCCAGCACCCTCTCAACATTACCAAACAGTTTTAGGCTCCATCTTGTCCTTTATGTAGATGGGAGGCAATGTCTGCTACAAAGATCAGAGCCTTGGTGTCCTTTCTGTTAAGTGATATGTGCTTCTACCCCTTCCCTATTGTCTTTTTCAATGGTAAATATGTGTTATTGTTTTACCTGAATGCATGTCCCATATAAAGGGGGGGGTCAAATAACACAAAACTACATAGAGAAAAACCCAAAGTCCCCTTATCTTAGCCCCTTCCTACTTACCTCACCGGTGCACGAATTCATGCATGGGTGGGGTCCCTTGGCCTGGCGGGCAATTGGGGCTGATCGGGGCTGGAGAGGGGTTGGGTGGGGGTGGGGGGACTGCTGCTAGAGGCTGTTCAGGTGTTTGGCCAGCAGGAGGCAATAACATGTAGATGGAAATGCCCTCAGCTGTCTGGCAGCAAGCAATCCTTTATGCATGCTTTTCAGGTTTGGGGAAATGCCCTCAGCCATCTTCAGATGTTTCAGCCCTGCTGACAGGCTGGAATTGGCCTTGGGCAGTAGGTGCCTTAGGGCTTCAGAGGAGGGGAAGGTGATTGCAGGACAGATAGGACAGCAGGTATTCAGTATTCGGTAGTTTGCCCTGCCATATAGATAAAGTCAAAAAGGTTATCTCTAAAAATCTATTCTTGGCAAGGCCTCTAATTTAAATCCTTCTAGGTAAATAAGGAGTGGGAAGGCAAAAATTTCTCTTGACCCCAAAGGGTCTCAGTTGCCTTTAGCTCAAAATAACCCTCACACCACAGAAGCACATCTTGGTCAGGTAGCTCGGTTGGTTGGAGCATCCTTCTGATGTGCTGGGGATTTGGGTTCAATCCCTGGTGAGGGTGCATGCAAGAGTCCAGCAATGAATGCATGGATGGGTGGAACAAGTTGGTGTTTCTCTCTCTCTCTCTCTCTCTCTCTCTCTCTCTCTTTCTCTCTCTCTCTCTCAAATCAATAACACATTTAAGAAAATTTTAATAAAAGAAGAAAAAATGTGTCCTTATGGTAAAGCTTGTCACAGTTACTCCACAATAAAATCATGTTGCATTTTGCTGCTAAGTGGAATTGTGATAGATTCTTTTTTTTCACCTGTAATTTATTTGACATCGACCGAGAAAGTAGCTATTCAGGGCATCACCCTGTGCTAGGCACTGCCAGGGATATATAAAAGCCATGGGACCAACTCTTTTACAAAGGTGCTAATTGGGCTTTCCCCATTTAAAACCCCCCATAGCATTTTATTTCCTAATTCTGCTTCTCACAGTCAACTTCATTTGCCTGTTTAATGCAATTTGCTCCTCGTGATAAGATTCTATTAAGTGATTATTAAGACATTCTGAGTTACTTCAGCCAAGCACGTCTATAATCATTGCCTACCTCCTGGGGGTGATGCGAGGTGTAATTACCTCCCAGCATCCGGAACTGCAAACAGAGGTGCTTCCTCACAGCCGGTCTGCCAGCCCCGAGCTCGCTCCCCCAGCAGGACCCATGCCGCCTGCGCGCGTGCACACGCATCCCACACACGTGTTTGATGACAGCCAGTGTCAGACCCGTGCAAACAGACAGCCTGCTGGAAGCTGGCGGTCTCTGTTACCGGAGAATTGAATTTCTCCATTGCTGGTGGGAGCGGGCTTCTTGGGGCACCGCTGGAAGAAGCATTTCCAGAGGCTCCCGTGGGAGGATGCGATGTGGTAAAAGGCTTTATCCCGAGTTCCAACGTCCCATTTCCCTTAACCCAGTCCTGAAAAGGGTGCAGCTGGGGCTTTAGCAGAGCTAGAAGCAAAGCCCACGTCCAGAGTTTTCGTCCCCATTCCGTGGTGGAGTTGGGTCAGATGAAGCATCGGCCAGTTAAAGTCCATTTTCCAGTTAAAGTCCATTTTTTAATATATTTTATTGATTTTTTACAGAGAGGAAGGGAGAGGGATAGAGAGTTAGAAACATCGATGAGAGAGAAACATCGATCAGCTGCCTCCTGCACATCTCCTACTGGGAATGTGCCCGCAACCAAGGTACATGCCCTTGACCAGAAGCCTTGCTGAGCACATGGCTGCCCAAAAATGGAGGATCCAAGGTAAGATGGAGGGCGTAGCCCTTACCCTGGGGCAAGATGGAGGGCGTAGTCCTCGCCCTTTCATGGGCCACATGGCGGGTGCAGAGCATGCGAGACCAGCAAGCCAGGAGTGAGGCGCAAGCAGCAGGAGAGAGAGCCAAGAGATCCAACTCCCTTTGCTCAGGAGTTTAAATAGCAAATCTTCCCGCGCTTGCAGTGTCAGGCCTATGCTGGTGAATGACTTGGTCCCAGGTGCGACTGAGAAGTAAGCATCTTCCCACGTCACCCAGACCTTCCTGGGCATGTGTCTACACTGCCGTCTACACTGCCTTTGTCCAGCCCCTTCCCCCATCCGTCTTCGGGGAATGGACTCGGAGAGTGTTACACTGCAGCTTTCTGGCGCAGCTGTATAAAGGGCACGCCTCTACATCTACTCTTCCCTTTAGTCCAGTGGTCCTCAACCTTCCTAATGCCGCGACCCTTTAATACAGTTCCTCATGTTGTGGTGACCCCCAACCATAAAATGATTTTCGTTGCTACTTCATAACTGTAATTTTGCTACTGTTATGAATCGTAATGTAAATATCTGATATGCAGGATGTATTTTCATTGTTACAAATTGAACATAATTAAAGCATAGTGATTAATCACAAAACAATATGTAATTATATATGTGTTTTCCGATGGTCTTAGGTGACCCCTGTGAAAGGGTTGTTCGACCCCCAAAGGGGTCTCGACCCACAGGTTGGCGACCCACAGGTTGAGAACTGATGCTTTAGTCCTTTCCTGTTAATAATCACCAGGTTATTCATGGTATCATCTGCCTTGATATCAAATTCTATTCCTAAGGGTTGACTTTTTTGTTTGTTTCTAAACCATATTACATATGGTTCCAATCTTGCTGTTCATAAAGCGAACAGTGGGACCTTCCACTAAAAACGGAAGGAGGTCGAAGCGAACCCACCCAGAGTTACCCTCCACCTGCATTCTCGCTGGGAAGCCCTGCCCGACCTCTCACTGAGCACCGAGCCCTGGGCTGGGCCCGAAGGCCGTGATGCTGCTGAGGAAGTGCCTGCCCTCCAGGAAGTTTGGGAATGATTGTTGGCAAACGTTTACATTTGCTGGCACACCAACCGACCTGGTAATAAAGGAGGGTGGGTGGCTGGGAGGGAGATGAGAAAGAAACAGCCTCTTAAATACTTAAATACTTCACGGATTAAAGAACGTGAGTCAAGTACCCCAGGCCCGGGGGCTAGTGTTCAGTCCGCTGCAAGATCAGACGCCTTTAATTAGAAGAGGGGCCAAGCGCCTCCGCAGGCGGACACCGTGAGGAGAGACAGGCGTGACATCCCCGAAGGAAGAGACCAGGCAGAAAAGCTGAAAAGAGAAGCAGGACTTGGTGGACCTTGAGGGTCCGGAAACTCCAGCCCCGCCCCCCCTCCAGCCCCACCTCGCTGCTCTGCACCGCAGCACAACACACTCGCTCGTTTCCACGACTAACACAGCAAGAGAAGGTGGCACCCAAAAGGGTTCCTAGAACTTTAAGTCTGTTCTTAAAGTGATTCCTCAGGAATAAAATGCAGAAGGCAAATTCCGGTTCAGTACAAGGCAGTGTTTCTGGCCGTGTGACTAGTAGCTGCCCTCGGTGGGTTTGGCTGTGTGGAGAGGTGGTGAGAGCTCTGGGCTTAGAGGCAGTTAAGCTGAGTCTTAGCAGGCACCTTGGAGCGGCTGCCAGGGGTGTGACTGCCCACCTGCCACGCGTTCTGTCCAGGCAGAGAACTGAGGATGGCGCTTACAGTTGTCAATGCGGATGGTAAAACCCCAAGGTCTATCGGCTTTGCACTGAACGGGGAGCCCATCTCACCTCTGACCCCAGCAAGTGTCAAGTGTCTCCTGTCTGGTCCTTTACAGGAAACGGGCCGCCTCCTGGTCTCGGGGGCTGTCGTGTGTGTGGCATTAAAAACCATAAAGTCTAAGTATTTTTAATTGTTTCAAGGGATCTTTCTCTCTGTCTCTCGCTCACACACACACCAGCTCCGGTTCTGACTTCACTCCGCTGTATGTCATCATGAATCCACATCTTTCATTGTATTATGTTCATGTCACATGTTACTACACATTAATTTCATGACCCAAGTGCATTCCTCAAAACACAGTGTTCACCCACAGTGGGTGCTTTCCCTGCGGCTGTTTGCATAAGCATCTGTGAGAGAGGTTATAAAGGGGACAAAATTCTGCCATGGGAAGCTGCTTTGGGGGATATTGATTTTAAGTTGTTTATTAAGAAACAAAAGGCTCAGAAAGAACCTTTGACCCCCCCCCTCCCCTTTCCTGCCCAAGAGATTCAGAGAGAGAAACTTGCTTGAGGAAGGAGACCTTCGGATGCTACCTTGGCCTAATTTGAATTGTGTGGTACACAGAGGGCTTCAGGCGGGTGCCTGGTAGCTACACACTCCCTGTGCCCCACTGTTTCTGAATCTCCCAGCAGGGATTTTCCTACCAAGTGTGTTCAGCTGTTCCTTGACTCCCTGTAAATCGCCCATGTTCACCTCTGAAATCTGACACCCTGCACCCCACTTTCTCCTTTGTCCAAAATGTCTTGTCTACTCAATGTTGCCTCACTGTCTTTGGACTTTTCATGCATTTATCATCTCTATGTGAACTTCCCAGGCTCATGTATTAAACTGATTTTCTCCTGTTAATCCATCTCTGTCAATTTGCTTATTGGCCCAGCTGGAAGAACTTAGAAGGTGGGAGGAAACGTATTTTAGTCCCCACAGCTAGAACTATCACAATGCCTTTTAGAGTTAAATTATGGTCAGGAAGCTACAAGTAGCCTCACTTTGTGTGTCCAAGCTTCCCGTCCCTGCTCCGCCTTCCTCCTTCTCTTTACACCCCTGCCCTTCACCTTCCTTCTTCCTCACACACACAATGACACACTCCCCCTGGAGAACGGACTTCGGTCACGGGTGCAGTGAGTGGCAGCCTGGATGGGCACGTATCCTCCATCACAAAAGGGGCACATGCCTTTCTCCAAGCCGCTCTCCTCACCCCTCTCCTCCTCCCCGAGGCCCCGTTTTCCAGAGAGAATTCAGCTGGGAGGGAAGAGATGGCTGCAGGCCGCACCTACAAGCACACTGAACGCCCAGCCCGCCTCCGCAGAAAGCTCCGGGAGCACCACATGGGAGCTGCTAACAGTCGCCCACAGGAGGGAAGGTTTGTTCTTTTGTTGAGTTTGTTTTGAATGGAGAACATAAATAATACACACCCACCACTCCTTCCCGGCAACTGTGCGGAGCTTGCTGGCAGTCATGGTGGTAGATTGGAGCACCCACATTTTTCCTGAACACAGCTGGGTCCAAGTGCTGGCCGTGGCCACCCAATGGATTAAGTCTGATTGATTGCCAGCAGCAAATAGTACTCCTATGGCTTTGCTCATAGTTAATCAGTGAATGAGAGTGTTTGTTTTTGCTGAAACAGTTATTTTCCCTATTAAAAATTAAGATCTTTGTTTTCACAAAACCCCCAAAATCTCACAAAGTTATTGGAGCCATGGGTGTCCCACCACCTTGGCCAATGTGTGTGCTGGGGAGGGGAGGGATGCAGGAAGGAGTGCATGCGGGGAGGAGGGGCAGGGACATCCCTACCCTCAGGCTCCTGAGAAAAGAATTTGCCATGAAGAAGCCACAGGCCAGCTCTGCCTCCTGCCAGCCAGGGTTGTGTCTCCCCATGCTTCATAGACTCACTCCTTTCAAGCTGTGCAAGCACCTGAGAGCTCCGGGAGGCAGCACGGCTTTGCTCAAGGTCTTATCCAGTCCCAGGCACAGCAAGTTCTCCATCACTTTTACCGGCTAAGTGAGTGAGTGGTTAAATGAATGACTGCTTTCTGGGTTAAATAAATTTTTTGATAGCTTCAAATGTGTTTTGGAAACACATTTAGTGTGTGTGTGTGTGTGTGTGTGTGTGTGCGCGCGCGTGCTTGTATGTATGGGCACATGTACACAGAAAGGATCTAAAATAATCTAGCTAGCATATTAAATATGTTAAATATTATTTATTGTTGATCTGTATTTTATGTTTTTCATGTATTACTTCTGTTATCTGAAGAAAATTAGCTTCATTTTGAAAAGGAAACAAAACATGTACCTCTAAATAAACCAAAACAGCATCAATCATCATCATCAGAGCAATTGCAGGGTGAAAGGGAACTCTGAGTGGGTGCTGTGTGGCAGACTCTGAGTCTTAGGTGCATTGCCTCATGTCATTCTCATGAGCGCACTATTAAGTAGGAAATGTTATTAACCTCTTTTATAGAAAGGAAATCCATTACTGCACATGATTTATGTCCTTTAACAGTGTGCATATTGCAAAGATAAACAAATGAACACAGCGTGCAATTTACAACCCATTTCTGGCAGTGGTGTGTCACCGACAACCGGCACTGCTGAAGGTCACCTGAAGGACAACTGCCGGCCTCATTGGGTTTGAGAGAAATAGAGAGATATCTAAGTGAGATGTCAAAGTTTCTGGCACTGTGCCTGGCTCATTGACATCATTAATAAATGATAGTTCTCCCCTTCCACCCTCAGCCCAGTCCTCCCATGTCCCCCCCCTCCCCGCCCCCCAGCTTTCTCAGAGACCCTTCAGGGGTGAGTGGTAACATCTCAGGCCTGAACTGCAGCATCTGGAAACACAGATAACCAGTTTGTGACCCAAGAACAGGCCTGCACTAAGTGTTCTATAACCATTACATCATCAGTCAGTCAGCCCACTGACTGCCCCTCCAGTGGCAATCGTATCGACCCCATTTGCCAACACCGGGACTTTAATCAGTTTCCCTAGTGCACTTGTCCTGGCTTACTCGCCTGTCTCAACAGGAAGGGGTAGCAGCACGCATATTATTTTCCCGTTGTTTCACTAGAAGCTTCCAAAGGGCACATACGTTCATTGTTGTTGTGAATGTAATATAGTCCTGGATGTTGATGAGTTTTTGTAATATAATAATATATTTTGGTGTTCTGAGCCAGTTTTTCAGCTGTCCATTGTCCTTTCAATCGACTTCACATTGGACCCATACCGAGCTTGCACTTGTATAAAAGTTCCTATTATTCATAGCTCTGGCTAGATAATGAGAGAAAAAAAGTTCTTAAAAACAAAAATGCAGCTGGATTTTTGGAATTATTGAAGCATTATTATGATGTGTGAGCTTAGTTCTCAGTGTCTGAGCCTCAAATGCTGATGGTTTTCTGCACAGCTAATCCTGCCTAATGCTGTCTTCCATATTCAATTAGTAACGTGTTCTGGACGCTTCACAGTGAAGCACAGTCTGACTTTCATCCAGCCATTTGGGAAGCAGAAGCTCTTGTAAAAGACCAACTATACCTCTTCCCGTCCTTATTGGACCAGGTGCCCGCCTGCAGCGGGGAAATTTGCAGACGTCTGAAGCGCACACAGGTCCCCTGTCTTTGTTCAACCGTCCCTAATGAGGCTTCTCACCCGAGGGGGCAGTCCACTCCGCGTCTGTGATCACAGTGGACTCCGGGGAAAACAAGGAAGCCTCCTGAGTTACGGCTAAAATCAGGTTTTATACTCTCTGGGTGTTTTTTTCCAAGTTCTTTATAGCTTTTGAAGGTGATTATCTTTTTCATCAGGGAAGAACCACTGCAAAGGAATGCAATCCTTGCAATGCCCAAGGGCACAGGGTTTCTCTGGCTGGAAGGGAAGTGCGGCTCACAAGGCAGAGGCAGCCTGGGACTCTCGCTGCCAGGGACAGGGAGGGAAGGAGAACAGAGCCAGGGCTCCAGCGCTGCCCTCAGGGAGGTGGCTGCCATTTGAACTGATGCTTCTGCAGGTCTCCTGCCGGGAAGGAGCAGGAAGTGCTAATGGATGTAATGAACCAAGACTCCCAGGGAAGCCAGAGTGAGCAAGCAGTACCACCGCCCAGTCATTTAAAACGAGAACAAGGAAACCACTTGGGAAGAGAAACACATTGGGGCCATTCGGGGCCCAGGAGATGGGCCGCAGCCCCTGAAATCAAGGGCTAGTAATCAGCCCTTTGCCCAGAAAGAAGTTGTTTTGTGTATGTCTAGCACGGAGACGAGAGGTGGATGATGAGCTCCCAACAGGAGTCTTGCACCGGCTTTTGGGAGGGGCCTGGGGTGGTGAGAATAGCTTACAGATGTAGACTGTAGTGGAGGGGGAGCACAGAGAGCCCGGGCGGCTGGACGTGTCCTCCCACCTGTGTCCGCTGCACCTGGACCATCTCATCCTTGTCTGTGCATTCACCTGGGCACCCACTTCCACCACTGTGTATTAGTGTCCTATGGCTGCTGCCCCAGACTGAGTGGCTTCAAACAAACACATTTATTCTCTTACAGTTCTGGATGCAATGAGTCCAAAATGGGTCTTATTTGGCTAAAATCAGGGCATCGTCAGAGCTGGGTCCCTTCTGATGACCAAGGGAGAATCCAGTTCCTTGTCTTTCAGCTGCAAAAAGCTGCCTCCAGACCTGGGCCCATGCTCCTTCCTCCGTCTTCAAAGTCAACATTAGAGCATCTTCAAATCTGTCTCTGCCCCTGCTGCCCCTGCCTTTTCCCATAAGGACCCTAGTAATTACATTGGACCCATCATAGTAACCCAGGATAACCTCCCCATTTAAAAATCCTTAATCTCGGCCTGGCTGGGTAGCTTCGTTGGTTGTGGGTTTGTTCTCTGGTCAGGGCACATATAAGAAACAACCAATCCTATATAATAAAGAGATGATATGCAAATTAACCCTCACACCCTCACAAGATGGCTGCCTACGACCAGGCCGGCAGAGGGGTTAGTGAGGAACGACCAAATGACTGAAAAAACAGGCTGCATGGGGTGACCAGACCAGCAGAGGGGGCAGTTGGGGGTGACCAGGCTGGCGGGGAGGGGGGGGCAATAAGAGGTGACCAGGCTGGCAGAGGGAGGTGCAGTTGGAGGTGACCAGGCTGGCAGGGGGGGCAGTTGGGAGTGATTAGGCTGGCGGGGGGGGGGGGGGGGAGGGGCAGTTAGGGGCAACTAGGCCAGTAGGGAGGGCAGTTGGGGGCAACCAGGCTGGCAGGGGGGCAGTTAGGGGTGATCAGGCTGGCAGGGGGGGCAGTTAGGAGTGACCAGGCCGGCAAGGGGGGAGGAGTTAGGGGCAATCAGGCTGGCACATAGAGGCAGTGAGGGGCAATCAGGCCAGTGGAGGGGGGGGCAGTTAGGGGCGACCAGGCAGGCAGGCAGGTGAGCGATTAGGAGCCAGCAGTCCAGGATTGTGAGAGGGATGTCCAACTGCCGGTTTAGGCCCAATCCCCGGGGTCCCGGATTAGAGAGGGTGCAGGCTGGGCTGAGGGGAGACTGCCCCCCACTTCCCTGTGCACAAATTTCGTGCACCAGGCCTCTAGTGAATATATAAATGAGTGGGACAACAAATTGATGTTTCTCTCTCTCTCAAACCAATAAAAATAAAAATTTAAAAATAAATAAAAGCCTTAATCTCATCTGCCAAGTCCTTTTGCCATGTAAGGTAACATATTTACAGGTTCCTGTGGTTAGGACTGGGTATTTAAGGAGAGCCATCATTCTGCCTACCACATCCCCTATAGTCTAATCTCAGCATCCAGCAGGGCAGAAATGCCAGGCTGCCTCAGGAGCGACAGTTCAGGAGTCAGGGTGACGTTGAGCCAGGGCACTGGGAGCTGGTGGTGCTCTTTACCAGTTAGATTGAGTGGCATTTCTTTACTCCACTACTTCGTCCCTGGGTCCCATCTGGCTCACTGTCTCCCTGGTTCCTGAGCTGCAGCTCTGGGACAGCCTGGCCTTCTGGGTAGACACATTCACCTGGAGCTTGGACCCTCTCTGCCCACACCCATGAGTTCAGGTCCCCCGGGGCATAATTCTTCTCTGTTATACCTCAAGCTTGGCTCCCTACCTGGAGCTCCACACATGTAGAGTTAATAAATTATTTCCCCCACCCACACTTCCTCACCCACTTGCTAGAAGAAGCCCTTGACTCACCATGACAACGAGGGGCATTTGAGTCCTAGCATAACCTGTCAGAAATTAAAATCCATTTTCCAATGAGAACAGCATTTAAAATCATGGCGAGAAATCACTGAAATTGCACCATGCTCAAGGTACATTACAAGTCTGTTGGATGACTGAGAACTGACCTTCCCCTTGAACTTTATTTCCATGGCAAAAATGCTACTGAACAGCAAGCATTCATCAGCCGCCCCTGTCTGACTGATAGCGTTCCAGCTACTCTGCTGAACATTTCACTGCATTGCCTCGTCCACACAAACGCCTCCATCACCACTGCTCCCTAGGAGTTCTATTGTATCAGTGGTAGCTTCAGTTCCCCTGCTATGCTGGGCAGACTCTGCACGTGCCTCTCTGCCTGATGGAAAGAATTTACAATATTGAACCTCAATGGAAGGTTAATGGGAAGAGCCAGGAAATACAATGAATGGGCAAGTTGTTAAACTTGATGCAGTCTCTACAGCAGGTGAGGGAAGCATCCAGAGGTGTGTGGAATCTGGGCTCAAGATCAGACCTTCCTGAATTTTAATCTGAATTCTGTCATTTCCAACTGTGTGACTTGGGCAAGTATAACTGTAACCTCCTCACATTCTAGCTTCCTTGTCTTTAAGTGGGAGATAAAAATAGTATATTTCCAACCCCATCTTCCTGGCCTGCCTGAAACTAGAAGTTGAGTTTACCAGACATGTGCTTTCCCATTCTCCTTTGCAGATAGAAATGAAGTCTGCCGGGGAAATTGGGAATGTAGTTTCCTCGGTCATAAAAGGCATGGGAGGAGCTCTGGCCACTGTGGCTCAGTTGGTTGGATCTTCGTTAGTCCCATGCACCAAAAGGTTGCTGGTTGATTCTTGGTCAGGGCATATGCCCAGGTTGTGGGCTTGATCTCTGGTAGGGGCGTGCCGGAGACAGCCGATCCATGTTCCACTCTCACATCAATGTTTCTCTTTCTCTCTCCCTTCTACTGTCTCTAAAAATCAATTTTAGAAAAGGCAGAGGATGAGATTCCTCTTTCCGCTTTGGGTGCTGTCATGTGAGAATGCGATGTTCGGGACTGCCATAACCATGTCACCATGACAGGAAGGCCAGAAGAAGGTGGAGGTGCACCCCAACGCCCTGCATCACTGACTGCCCAACTAACTCTGGGACTGCTCGCCTCGCTGCTGGGTATGTCGAATGAACTCAAAGAGTCTGGAGACCTTGGCTAGAAGTCAATGATAAAGATTTATTTGAGGTTCTTAGAGTTTGCAAACTGGAAACACATCTAGGCAATACCCAGAATGTCCTGAAGAAGAAAGACAAGCTGAGAGTTCTTAGAGTAAAAAGTACATCCTTGAGAAGAATCAGTCCTGCATTCGTAGCTTCTGGATTGTTCTGAGGTCATCTCTAGATGACTGGTGGTCTGAATACATGAGCATCCTTTCCTCTGTCTTTCAGTGGCTAATCAGAGGGTTGTCTGGAGGTCTGATGTATACACAGGCATTGATGCAGGCCTGGAAAAGTCAAAGGTTAAGTTCCCAGGCTAGTTAAAACAAGAATATAATTCTTTCCAATTCTGGGTATTTATCTTGAAGAAATCCAAAATACTAATTTGAAAAGACATATGCACCTTTATGTTCATTGCAGCGTTATTTACAATAGCCAAGATATGGAAGTGGCCTCAGTTTCCATTGATAGATGAATAGATACAGAAGAAATGGATGACAGGAAACCATAAAAGTCTTAGAAAAATCCATAGGCAGCAAAATATCACACATATCTCGTAGCAATATGTTTACCAATGCATCTCCTAGCACAATGGAAACTAAGGAGAAAATAAACAATGGGAATACATCAAAATAAAAAGCTTCCGCACAGCAAAAGAAGCCATCAACAAAATAACAAGAAAGCCCACTGCATGGGAGAAAATATTTGTCAATGTTACTTATGATAAGGATTTAATTTCCAAAATCTATAGGGAACTCATACAACTTAACAAAAGGAAGATAAACAATCCAATCAAAAAATGGGCTAAGGACCTAAATAGACACTTCTCAAAAGTGGACATACAGAAGGCCAAGAGGCATATGAAAAAATGCTCAAAGTCACTAATCATCTGAGAGATGCAAATCAAAACGACAATGAGATATCATTTCACACCTGTCAGATGGCTAACATCAGCAAATCAACAAATGACAAGTGCTGGCGAAGATGTGGAGAAAATGGAACTCTCGGGCACTGCTGGTGGGAATGCAGACTGGTGCAGCCTTTGTGGAAAATAGTATGGAGTTTCCTCAAAAAATTAAAAATGGCCCTAACTGGTTTGGCTCAGTGGATAGAGCGTCAGCCTGTGGACTGAAGGGTCCCAGGTTCGATTCTGGTCAAGGGCATGTACCTAGGTTGTGGGCACATCCCCAGTAGTGGGTATGCAGGAGGCAGCTGATCGATGTTTTTCTCTCATTGATGTTTTTAACTCTCTATCTCTCTCCCTTCCTCTCTGTAAAAAATCAATAAAATATATTTTAAAAAAATTAAAAATGGAACTCCCATTTGACCCAGTGATTCCACTTTTAGGAATATAGTCCAATAAATCTGAAACACTAATTAGAAATAATATATGCACACCTATGTTCATAGCAGCACAATTTACAAAAGCTAAGAAACGGCCTAAGTGCCCATCAGTAGATGAGTGGATTAAAAAACTGTGGTACATCTACACAATGGAATACTACACTGCTATGAAAAAGAAAGAACTCTTACCATTTGCAACAGCATGGACGGACCTGGAGAGCATTATGCTAAGTGAAATAAGCCAGTCAGAGAAAGATAAGTATCACATGATCTCACTCATTTGTGTAACATAATGAACAATATAAACTGATGAACAAAAATAGATCCAGAGACATAGAAGCATTGAACAGACCATCAAACCCCAGAGGGAAGGCAGGGGAGGTTGGGTGAGGGGGGGCAGGGGTGTAAAAGATTAACCAAAGAATTTGTATGCATATAAGCATAACCAATGGACACAGACAATAGGGGTGGGAAGGCCAGGACTGGGATGTGGGGGTGGGCTGGGAGAGGTCAATGGGGGAAAAAAAGGAACATATGTAATACTTTCAACAATAAAGAATTTAAGAAAAATAAATTAATTAATTTAAAAGAAAAAGAAGTGGATGAAATCTTGCCATTTGTGACAACATGAATTGACCTAAAGGGTATTATGCTAAATGAAATAAGTCAGATGGACATAGACAAATACTGTGTCATTTCACTTATAAGTGGAATCTAAAACACAAAATAAATAAAACAGGAACAAACTAATAGATACAGAGAACAAATAGATTTTTGCCAGATGGGAGGGGGGTTAGGGGGATGGATAAAAAAGGTGAAAGGAATTAAGAAGTACAAAAAAGGTGAAAGGGGTTAAGAAGTACAAATTAGCAGTTATAAAAAGTAGTCATGGAGATGTGAAATACAGCATAGTCAATAATCTACAGTAATAAAAGAGAAAACTGCAAATTGGCCATACCTTCATGACGTCCACCAGCCAATCAGGAGTGAGTATGCAAATTAACCCAACAAAGATGGTGGGTTAATTTGCATACACAGGCACCAAGCGGCCGGGGGGCAGGGCGGAGCAGGATGCTTGCGTCATCTCCATGATGACAACGCAGGTGTTCCACACCGCCCCAGCCGCTCTGGGCCTCTGGGCAGTGTGGGAAGGTGGAAAGGTGGCTCCGGGCCTGAACGAAGGCAGAAAGGTGGCTCCAGCCGGAGCGCAGGCGGTGCCAGCAGCCAGGGGAAAGAAGGCCCATTCTTGCACAAATCTTCGTGCATCGGGCCTCTAGAATTGTAATAACCTTGTATGGCGCCAGGCGGTATTAGATTTATTAGTGGGATCACTTCGTGAGGTATATAAATGTCCAATCACTATGTTACACACCTGAAACTAATATAATATTGTATATCAGCTGTAATTGAAAACAATTTTTTTAAAAAATTAGAATCATCCCTCATGCCTCAACCTATTCCATTTTTTAAAGTAATTTAGCAACTTGCCCATTGTGATCTCATTCTATTTTTTCACTCTATTCCTCAGGTCAGATGATTCAGTGACTCTGTGGTTTAGGCCATTATCAGCTGAGTAATTAGATTTTTGCAACTTAAAGCATTCTAAAACTGATACAACCTCTGTCTTGCGGTTAGCCCTTTGCCAATCTGCAGTACGGAAGCTGGAGGGGTAGTAGGAAGGTCCACCATTGGCCGGGTCCTCAGTCTCCGTGCTGCCTCTTTCCCATTGTGGCACATGCCAAAGTGATAATATTTGTACAGCACGGAGGCGGGGCCAGGCTCCTTCCAGCACATCTCCCACTGCCTCTGGGCAAATGACACTAATGCTCATTTTTGTTCCAGGCTCCAGCCCAGGATCCCACATTCCACTTAGTGGTCCTGTCTCTTTGGTCTCCTTCAATCTGTGACAGCTCCTGTCTTTCCTTGTCTTTCATGACCTTGACACTTTGGAAAGTACTGGTCAGTTATTTTTGTAGGATATTTCGCAGATTGGGTCTGTTGGATGTTTTCTTATGGTTAGGTTGACATAATGCATTTTTATCAAGAATGTCAAGTATGCCATATGCCCATCTCAGTCCATCATATGCAGGGGTACGTGATGTCAGTATGCCTTATCACTGGTGATATTGACCATGATCATTTGTTAGGGTGGTAGCCGCTGGGTATTCCCACTGTAAAGTGATTGTATGTCCCTTGGCAATTGATAAGCGTCCTGGTAGAGATACTTTGACACTAACCTCCTTCAAATAACCTGTTCAATCTTCTGCCCACTAATTTTAGCGCCCACTTGTGGATCTTAGCAGCTATGGTGTTCTAAAGATGAATTTTATCCTCATTCCCTCATTTATTAATTGTAATTCTTCTGTAAAGAATATCTTCCCCTTCTCCCCTATTAATGCTATTTATTCAACTATTTATATCAGTATTGACTCAAGGATATTTCTTTTATTCTTTGAATTATAATTCAATACTATCATTATTTTGCTGCTCAAATCGTTCCAGCTCTGGCCATTGGGGACCCTTTCAGGTTAGCTCCTTTGACACACCATTGTCCTGGGGGAGGGAAGAGGTACCATTTCCTTACTTTCTGGTACCACCAAAAGGCTCCAGATTTATCCTGGATTGGTCTTGCTTTGATCCTATAATCATCCACTTTTCCAAAGGGGCCCTAGTCCCTCTTATTGGAGAAGGGTATTTAGAAAGCAAGTTCTTCTATGTCATTGTAAGATAGTTGAGTATTAAAGTGTGATTCTAATTCAGAGATGAGAAGTATAGAAATTAGTGAGGTTACAGGATTGTCCAACGTTACCCAGGTCACAAGTGGCAGAAAAAGTTCAAACCAGGGCACAGCCTGCACTCTGGACCTTCCACTAGTGTGAATGCCTCATTTATTATAAACTAGTGACCCGGTGCATGGATTCGTGCACATTGAAAGGAAATTAATTAGAAGGTGGCCGGCGGGGTGGGACTGGGCAAGAGGGGCTGGACACACCCTGGAGCCAACCTCCCGCGGTCTGCAGAGTGAGCCAGGTCCCTCTGGGAGGTGGGGTCCCACGGCCTGGCCTGTGGGGATTAGGCAAAACCGGCTCTCCAACATTCCCCGAGGGCTCCCAGAGTGGAAGAAGGCACTCTGCAAAGTTACTGTCATACAGAGTGTGGAACGCAAATGAAAGTGTGCCCCAGCAACAACATAACCCATGGCTGAAGGTGGAATCTTGCGGCCCGTGAGGAATTGGGCTCCCTCCTCTCTGATTTCTGGGTGTGTCACCCAAGAACCCCCACTGCCAAGTCACTGCAACTCTGTAGCTCCTGCATTGAGCATCTGCCTGCTGGTGGTCAGTGCGTGTCATAGCAACCAGTTGGACGGTCGGACACTTAGCATATTGGCCTTTTATATAGAGAGATAGGAATCATTACTTCGCAGAAAAAATGCAGATACCGAAGAAATGTGACTTCTGGTTGATAGAATGTCAAATAAAATAGATTCATATATCAAAACAAACTTGGCATCTAATAAATACTTTTGGATCTATTTTGTTCAATGAATCATCATTACCATTAAATAGTTCTTGATCTCTATCTCTAGTAATAAACTATCCCTATTGTTCAGTTGTACTTTCCTTCTGGAACATGGTAGGGCATATGTGAAAAAAAAAGTGAAAAACAGAAAAATAGAAACAATGGCAGGTTCACTTTCTGGGTCCCCGTGGCCTTGGCTGGAAACCTGATGGCAGAAATTGACCCTCCCTTTGCCATGTTGCTTTAGTAAGCCAGGAAACCAAGGCTTGGGGATGTGAGCGGCTCACATCGGTGAGTGGTGAGCAGAGCAGAGTTTGCATTAAGATCCCCACCTGCCTTTGACCCTTATGATCTGACCAATTACAGTTCCACGTAGGACGACGTACCCCCAGAGGCACAGCCTGGGCAGGATCACAGGAGACTTCTCTATACCTTGTGGTATTCTCTGACATTTGGTCATCTGTGAGGACCAATCCACACTGCTGGGTGTTAGGTCTGATCAAATACTTGAATGGATTCCCCCTCCCCTGGGAACTGACCTTTAGGCCACTCACCACTAACCTTCCCTTTCGCTTACACCACCTTCCACTTGCTAAGATCATTATCTCTCCCTTCCGGACTTGTCCAGGATCCCGCCCAGAGAATTCCCAGCCGAAAAAGCCCGCCTAGAGTCCTTTAAAATCTCTGACTCTCCATCCCTGTGTGCTGGCACCATTTTGGGGCTCAGCCCATCTGGTGTGTAGGTGACCTAATAAATTTATAGGTCATCTTACCACTTCTGACCTCGTGCGTTCCTCCTTCAGCGAACCTAACACTGGGGAGGAGACCTAACAATTCCACTCCCTTCCTGTTTTTCTGTGTCTAATCCTCAACACCAAAGCTGCCTCCTGCTTCAGGAGTGGCCAAGAATCGGAGACACACGTAACTAGAGAGAGAAAACCATGGTGGCTGGGCTGAGTGAGATGGATCCAGAGGTAGGGGACCTGGTTTCCATGCCCAGTTTTGCATTAACAAGTTATTTACACCAGGCAACATCTTTCCTCTCTCTGAGCATCACTTACCTGGCCTTGGGATGATAGGTTTGGACTAGATGACCTCTAAGACCCTATCCTGCTTTGAAATTCTTGGAAGCTTCAAATTTCCTTCCAGAATTTCCCCACGAGGGCCTTGGGCCAGCCGGAGTCTCATTGGTAGAACTCTTGCGCCACCTAGTGGCCAACACAGAGGCCTCTTTCTTCCCTAGAAGGACTTCTCACAGGTCTGGGCTCCACTGAAGCAAGAGAACAAAGCCGGTTCAGCCTTTCCTTTGCTGGAGTGCGGCAAACTGCCAGACCTGGGAGAAGCACATGTTTTACTCACGTCCTAGAAAGATAGTTTCTGTGAACACACTGCCACGTGCTATGGCAAAGGCCTGGTGTGGTGGGCATATGGCTACAAAGCTAGGCTCCCAATGTCAGGTACACCCAGCGAGGTGCCCAGGTGAATGCAATCAGGAGGAGGTGTGTTTGGGCTACTCCCTGCGTGCTAATCTGCTACCTGCTGGTCCTTAATGCTTTAAGCTGCTCCCCAGTTAACACTCATTAAGCTCCCCTCCTGGGCCATCCCCTGCTGTCAGACTCTCCTCCAGGCGTCTGAAGCAGAAAGAGGAGGAGGGACCCCTTGGGCCTCCTGCTGACCCTGGCGCAGTCCTTCATCGTTTGGAAGGTCCTCCTGGGTTTTCCTTTCCCTGAAATTCCCACCTCAATGAAGACCACGTCTGGAGCCTGCCTGACCCCCGTGTGAATCCCCGTGTCATCCCGGAGCCGTGGTACGTTTTCCCACGCGTCCTGGCATTTGCCAGGTGTTGCCACTGATCCCAGAATGGCAGCCCCTACCTGCTTGCTCATCACCTGCTCATGATGACTGCTGTTTTCCTGGGGCTGGAAGTTCCCTGACTGTGCTTTTATTTTCTCTATCCTGGGGAGGCAAGTACAGACAGCATTATTGGAGCCCATTGTACAGGCACGAAAAACAAGGTCAAAAACAGGTGAGGTGACTCTCCCCGGCTATCCAAACAGGGAGAGGCTGAGCTACAATAGAATGAAGGATTTCTGACTCCCATTTCTCACTCCCTGGGGTGTTTCAGAATTTATTTTTTATGATCTCAGTGAGGGGCCATTGGTTAGTTACTTTTCACCACAGACACTATTGAAAACTATCAATTATCTGTGCCTTAAATAGCTGTGTCTTTTTTTTTTTTTCCGTGCTAAGCAAGGCAATAGAGTCAGAGGGTGGAGAGCACGGGGCTGGGAAGCGGACAGCATGGGTTCTTTTGCGAAATGGCCACCACCACGGTGAGGCTTCAGGAAATTCCAACCACTGAGGCTTTCATTTCCTCGTCTGTGAAAGGAAGGGAATGTTCAATGTTCCTTGCCTTCCAACACTCCTTGTGTGTAAGGAAAGGGCATTTCTGATTTGTGAGTTTCAATACTGGTAACCACGATCTACCCAAATTAAACGATTCAGTGAGGATATCTTTGCTTAGTAATTATGTATCATTTACCTGGCCAGTCAGATCATTTAGGTGGGCTTATTACTTTATTGGTTTTTAATCTTTCTTTCCTTTCTCTCTTTCTTCCTTCCTTCTTCTTTCTTTTTTTCCCTTCCTTCCTCCCTCCCTCCCTCTCTTTCTTTTTTCCTTCCTTTCTCTCTCTCTCTTTCTTTTTTCCTTCCTTTCTCTCTTTCTTTCTTTCTTTCTTTCTTTCTTTCTTTCTTTCTTTCTTTCTTTCTTTCTTTCTTTCTTTTTCTTCCTTCCTTCCTCCTT
>NW_005871073.1:10072081-10074538 GCF_000147115.1 Myotis lucifugus
GAGGGCCAGGGAACCCTGCATGCTTAAGGCACAGGCGACTTACAGGCAGAGAGGAGGTGGGAATCAGCCTCTCCTTCGAGCTCAGCTGCCTCCACCCAAGTCTTCCTCTTGTTGGGTGTCATGCAATCGGGTGCTTAGAAGGTGCTTTTTGATGATGACGTTGATAAGATTAATGGCACTGAGGCAGCAGGCTCTCTGCTGTGCATACCCACAGATGTGTTTCTTCCTTCCTGTGGGACAGAAAGCCTCAGCACTCGACAGGAGCTTGTCTGGGCGACTTTAATGAATGCTCTAAATCAGCGGTTCTCAACCTGTGGGTCGCGACCCCTCTGGGGGTCGAACAAGACCATCGGAAAACACATAGATATTATATTACATATTGTTTTTGTGATTAATCACTATGCTTTAATTATGTTCAATTTGTAACAGTGAAATTGGGGGTCACCACAACATGAGGCACTGTATTAGGGTCGCGGCATTAGGAAGGTTGAGAACCACTGCTCTAAAGACTCATGTCCCCACTAAGAGGGGCCTTTCTCCTCCCCGCCAGTTCCAAGAGAGACTTCTAACAGTTATGGCTGCACCACTGGCCGGCAGCAGCGGCAGAAGAGCCCCAGGCTGCAGGTGGGAGGCCCACGAGAGGGGAGGGCAGGGGCCGAGGCCAGCCTGCTCATCTCCACGGAGGAGCGTCTGCATGGGCAGTGGGGGCTTCCGCGTGGCTAAGGCACCGCCGGAGAGCTGCGTGGAGGCCCCCGCCCAGGTGGGCTCGCTGTTCTGTGAAGGAACGTTCCGCGCTCCCCGGCTGGCAGCGATTGCTGGTCCATCAGCCGCCCCTGACTGCACACCCAGGGCCCTGGCGGCTTTCTCACGGGCGCCCCGGAGCTTCTGCCTCGAGCAGATGCCTGGCCTGCGCGTTCCCACCGAGCGGGCGTGCCTGCGGGGCTCCATCGGTCTCTCTCTCCTTCATCTGCAGGCAGCGCAGCCGCCCAGGGTACGCAGGGGGTCCTTCCCCAGGCCCAGGAGGGAGACCGCGGCTGGTGGAGCAGGCAGCCTGGGCCCTGGGCTGGGAGGCCTGGCACCCACGCATGGCCCCGGAGCCTGGGAGCCTGAATGCCCTTCTGTCCGCAATGAAATAAAATCTACTCTTTAAAAAAGCATCCACGTTGCCAAAATCCTGGTGAAAGGAGTGCAGTTGACACGCTGCTAGGGAGGAATTCCTCAAGCTCCGTGGGCCGTGACCCCTCTCCAGGTAGGCCTGGCCTGGCTGAGCGTGAGGGGTTTCCCCAACACACTCGCCTCCCTCCGCAGGGGCGTGGCTCCTGGGACGACCCTCCTGTCCCCAAGGGTTCCACCACACCCTGCAGGAGAGGAGGGAACACTCCCTCCATTGCTCAGGCTAAGCTGAGTCCCCTCTAGTTGAGCCATCCTTGCCCTGGGGACGGGATCAGGACATTTGTGTCAGCATTCCTGACCCAAGGCATCTTTCCAGGTTTCTGTATCCACTGTCCCCATTTCGTGTTCAGATCCACATGCACTTCTCTGCATTTTATTATAGGAAGAGGCTGCTCCTGTGTAAAAACACACTCCCTGCCACCCTCAGCAGGAAGCGTCCTTAGACAAATCAGTGAGCAAACATGTAGTGAGTATCCAGTCTGTTCCAGGCACTGTGCCAGGCTCAGGGCCCCCATGGGTCCTCAGGAGGCGTTCATACCTGCAAACCCACTGCCACAACACAGTACAAAATGCTGCAGGTGCCACGTGGAAGGATGAATTGGGTTCAGGGGAGGGGCACAAAGTAGGAACCATTATTTCCCCCCAAGGGGAGGCGCTGAAGGAGGCAGGGGATCTTCCCACCGCCTGGAGTTGTTTGGGGAATAAAAGTGGCAACATGGAGCTCCTTCACACGCCCTTAGATCCGCTTGCCAGGTCTCGGTCCTGGTGGTCACGGGCTGTCTGTCTGCCCGGTCTGGTGGGGACCAGCGTCTGGGGCATGGATCCAGTTCTCCAAGCCCCCAGGAGATGATCAGGACAACAGCACCCTAATTTCCCACAGTGGGAGCTCCGTTTATCCATCAGAGAGTATAGCCGTCCAGAGAGAGGCCACAACCTTGCCCAGGAAATCCCTAACAGAGTTTTTTTTTCATTAAGAGTTATGTTTATCTAAGAAACACTCCAAGTTGGGGCAGAAAATCTATACTAATAAAAGAGTAATATGCTAATTAGACCTGGAGATCTTCCGGGAGACTGGATGTCCTTCCGGACAAAGCCATGGTGGCGGGGCTGAGACAGAGGTGGTTAGGGGTGAGCAGGCCAGCGGGGGGTGGGGGGGGGTGGGGGGGGTGGGGGGCAGTTGGGGGTGAGCAGGCTGGCAGGGGAGGGTTGAGGGTGAGCAGGCAAGGGGGGGGCAGTTGGGGGCAATCAGGCCAGCAGGGGGGGGCAGTAGGGGCGATCAGCCAG
>NW_005871073.1:10075257-10091324 GCF_000147115.1 Myotis lucifugus
CACTTGTCATTTTGTTTCATTTACTTTTTCTCTTGCTGCATTTCTCTGCTCTCTGCAGGCTTTGGGAAGCCACACGTCTCTTAGTACCGTCTCTAACAGTGCTTAGAATTTACAAGCCTTGCACTTTGGAGAAACTCCATGCCCGTCGGAGGTGCCTCAAAGTCAGTCTCTGCTGACGGCTCTCAGGCGCATTACTGTGCCCAGCTGGCCCTCTCCTGGGGTCCCAGGAGCCCCAGCAAGGAGCTGCCAGCATGTTTACCGCTCCGAGCCCCGGTTCCTCTGGCCTTCCCCAGCCAGCAGCCGGAAGGAGGCAGCGCTTTGTCCACGATGCCCCATGCCAACCCCACCAGGTGCCATCTGCAGGGCATGACAAGAGGAACACAGGTGGCTGCACCTGAGTGGCAGCCAGGTAGAGCCAGGAGCAAACCTCCCTTTTGCTTTTACTGATTGAAAACCATGCTCCTGGCTGCGTGCTGCCATTAAGAGATAATTCCTGGGTTTAAAAGCAGTTGCCTACCCATTGCCACGGGCTACTTTTAAGACATGCTTTTAGTTCTCAAGAAAGTTGCACTCACTACCCAGTAACAATTCTGGAGGGAGAGTGGGAGGGAGGACTAAGGGCGGGAAGCATTCATTCTGGGGAGGGGAGCTTTTGCAAAGTTGCAGAGTCACTTCCAGCTGTAACTTTCTGAGCAAATGAAACAGCGAGCAGGTGGGATGCCCTCCCCTGGCGCGGGGGTTGGTTTGCACTTCGGGGCCGTAGGGCTCCCTGGACCGCAGCTCAGAGCCTCCATGGGCCAGGCCTTCTCGGGCACTCTGCTGGCAGCTCTGGAACTCAAGGCTTGCCCCAGATGTCCAATAGCTCCTGTGCCCAAAGTCCAGCTTTTGGCTGTGTCACCGTATGGATCATAACCTACTCAGAAGAGAGGCCTTGTACCCACATGCCTTCAATAGGCAGCTACTTGGTACCCTCTCCCATCCCCATAGGGCAGACAAGCTCTAGGCACGAAAAATCCAACACAGTTGCTGTCATCACGGGGCTAATGTCCTTTGGAATGAGACAGACGATAAACAAAGAAGCACAGTAACACATAGGATAGCACCTGGTAGCGGTGGTGCCATGAACAGCATAAAGCAGGTGGGTGGATCCGAGCTGCTGTGGTTGGGGGTGGGGAGGTGGGTTCAGGAAAGGTCTCAAATGGGCTGCCATTGAGCAGGATCCTGACGGGAGAGCGTTCAGAGTGGCATCCGTGGGCATCCTGGCAGCGACCACCGGGACTTCACGACTCGGTGAAGCAGCACCAACTGGGAGAGCGTTCAGAGGGAACAGCAGGCGCTTAGAGGGACGAAGCTTCACGGAGCACAGCCGCTATCGTGAAGTGCTTCCTGCGTATGCAGCGGGGAGGCTGCATACACTGTGTGGTCCGTGCACACAGAGTCTTCTTTCATTGTCACGACAGCCTGTGACACAGGCGCAGTTATTCCCCCATTTTACAGACGATGAAACAGAGGCTGAAGGCTGACCCAGTTGTTCCCACTGAGGCTGAGCCTGCGCCCAGTCTGATTCCAAACCGCCGAGCCCCTGACCCTGAGATCAGGTGCACGGTGCTGCCCTCTCTGAGAGCGCCCAGGCCAGGCTTTGCGCGGAGGGCAGACGTGTCCAGGCTGCCGGGTGCCCGGGAGGTGCGTGCTCACCAGGCAGATTGCTGTCTTTGACATTGTTTTCTCTTTCTTACTTGGAAATGCAGTCCCACCAGGCAAAGCAGCTTCCCAGGCGGCTTCCCCAGTTGGTGCTGCTTCACCGTGTCGTGAAGTCCCCGCGGTCGCTGCCAGGATGCCCACGGATGCCACTCTGGCGCTCAGCTTTATTGCGGGCTTCCTGCTGGTCCCAAGACGTTGCCCAGCTCTTCCAAGGACCTGGGATCTGGGACTCACCTTGGATGGGTCTCTCCATTCATATGTTGGCCACGAGATCAGAAATGACTCGCAAAGGAGCGCCGTCTCGGGGAATGCCTCGCCCAGCAGAACCACACGGACACAGTGCGGTGCGGCAGAAAGAACAGCCACTGGGAATCCGTAAGTTTGCAGTTTTGCAGAGTCAGATGGAAAGAACAACAACAACAAAAAGTCTGCGTGATCCTGAGCGAATAAGTCAGGAATCCTCCCTGAGCCCGAGTCCGCATCTGAAAAACGGAATAACCTTGCCAGCGCCTCTCCACCTTGTCAGCGGTGGTGACCGTCTGCCTTCTCCCCCGGGAGGGCACAGATGAAGCACCTAGTCCGGAGCCCAGGTCCTGCCCCAGATGCTCACTATTCGTGTTCAAACAGGAGCTGTGGTGCTGCGGGCTCTTCTCTGTCTTCCGGGGGGAGAGCAGGGTCACGGAGGTGTCATTTTAGGCAGAAGCAGCCTGGAAAGTACCCTGAGTCAAGATGAGGAGGAAATTATCTCAGTGAACACATTTTGGATTTAGAAAATCCCCAATGACCTAAAATACAGATATATGTGTGGGTGGCTGTGGGTGTGATTCGTGGCTAAGGTATGGATGTTGAGCCAATGCTTTTGAGATCAGACTGTGGCTCTGCCACTTACTTGCTGTGTTACCTTAAGGGACTTAATTGACCTCTCTGTACCTTTATTTCACCCTTTGGATAATAATAGCACTTACCCCAGGGTTACTGTGAGATTTAATAAGTAAATGTGCAAACACACACACACACACACACACACACACACACACCCACACACACACCACAAACAGCAACGTCTAAGTGTGGGCTATTATTATAAGGAAAGGACCAGGTAAGAGTTGGTGCTTGATACTGGTGTCTGAAAACAAATGAAAGAGAAGAGGAAAACAAAACAAAACAAGACAAACTCAAGGATCTTCCAGCTGAAACCACTGGGCTGACGGGAAAACAGTTCCTGGCCATGAGAAACGGGATCCTGCTGGAAAAGCAACCCTACATGTGACCAGGAGAAGTGGCCAAGACACGCTGCATGGACGCCTGGCCCGCGGAGGAGCTGCTGGCCTCTCCAGCCGCGGAAGGGCAGGCAGCATCGTCCTTGTTAATTCCCCGAGGGCTGCAGTGACCAGGAGGCTGCTGATGTGTGCATCCGCCTTCCACTTGGAGAATGAGTGGTGAATGGGAATGCAGCACACTGGAAACCGTGAAGAGCATTCCGGCTGCAGCGGGAGGGGAGAGGCTGGGATGCCTCTAAGGAAGGGAGGCTGCCCAGGAGGCTCCTTTCATCACGGAGAGAGGAGCGATCCTAACTCAACAGCAGCAGGGCTCCCTGTGGCTTTTCAAAATATTATCTTTGGATCTGGTTGTCGCTCTGCTCCTACCCTGTTGAACGATGCCAGGCTTCATCCATATTTATATTCCTCCCAGCAGGGAGTGCGGTCCTGCCAGGCAGAGTCCAGGGCCGGGATCGGGGGTGTCCCTGAGCTCACTGAGAGGGGCAGCAGGAAGGGCTGCGGAGAGGAGGCCCCGGAGGTCCCGCACCAGGGCCAGGCTCGGGGCACAGGCCAGTGGCTTCTCTAATTCTTCCAGGCTGACCTCGGGGTGACACACACTCTCCTTTGCTCTGCTCTGGACCCCCCTGAGGAGGAGCTTGAGCCCGTCTGTCTTCTCTGCGAGGTCAGCATGTTTCAGAGGACCTTGCACAGACCTGGACCCGCCCTTCTTCCCAGCTGGTCCTGCCAGATGGAAATGTAAAGGGCCTGGAACAATGCCTCGCTGACAGAAAGCCCTCCAGGAGGGTGTACTGTTCTCCTCGTGTTGTCATCGCTGACCACCGGCAGACAGAGGCCACAGACTTGGGGGTCCTGTCCCTTCGTGTTCCACACTGGGCTTCCTGACAGCCATCGCTATACAAGTCCTCACACGAGGAGCCGTAGCATCTTGGATTGTGACTCACTCCTCCATCCTTCCTATTTCCCCATTTTCATCTTTGATCCACTTAGGTGGGTAACACCTCCTCCCATTCTTACCCTCCCCCAGTGCGAGGAGGGGGCTGGGCCTAGGCCTCTGGGGGGAATGAAGGTTAGCCCATAGGCCAGTGATGGCGAACCTTTTGAGCTCGGCGTGTCAGCATTTTGAAAAACCCTAACTTAACTCTGGTGCCGTGTCACATATAGAAATTTTTTTATATTTGCAACCATAGTAAAACAAAGACTTATCTTTTTGATATTTATTTTATATATTTAAATGCCATTTAACAAAGAAAAATCAACCAAAAAAATGAGTTCGTGTGTCACCTCTGACACGCGTGTCATAGGTTCGCCATCACTGCCATAGGCAGTATTAGTACTAGATCAGTGGTTCTCAACCTTCCTAATGCCGCGACCCTTTAATACAGTTCCTCATGCTGTGGTGACCCCCAATTTCATTGTTACAAATTGAACATAATTAAAGCATAGTGATTAATAAAAAAAAACAATATGTAGTTATATATGTGTTTTCCGATGGTCGTAGGCGACCCTTGTGAAAGGGTGGTTGGACCCCCAAAGGGGTCGCGACCCACAGGTTGAGAACCGCTGTACTAGATGATCAAAGCATATATCTAGACGGACTAGCTGCATCCAACGCTTTATAAATGAATATTAAAGTATTAATCACCACTGTACTCGGCAAGTGATGACCTGCTGCACAGTCCTTTTCTTTGCCACTATTTCTCGCCTCGGGAAAATGAGCAGGATGAGGGTCTTGGGGTAGGATAACCAACCCCAAACACTGTAAATGCTGCCCGATGACCTGTCACCCCAGCTAATCACCGTGACCTCAAGGGAACCAGACACACAGCTCAGGTTCCCCAGGCTGTTTATCGCGCTGAGGTAGGTGCAAGTGACTTCTTCAAAGTGGAGGGAGGCCCTGCAGAGGCGGCCCCCTTCCCAGGTCAACATCCGCAGCAAGTTGGGGCACACTGGGCTGGCTCCATTCTCTCTTCCAAATAATAGGCCATTCAGTCCTGGGGAGAGGAGTGAGTCAGCCTCCTCGGGGCCGTTCCGCAGCCCAGCCGGCTGCCAGCCGGGCGGCCCGCTTCAAACAGCCAATTAGTATGAGCACCACACGCTGACTTGAGCAAACCCAGGCCGCTCGGTCCGTGCAGGCACGAGAAGGGCACGTATGTCTGCATGAAAACGAAGCTGTCTCACCTTCCGAGGCGCTGTCCCACTCAGAGGCACGAGCTTGATGTCCCTCCAACCTTGGCTCCCCTCGACTTGCCCGATGATGAATGATGAGAAGGCACGGGGCTCGTCTGCTGAGGGGGATGAACCCGCGCTGCGTGAAAGACGTGGTGCTGCTTTTGCAAAGCACATCAGTCAACCTGTCTCCTAAGCAAAATGAAGTTTCGCGCTCAGGCAAAGCCAGTAATTATTTCAAATAACAATTGTATTAGATGCAGGAGGTAATGAGGAATGAAGATGCTGCGCCCACATATGCTTCCTGTTCTGGCGAAGGTGGCACAGAAACGCATGGTGAAGCAGCCGGGGGATGGCAGCGGCCCCCCTCCACCCGCCATGCACTGAAGCAGAATTCATCACAGCCCTGAGCCTCCCGGATGTGACAGGCCAGCAGGGCCCGGTGCACCCTGGGTCCAGTACTGCCCCGGTGCACAGTGACCCTTGCAGAAAATGGAAAACTACGAGGTTGTATGGTAGTTAGTGAAACGATAATTTAGAGATATTTTTGGCTCTATTGCTGAAATGAAATAAGGAAACTCCAGGGACCTGGAGTATTTTTATTCAACATCTTCATTTTCTTATTTTAAATATATGTCTTTCTGCCCTGCCGGCGTGGCTCAGTGGTTGAGTGTTGACCTATGAACCAGAAGGTAACGGTTCGATTCCTGGTCAGAGCACAGGTCTGGGTTGCAGGCTCGATCCCCAATGGGGGGCATGCAGGAGGCAGCTGATCAGTGATTCTCATCATTGATGTTTCTATCTCTCTCTCCCTCTCCCTTCCTCTATGAAATCAATAAAAAAACATGTGTTTCTGGAATGGGAGGAAAGAAAATAGAGGGGTGGGAGACAGAGCGAGAGCAAGGACCACCTTGTCCTGGGAGGACTTTGACCAAACTGGGTTAATGTGGCAGAAAAGGTGGAGGAAGCCAATAGTATCTTTGCACATACAGCACATTTGAGGTTTCTGCTTTGGTTGATGCCTCTCTGTGTTGCCTGAAAAGTCTATCCCTAAAGCAAAAACTGACTTCAAGGAGTAATTGACAAATTCATAATCAGAGTGGGAGATTTAGCACATTTTTCTTAGTAATTGATAGATCAAACAGCCATAATATTCAGCAAAGTTATAAAGGTTTTGAACAACATGATTAACAAGTTTGATGCACAGGACTTACATAGAACACTGCACTCAACCACTGGTGAATACACTGTTTCCAAAAATCACATTACATTTATGAAAACTGATGATACATTAGGTTTGGCACAAAGCAAATAAACATCTCAACAAATGTCAGAAATCTGTATCATAAGACTGCATACAATTAAGTTAGAAATCAGTGGAAAGGATAAGTTAGAACCTCCATACATTCTGAAATTTAAAAGCACGTCACTTGAAAATCCAGAGACAGAAAGCTTGTAGTTGCCAGAGGCGGGGAGGAGAGAGGGCTGTGGAGTGACTGCGTAAGGGGTAGGGGTTTCCTTTTGGGGTGATGATAATGTGCTGGAACTAGAGAGAGGTGGTGGTTGTGCAATAAACTATACCCCTCAATATGCTTACCTTCGTGTACGTGCACGTCACTCAATTTAAAAAGGTGTTCCTATCTTTGTGTATAAATCCTAATCTGTGGATACATGGGTATGTGGTTTGTGAAACTTTTTCAAGCTATACACTATGACCTAGGCCAGTGATGGTGAACCTATGACACGCGTGTCAGAGGTGACACCTGAACTCATTTTTTTGGTTGATTTTTCTTTGTTAAATGGCATTTAAATATACAAAATAAATATCAAAAATATAAGTCTTTGTTTTACTATGGTTGCAAATATCAAAACAATTTCTATATGTGACACGGCACCAGAGTTAAGTTAGGGTTTTTCAAAATGCTGACACGCCGAGCTCAAAAGGTTCGCCATCACTGACCTAGGCACATTTCTATATCATATATGTGTATGTGCTTTCTATATTATGCCTCAATAAAGAGTTTAAATTAAAACACATTACTTAACTCATAGGTCAACAAGAAAGTCATACTGTAAAGTATAAAAACAAGAATTACATGACACTACACTCAAAATTTATGATGTGCAGTGAATTCATTCAGATATCAGCCATGACAGAGGATGACGAGCTGTCCAAGGTGCACGTGAAAGTAAGTGTACAGCTTTAAATGTTTATTTGGGGCAAGGGGCTGGGGGGGTGGGGAGGAGGCTTAAAACTAATAAGCCAAGCATGAAACATAAGAAGGTAGAAATAAAATAGAATATCTTCATATAAAATAAAAAGGAGAAAATAATCTTAAAATAATGAAACAGATAATAGATACAATAAAGATGATCAACAAAATTAAAAGTTGTTTTTTTGAAGAGACTAATCCCTGGAAAGATTGAATAAGGAAATTATATATATATATATATTTTCCCCCCTGGCCAGTGTGGTTCAGTGGTTGAGCATCAGCCTTTGCACCGAAGGGTCGTGGGTTTGATTCTCAGTCAAGGGCACAGTCCTGCATTGCAGGCTCATTCCCCAGCCCCAATCAGAGCATGTGGGGGAGGCAACCAATCGATGTGTCTCTCTCACATCAATGTTTCTCTCCCCTCCCCCTCCCTTCCACTCTCTCTAAAAATCAATGGAACAGATATCCTTTGGTGAGGAGTAACAAAAAAGTTAAAAATAAATAAGTAAATAACATATATATATGGAGAGAGAGAGAGAGAAGGTGCAAATAGTATTAAGAACAAAAGAGAAAAATATACAAATAGCAAAAAGATAATAGAACCTATAAGATGCAAAACCTATGTTGGTAAGTTTGAAAATGTGCATTTTAAATGGAAATATTCCTAGAAAAATATAAATTACCAAAAATTGACTAAAAAAGAAATAGAACATAATCAGCATAAAAAAATCTTCCCACAAAAGACATCCAAGGCTTTGAGACATTTCAATTATAGCTGCAGAGTCTAACCAGTGCATTAAATAAGCAGAATTCACGGATATACTACATTTCTGTCTCCTGCTGTCCCTTTAAGTCTCCTCAGTAAAGGTAATCCCTACCCTGGCACTGGATGAAAACTCAGGCAAGCCCTTGACTTTATGGTTATTACTGAGTAATAAAAATGCCTATATTTACTTTTAGACATAAACCCCGACTCAAATTAGTAACTTAAAATGATAAGCGAGGCTTTCAACGTAAAAGTTGAGACCTGTCCACCTTCTCTTCCCCCAACCAGGGCTGTGCAGCTGGCCACCCCTTTCGGGGAAAGAAGGTCACTGTCTTCTCTTTCCCTCTCCCACCTTCTCAACCACCCTTCTCCCGCCCTCCCTCTATCTACCAGGGTCCCAGCGGGAGACAGAAGACACACCAGTTACCCGAGGACACATTTAACTTAAAGAATATTAACTAAATGCCAAGTTACTAACCAGGGAACTGCGGAGACAGGAAGAGAATTCTAAAGTTTCATCAATGTAGCAATGTCAAGAAGCAGCTACCACCCCCAGGGCCCGAGGGAATAAAAGAACGAGGTTTAAGTTTCTAACACTTCAGAGCTGAGACCAGGGGTCCTGTCTCCGAGGAGGAAGTGGGGCCCGGCTGGTGCTGGTGTCTCTGAGCTCAGAGAAACGAGCCTGGGAGGTGGGACCCACACTCTGGAAAGGGGGTGCTGGCCGGCAGGCAGTGCCGCCTCAGGATGCAGGCGTGGATGCCAGGAGCCTGGGCCTGCAGGTTTTTGTAGAAACTGCACGTGGGATTGGCTGCTGCTCTGGAAGGAACTGCTGCTGACGGGGTGAAGAAATGATGCTGCAGCGGCCCTCAGGGACCCCAGCAGACAAGCCGTCCAGGGAGCGACGCAGGGAGGAGTACCTCCTGATAGATCCTCCAGCCTCCCAGTCCCCCTTCAGCATCCTGATCAGCAGCGGCCAACGGGGAACAGGCGTCAGAGCAGAAATGCGGCCTGCAGGGTGTGGCCCAGCATCACAGACAGAGCATAAAAGGGCAGGTTTGGGCTGAAAGACAGTAACTTCGTGGCTGGCACAGCCCCATTCGCTCACCGTTGTTTCTGCTCCAGGTTTGGGGGATGGGGAGGGAGGGCGACAGAAAGCCCTTACTGAACTGCTGCTGTTTATTTTTAGGGTGCCTTGCTCTCTCGGGACCTGCTGGCTGTGGAAGCTGACTCTCCCTCTCAGGAGTGCTTTTGTGCGAATCTATGTTCCTACCCATCGCTGCTGACTTCCTCTGACCTGAATGAATGCACTGTATTCTGGAAGTTGCTTATTAACCCCCATTTAGAACCAAAAAAGCAGCCTCCACCCCCAGCTTCTCTGTAATGAAAGCTGTTCACCTCTCCACTGACCCGACTCTATGGGATGCGATCTAAGATGACCCCGTGCCAGCTCTTTTGTGCATTTCTGGCTGTAGGGGAGCCAAGGAAACACTCATGCGTTCTTTGCCCAGACAAATTCGGGGAAGCAAGCTGATTCAAGCCCAGCAGCTCCCTTCTTTCTCTCCATCACCCAAGGAGCCAGCCAGCCTGTTCTTGCCTTCTGTGTGCTAGATGAGAGCCAGACACAAGTCCACTGGACAGCCTAGCAGCAGAAAATACATATGGAGCTCTCCGAGAGGAAGTACTGAATCCCATCTTGCTCAGTTCACATGAGCCAGTAACACTTCCCCCGCGCAAATCTTGAAAAATTGCCATCAAACTCCACTGCTCTCAAGCCATTACATTACACGAGGAGTTGACAATGTTCAGGAATGAATTCCTGGGTATTTCCTTCGTAAATCCCACTTTGGAAGTTCATATCACTTTGGAAGTTCCTATCTCTTAAATTTTAGTGCTTCAAAGGAAACTTAATTGAACATCTTCTTGCACCAATCTTAAATCTTAAATTCTTCCAATTCAACCTATGAGATTAGTATAACATTGGTCCTAAAATTAAATTTAAAAGACTAAGAAGGAAAGTTATAGGCCAATTTTATTCATAACCAAAGTTGCAAAAACAAACTATTATCAGCCAAATCTAGGAGAATATGAAAAAGATAATCAATCATACTAAATTGGGTTTATCCCAGGAATGAAAAAAATGGATTAACATTATACAGGCCATTAATGTAATTCCTTACATTTGCAGATTAGAGAAGGCAGACCATTTGGCTATCTCAATAGATGCAGAAAAAGCATTTGAGAAAAGCAAACTGATTTGTGACAGAAACTCTGAAAATAAAAATTAGGAATGTAACTTCTTTAACAGGATAAAAGTCCAAAACAAAAGCTTATGACAGATATTACTAATGGTAAAGCTTACAAGTATTCCCTTTAAAATCAGGAACAAGTTGACGATGACCAATATCATCATTCTATTCAACATTATTCTCATTAGTAAAACTTAAAAAGAAAAGTAAATAAAAGGCATACAAATTGGAAAGGAAGAAATTAAATTATCATTATTAGCAGATGATATAATTGCTTATAGAAAATATACAAAAGAATCTATAGTCAAATTATTAGAATTAAGAAAATAATTTGGCAAAGTGGCTGAGTATATAAAAACCTATTGCCTTTTCACACAGCAGTCGTAAAAATTATAGCAATATAATTTTTAAAAGCTACTATTATAATAAAAAACTATAAATAAGGGCAAGATCTTAAATGGAGAGAAACTTTATTGAAAATGTTAAAACTAAGAGATATACTATGTCCATAGGTAGAAAGACTCAATGTCATAAATATGTCAACTCTCCCCAAATTCAATGCAATTTCAACTGATATCTCAATAGTTTATCATAGACCTTAATAATCTGATTCCAAAATTTACATGGGAGAGCAAAGGCCCACAAACAGTTCTTATTCTTGAAGTGTAATGGGGTGGAGGGTGGTTGCCCCGACAAATAGCAAGATTAATATATCCATGTATGTAAGACAATATAGTATTGAAACAGGGATGGAAAAATAGACCAAAGGAAAAAATACTGAGCAGTGTGTGTGTGTTGTGCGTGTGTGAGACACAGGGGATGATAGTGCAGGAACAAGAGTTTATCCATATTGGGAAAATGATATTGTATTCCTTCCTCACACTATATATAAAATAAAGTTGGGGTGAAATAAAAACTTAAACATGAAAGGGAAAACTTTAAAAATCATATATGTCAATATAGAAGAATGTTTTATGATTTGGGGTAAGGAGTGTTTTCTAAACAAGACCCAGAAAATATAAACCATAAAGGAAAAGATTGATAACTTAATATATTTTTAAATTGTTATTTGTTTTTTGCTAAATCTGGCAACCCTACTCACAGAGAGCTCTGGTGATACTTAGAATGTTCTATTTCAGCCCTGGCCATGTGGCTTAGTTGGTTAGAGCATTGTCCCAGTCAGGGCACATACAAGAATCAACCAATGAATGCATACATAAGTGGGACAACAAATTGATGTTTCTCTCTCTCTCTCTCAAAATCAATTATTGAAAGTTTTTTAAAAGAACATTCTATTTCTTAAGTTGGGTGGTAGGTGCATGGCTGCTCATTTTATTGTTTAATTTTAAAAAAACAGCCCTAACCGGTTTGGCTCAGTGGATAGAGCATTGGCCTGTGGACTGAAGGTCCCAGGTTTGATTCCGGTTAAGGGCATGTACCCTGGTTGCGGGCACATCCCCAGTAGGAGGTGTGCAGGAGGCAGCTGATCAATGTTTCTCTCTCATTGATGTTTCTAACTCTCTATCCCTCTCCCTTCATCTCTGTAAAAAATCAATAAAATATATTTAGAAACAAAACAAAACAAAAAAACCAAACAAACCAAGAAACATTAAAACAACTCTGTCATCCTATCTAATAAAGAGGAAATATGCAAATTGACCATCACACCATAACAAAATGGCTGCACCCACAGTGGAGGCCAAGTTCCCGTAAAGAGCCTTAACGAGCAATCAGCAGGCACCTGAGGCTGTGTCCCCCGCCTGGTGGGGCTTGACAGGGGCCCTCAGGGTGCACCCCCCACCTGGCAGGGCTTGACGGGGGACCTCAGGCCACGCCCCCCACCCGTGGGGTTTGACGGGGGAACCTCAAGGCATGCCCCCTGGCCCAGAACTGGGCCAGGCAACCTGAGGCAACGACCCCCCACCTGGCGGGGCTTGACAGGGGTGAGGCTGGCCGGGTCTGGATCTAGCCCAATGGGGGTGGGGCTGGCCGGGTCTGGGTCTTGTGTGATTTCAAGGCGCACGTGGGTGGGCAGGGACTTGATTCTGGTTCCTGTGGCGCGCCCCAGACTCTGACAGGAGGAAGATTTTCATATACGTTTTACTAATTTTCTTTCATCTCTGACACTTCTATTATAGAGAAAGGGCAAATAGCAATATTAAAATATTTCCTCTAATTAATTCCCTTTTAATGTGCATGAATTTCGTGCACCGGGTCACTAGTTGTTTATAATTCTTCTTGGTGGATCCAAAGCTTTTGCCAAGAAATCAGTAGTAGCTGTAGGCTGGGACTCGGGTGTCAGGTGTCATTCCTCCCTGGCCACCTGGGGGTGCATCAAATTGCTTGTGGTGGGGCTTTCTCCTTATTGCTCTCTTTGTGCTTCTGTTGGCGATTACTTCATCCACCCTACAACTAAACAGCAGCTGTTGGAATCAGTTAGATAGGCTACCCCACCCTCCTCCTTTTACAGTGTCTGGAGGTGTGAGGTGGTATGCAATGCAAGATCCACTTTAAGGTCGTGTTCCAAGCCATGAAAGATTTTTTAACTATCAAAGGGCCCTGGTATCTCCCCAGTTCCTCAGAAAGAAACACATCAGAAAAGAGATCACAAAGAACATCCAGATTAAAGAGCTATTAGTTGCAAAATCACTTGCCTCGTTCCATGGGAAGGAGATTACTGGAGGGAGAAAAGCCTTCCATACATTTCATTGATGAAGACTCAATATCTAAAGACTCTTCTTGAAGCAAGTGCATAAGAAGAGGGTAAAGACTTTGCACAGAATACTGAGAACCCCAAAACAAGAGTAGGGAATTCTAGCATAGCACCAATAGCAAGGGGTGGGGTGTGGGGGCTGCTCAGGACATAAGAGGAGATTCCCACCAGATAGGCCATTAACAAGCCCCGGGATTGTGAGCAGCTCATGCTGTATTTATTCTCTGTGCTTAATCCAGTGGCTGGCATAGATTTGTCCTCAGTAAATGTTTATGGGTGGAATGCACAAATGCATCGTGGATGAAAGAAATACTAAAGGGATTTTAAAGGTTATTACTAGATCCTTAGAAAAGAGGCATTAAAGAGTCACATCAGACTCTGTTGATTGTCTTCTTCATGTCCAGAGAGGGCAAAACCAAGAAGCAGCTATTCCTAATGGATATTCCTAACAGGTACCACCTTATCTAGGCCTGCTTTCTGCCTAGGTTTGCTTAGTCACTCCTGCACACTGTTTTATACATCGTTGGTTCCTTCTGGTTTCTTTTTCCATAAAGTGCTGATACACTGGCCTTCTCCATCAATTCTTGCATTTAGGTAATCATTCATCCAATAAGTATGTATAAGACATGTGCCAGGTACCGTGCTAAGCCCTAAAGAGTTAGAAGTAGTTTTTAATGAGCACTTACTAAATCAGGCATAATTTGCAGCCTGCAGCAGCAGGTACTAGTATTATCCTATTTTACAGATGAAGAAACTCAGAGGTGAATAAGACAACAGCTTCAAGAGGGAAGACGAACATTTGCAATACACTGTTCTGAGGATTTTCCAAACTGCCATGGGAACATAGTGTATATGTGACCTGAGATGCTGTCCCTTACCACCTGTACTAGATAGCTACTGCTGCACAACAATATTAGCATCCAATGAGCACCCAAAAACAACACACACTTATTTTCTCACAGTATCGGTGAAATTAGGGGTCCAGGGTTAGCTGAATTCTCTGCTTCAAGGTTTCTCACAATCAAGGTCTCAGCCAAGGCTGGGTTCTCATCTGAATGCTCGACTGGGGAAGGAGATGCTTCCAAGCTCCTGTGGTTGTTCACAGCATTCAGTTCCTTCCGGGCTGTCAGACTGAGAGCCTGTTTTTTGCTGGCTGTCAGCTGTCGGCTGCCCTCAATTCCTTGCCATGTTGCCCTCTACATAGGGAAGCTGATGGCAGCCTGCTTCTCCAAAGCCAGCGAAAGAGCAGGTCTCCTAACAAGCGGGGCATTAAAGTCTTATGGGACACAATCTAGAAGGGACATCCTATCACTGTTTCCACATTATATTGGTCAAAATGAAGTCACAGGTCTGGCCACACTCAAGGATGTGAACATAGAGGTTGGGAAGCAGCTTAGAGCCTGTCCACCTACCACCCTTTGCTCTTCTTTGTGTGCCCAGGTTAGCGGCCCCTCCCATCTGCCTCCAGAGCCACTAAGGCTGCCACAGGTGGCTGTGCATTCACCTGACTGCTATGTGAAAGGCCCCTGCCCCACCTGGAGTTGTGTAGTGCACCACTTGCTTATATAACTATACCTAGCAGCCCTGCACTTCCACCAGTGTTCAAAATAATACATTGTGATTATGTTTACTTTTCCCTCTCTTCACTCTACTGAAAGCTCCTTGAAGTCAGAGACTAAAAGATACATTTATTTATTTATTTATTTATTTATTTATTTATTAATTTATTGTAAGCATAAATTACAGTTTACATTCCATGTTATTTTGCATTAGATTCAGGTGGACAGCATATGGTTAGACCAGTGGTCGGCAAACTCATTAGTCCACAGAGCCAAATATCAACAGTACAACGATTGAAATTTCCTTTGAGAGCCAAATTTTTTAAACTTAAACTATATAGGTAGGTACATTGTTATTAACTTAATTAGGGTACTCCTAAGGCTTAGGAAGAGCCACACTCAAGGGGCCAAAGAGCCGCATGCGGCTCGTGAGCCGCAGTTTGCCGACCATGGGGTTAGACAAACATACACTTCACAAAGCGTCCCCCCCCATATTTCCAGCACCCACCTGGCACCCTGCACAGTTATTACAATACTATTGACTGCATTCCCTATGCTGTACTTTACATCCCTGTGACTATTTGTAACTTAATCCCTTCACTTTTTTAACCAGTCCCCCAACTCCCCTTCCCTCTGGCAGCCACCAGAGACAGAAACTCTTATTTTTATAGCCCAGCACAGCAGGTGCCAAGCAAGTGTTTGTCAGACAAATGGGAGACATTGCAGCCAGCCCACCTGGAGTAGCCGGAAGGACGTGTGGGGAAAACGTCACAGAGGAGGCACCTTATGCTCTTCCTTGTCACTCAGCTCTAACTGGACACTGAACTTCCTCAAAGGGACTTAGGGAACAATTTCCAACGACATATAATAGTAATAAAAGGAATAATTTCCAACGACATATAATAAAAGGAACAATTTCCAATGAGATGTAATAAAAATCTTGGTTTATTGTGCTTTGGTTTCTACTGAATAATCTCCATGGAGATAAAAACAAAACACCCGGTTGATTCAATCCAGTTAAAACCAGTGTCCTTGTTCTCTTAATGTGGTCATAGGGGCAGTAAGTGAGGTGTTTCCTAGTTTTCTGGAACTGGCAGGTTGGACCCAGAGCAGAGAAAGGGCACTAAGTTTTCTGCAGTCCGAGTTGGGATGGCATCCAGTCCTGGGCGCACCGCTCTTCAGGGCTTGCTGAGGGATGGATGCCATCCCACAGTGCCATCCCACAGTGCCATCCCACAGTGCCATCTCACAGCGCCATCCCATAGTGCCATCTCACAGCGCCATCTCACAGCGCCATCCCACAGCGCCATCCCATAGTGCCATCCCATAGTTCCATCCCACAGCACCATCTCACAGCGCCATCCCACAGCACCATCCACACAGTCCCATCCCACAGCGCCATCCCACAGTGCCATCTCACAGC
>NW_005871073.1:10091456-10153783 GCF_000147115.1 Myotis lucifugus
TAGTGCCATCCACAGTGCCATCCCATAGTGCCATCCACAGTGCCATCCCACAGTGCCATCCCACAGCACCATCCCATAGTGCCATCTCACAGCACCATCCCATAGTGCCATCTCACAGTGCCATCCCATAGTGCCATCCACAGTGCCATCCCACAGTGCCATCCCACAGTGCCATCCCACAGTGCCATCCCACAGCACCATCCCATAGTGCCATCTCACAGTGCCATCCCATAGTGCCATCCACAGCACCATCCCACAGTGCCATCCCACAGTGCCATCCCACAGTGCCATCCACAGCGCCATCCCACAGTGCCATCCCACAGTGCCATCCACAGTGCCATCCCACAGCGCCATCCCACAGCGCCATCCCATAGTGCCATCTCACAGTGCCATCCCACAGTGCCATCTTACAGCACCATCCCACAGTACCATCCCATAGCGCCATCCCACAGTGCCAGCGACGTGCTCCTCCCGCCACCTGGCTTCTCTCACTGCCCCACTGTTAGCCCCTGGAGTGCCCTGGGAGCTCTGAAGTGAATATGAGATGGAAGTGGACAGAACTAAGAACAGTATTAAAACTGGTTACACAGGGTGGGGCAAAAGTAGGTTTACAGTTGTGAGTACACGAAACTTTACTCTTGTGTTATTATTTATTAATTAGTATTATTTTCCTTACAGACAACTGAAAACCTACTTTTGTCCCACCCTCTATATTTCCAAATCATTGTCAAGTCTCTTTTTAGGTTTTTCTTCTTTCATATAAAATCATTTTTGTTTCTTTATGGTTCACACATTACAGGCCTTAAGCCATTTGCAGTGATTCTTCTGAGGCCTGATAACGGCAACATTAAGACCAAGGCTATGAAATACCAGGGCAGGACAGCAGCTGCCAGGGCTGTCTCACCTGGACCTGACTGATGGGCCCGCGGGGAGCAGATGGAAACTTCGGGACCAGCAGCCACACATGAAGAAACCAATGGTGCCTGCAGCAATGCATGGGAAAGAACGCACTACAACCCGAAACTGCTGCCATTTCAAAATGACTCTTCTGTGGGGACAGAGTTGGTGCCTCAAATTAAGCTAATAAAGAAACAGAAAGTCAAATGCTTTCCTGAATGCCACACTTAGGGCAATGTCTTGGGGAGGAAAGACAGGGATGGCAGAGTAGAGCTTTGATGGAACTCAAAATGCTGTCTGTTCAGTCACTAGAGGCCTTTGGACCTGATGGTCCTCCCGTGACAAGGAGCACTGTGGCTCAGAGCAGCGGCACCCACCAGCGAAGCTCATGGCCCTCTGCTGCCCCACCACAGCACAGGTCACCACACTGTCTGCCTCCCCTGGCCTGGCCCGAGGGATGGCAGAGTTAGAAAGTTCCTTTTATGTTGCTTCTATTAAATGTGAGCTTTTTGGTGCCCCTGGGTGGTTTTGAGGCAGTAAAAACCATTCAGAGCTTAATGCTGCTTTTAAAAATTAATATTTAATTTATTAAAGTTACAGATTAAAAAACTATTTTTCCTGATGCTTTAAGTTCTGCATCAAATATTATTGTTCTTTGTATATTAGATACAGCCTGTTGTACACTTTTTAAAGCTATGTTAAAGGCCTTTGACTAGTATGTGATCCTATTTCTAAGCTTAACTAAGTTAATGATTTCAAGCATTTTAAATTGCTTTATAAATCAACTAGAGGCCCGATGCACGAAGATTCGTGCAAGGATGGGCCTTCCTTCCCCTGGCTGCTGGCGCCGCCTTCGCTACAGCCCAGAGCTGCCTTTCTGCCTTCCCATGCTGCCCAGAGGCCTGGAGTGGCTGAGGCGGTGCAGAACATCTGTGTCCTCCCCCACCCCTGGCCACTCTGTGCCTGTGTATGCAAATTAACCCGCCATCTTTGTTGGGTTAATTTGCATATGCACGCCTGATTGGCTGGCGGGTGTTGTGAAGGTATGGTCAATTTGCATCTTTCTCTTTTATTAGTGTAGATGTCTTCTATTTCTTTTTTTATTATTTCAGTGTTTTGATTGAACTAACATAACATCCTGAGTACTCAAATAACGAGGCAGAGACGGAGGACCCAGCTCTCTAATCAGCACTACTGTTGAGGACAGGTGCTAGTTTAGTTTTCGTAAATCTCTCGTTTTGCTACTATTTCAGGAATTATGGTTTTCCCTCTTCTTAAAGTAAAAACAAAGCAAAAATATCTCTGTGAGAAGGCAATCAAGCTGATATTATCGCTGTGTTCATCCCACAGGTGGGTCTGAGCAGCCAAAGAGGCATAAAGCAGAGTTACTTGCAAACCAATCAAAAGGGCCATTTCAGGAGCAGCCGCCTTATTAGATGCATAATCAACAGTCTACTTAGGGCCTCTTCCCATGGGGGAAGAGGGGAGATAGAGATTCATTTTGTCATGTTTTCATATCATTCTTTGCTGTCTCCAGAATGTTTTTTTCAGCACTCAAACAGACGGCTATAAAATTGATTGGCTTGAAAGCCAAATAAAATAAGACACAGTAGCCCACTTTATCACTTACTACTGGCTATGTATTATGAGCAGTGCTGTGTTGGGATATCGACCCCGAGATTAAAGCTAGAGAAATATAGATGCTAAGATTCTGTGGACACATAAAGCTCCCAGGCCGTGGTGACTGATGATAATGAGATTATGCTCAGGGGCCATCTTTTATCTCAATGGAGCCCAAGAGCTATCATTTCTGAAAAATAAGAAATTATACAAACAATATAGGGGGCATTTGCTTAGCAGTTTGGCCATGCAGCTTCCTCAGGCCCCATGTATATTGGCAGGCAGCCCTGCTCTCTGGCTACTGAAGACAGACACCATCCCAATTCATTTATGTGTTGTGGGTGGGTTGAATCATTTGTTTCTTCATTTACTTCATCCCACCTGGCCACAAGGGGCATCCTTCCCCTCAAATATTCCTTGAATTCATCTTGTCCCCAGGCCTTTCTTCTCAGAGCATCCCTCGCCCTCCGAAGCCCTCTTGAATCTCCAAAATCACAACCCCACTGCGCCTTTAACACACAGCTCAAGTCCCACATCTTTCACAAAATTGTAAGAATAAATTGGTTCTGGATCTAAATCCTGGCTTTGCTACTGGTTAGTGGTGGAGCTGAGGGCAACTCACATTGCTTGTCTGGGTCTCAGCTTATTTACTCTAAAGTAGAGGTTACAATTCTTATTTTATTCGGGGCTGAGTATATAACATTCACAGCACAATGCTAGTTTCTCCTCTTGGGCTCCTTTGCTCGGTTAAATTGACAGCTCCCGTTTAGGTAATTTAATAGACACTGAATTTTTCACAGCAGGTGTCCTGGATCTCAGGCTCCTCTGCGAACCCTCCCTTCACCTTTAGCTTTATTTAATCCATGGTTCTGAACCCCGGCTGCACGCGGCGAGCACTTCAGATATGCCCACTGGAGGATGGGCCCTAGAGATTCTGATTTAATTGGTTGGGAAGGAGCCCAGACACTGTTTGACAAACAATGCCACTCTGTCTGCACCTCGACTGCAGCCAGGCAGCAAGACAGGTTGCAGAGAAACATGAATTTTCGGAATTGTCCCAGGTCGGTGCTCACTGACCCCCAGGATAGGCTTTGGTCTGGCAGCCCCACTAAGCCCCCTGGTCCACCAGCTGTCCCAGGCCCCCTGATTCTTCACCTCCTCCTCTCTCCTCAAACCTCCAGTTCCTCTGCCTTATCAGTTAAGAATCTGAAGCACTCACTCAGGAATGAGATAGGAGAAAACAGTAAACACACCCCATCAGCGCATCTTCCAGCGCCCTGCGTGCTGCCCCGCCTCCCCTCCTCTTGCTGTGGATGTGATGGTCTCTTCTATCGAAGCCCCACTCCTTCCAGGACTGACCCCCGTGGCTCCTGCATCAGTACTCACTCCCCCTCTACTGGATCATTCCCACCAACTGCTAATACACTGTGATGATTCTCATTTTGAAATAAATCCCGCCCAGCTGGTGTGGCTCCGTGGTTGAGCATCGACCTATGAACCAAGAGGTCACCGGTTCCCGGTCAGGCACATGCCCTGGTTCCTGGTTGGAGGCTTGATCCCCGGTGTAGGGCGTACAGGAGGCAGCCGATCAATGATTCTCTCATCATTGATGTTTCTCTCTCTCTCTATCCTTCTCCCTTCCTCTCTCTTTCTAGAAATCAATGAAAACATCTATTTTTAAAAGAAATAAATCTCACCCCCTCCCCTTGGCCTCACATGCCCCTCCATCTACTACCCCATTTCTCTGGTCCTTTTTTAGGAAAATAAAACAATTTAAAAATAGCTAGTCCTCACGGTCTCCAAGTCTCTCCTCCCGGTCTCATGTGAACCCCTTCCAATCAGGCTTTCATCTCCACCACCGCACTGAGACAGCTTTGTCAACCTCCCCGAAAACCTCCCCGCCAAGTCAGCTGTCAATTCTCAAGCCTCAAGTTGCAGCATTTGACACAGCTGATCACTCCAGTCTCCTCTGACCCTTGGTTCTCTTCTTACACCACAGGCTGCTCCTTCTGTCTCCTCAACTGACTCCTCATTTCTCTACCTCCAACGTTACAAATGCTCGGGGTCAGTTCTCAGACGTATTATTATCTCTACCCGGACTGTCCACGGGACTTAGGCTAGCCTTGTGACTTTAAATACCATTCCCATCCTGCTGACTCCAAGTTAAATGCCTCTGCCTGCCCCTCTCCCCTGAGCTGCAGATTTGTTTATCCAGCTGCCTCTCGACATCTCCACCTGGCCCTGTCTCTGCAACAGCAAATGGCACCCTGAAACAGAAGGCCTTCTTTCCCTTCCTCTTTCCTCCTTTCTTCCCTCTCTCTCTCAATCTGCCACGTGAAGACGTAGCAAGAAATCGGCCTCGGCAAGCCAAGAAGAGAGCCCTCACCAGAAAACCAACCTTGCAGGCACTCTGATCTCAGACTTCCAGGCTCCAGAACTCTGAGAAATGAGTTTCTGTTGTTGAAGCCAACCCCCCTTCCCCACCCAGAATGCCTGGCTCCCATCCCCCACCTCAGATCTGTCCGGCTTTCCACCTTCTCTATCTCAGTAAAAAGCAATTTCACTTTTCTAGTAGTTTGGACCAAAACCCTGGGAGTGACTGTAAGACACTGCTCTTGCTACCATATCCAATTCATCAGCAAATTGATTTGTACGTCATATAGGTTTTTCGATATTATTAGATTATCCATGCCCATAATTTTAAATTGCATCCTGTCAATAACAATAACGACACACACACAGTGCCTGGCACTGTTTTAAGGGCTCGGCATACATCACTTACTCGCCACAACAACCCTACGAGAGGCAGAGTTCTATCCCCATTTTATAGGCGCAAAACCTAAGGCTCAGAGGACCTTGCCGGCATCGCACAGCCAGTGAGGGAGAGAGCTGAGATCTGAATCAAGGCAGCTTGGCTCCAGAGTCATGGGTTTGACAGTGCTTTGCATTTATTGTGCATGTGAATGTTTACATTGTTTAGAAGTTTCCAATGTTATGAATCATGTTGTTTTGACCACCTTCCTGACCACCTTTGCCTAATTTAGAACACTACGTTAGCATATGTTCTCAGAAGTCAAATTGTTCAAAGAGCACAAAATTCTTAATCCCAAAACCTATTATTAGTAAACATTGACTTTTTGAAATCTTAAGTTATGAAAAATTATTAGGGAACTTTCTCATGATAAAGAAGAAGCTACCTAAGTATGATCTTTGATTTAGTCACATACTAGTAAATACTCATTCAATATTATGGACTTCAGTTTCCTCGACTGCAAAATTAAGATAATCCCTACATTACAAGGATAGATAAATCAGGCCCTTATTTCTTCTACTTTTTTAAAAAAAATACTTTTCTTTCTTTTTTAAAAAAATATATTTTTATTGATTTCAGAGAGGAAGGGAGAGGGAGAGAGAGATAGCAACATCAATGATGAGCAAGAATCATTGATTGGCTACCTCCTGCACACCCCTTACTGGGGATCGAGGATGCAATCCAGGCATGTGCCCTTGACTAGAATTGAACCTGGGACCTTTCAGTCTGTAGGCCGATGCTCTATCCACTGAGCCAAACCAGCTAGGGCTCTTCTACTTTTTCTTTTATTTTTTATTCTTTATTGATTAAAATATTACATATGTCTCCTTTTTCCCCCATTGACCTCTTCCTGGCCACTCCCACACCAGCACATGCCCTCACCCCACTAGTGTCTGTGTCCATTGCTTGTGCTTATATGCATACAAATCCTTTGGTTGATCTCATATCCCCCTGCCTCCCCTGCTTTCCCTCTGAGGTTTGACAGTCTGTTGCATCTATCTCTGGATCTATTTTTGTTCATCAGTTTATGTTGCTCATTATATTCCACAAATGAGTGAGATCATGTGATATTTATCTTTCTCTGACTGGCTTATTTCGCTTAGCAGAATGCTCTCCATGTCCATCCATGCTGTAGTGAATGGTTAGAGTTCCTTCTTTTTTATAACAGGGTAGTATTCCATTGTGTAGATGTACCACAGTTTTCTAATCCACTCATCTGATGATGGGCACTTAGGCTGTTTACAAATCTTAGCTATGGTGAATTGTGCTGCTATGAACATAGGGGTGCATATATCCTTTCTGATTGGTGTTTCTGATTTCTTGGGATATATTCCTAGAAGTGGGATTACTGTGTCAAATGGGAGTTCCATTTTTAATTTTCTGAGGAAACTCCATACTGTTTTTCACAGTGGCTGTACCAGTCTACATTCTCACCGTCAGTGAACGAGGGTTCCTTTTTCTCCACATCCTCCCCAGCACTTGTCATTTGTTGATTTGTTGATGATAGCCATTCTGACAGGTGTGAGATGGTACCTCATTGTCATTTTTATTTTGCATCTCTCGGATGATTAGTGACTTTGAGCATGTTTTCATATGTGTCTTGGCCTTCTGTATGTCCTCTTTCCCAAAGTGTCTATTTTAGGTCCTTGGCCCATTTTTTTATTGGATTGTTTATCTTTCTTTTGTTAAGTTGTATGAGTTCCCGGTAAATTTTGGAGATTAAGCCCTTATCAGAGATAACATTGGCAAATATGTTCTCCCATGCAGTGGGCTTTCTTGTTGTTTTGTTGATGGTTTCTTTTGCTGTTCAGGAGCTTTTTATTTTTATGTAGTTCCATTTGTTTATTTTATCCTTAGTTTCTATTGTCCTAGAAGCTGTATCAGTAAAGATATTGCTACGACATATGTCTTATATTTTGCTGTCTGTGGATTCCTCTAAGATTTTTATGGTTTCCCCTCTTATGTTTAAGTCCTTTATCCATTTTGAGTTTATTTTTGTGTATGGTGTAAGTTGGTGGTCTAGTTTCATTTTTTTGCATGTATCTGTCTAATTTTCCCAACACCATTTATTGAAGAGATTGTATGCCTTTGCCTCCTTTGTCAAATATTAATTGAGCATAATGGCTTGGGTCAATTTCTGGGATCTCTGTTGTGTTCCATTGGTCTATATGTCTGTTCTTGTGCCAGTACCAGGCAGTTTTGAGAACCATGGCTTTGTAATATAGCTTGATATCTGGTATTGTGATCCCTCTAACTTTGTTCTTTTTTCTCAGGATTGCTGCAGCTATGCAGGGTCTTTTTTTATTCCATATGAATTTTTGGAGAGTTCGTTCTAGATCTTTGAAGAAGGCCATTGGTATTTTAATGGGGACTGCTTTAAATCTATAAATTGCTTTGGGTAGTATGGACATTTTAATGATGTTGAGTCTATCAATCTATGAACACAGTATATTTTTCCATTTGTTTATGTCTTCCTCTATCTCTTTTTTCAATATCCTGTAGGTTTCTGAATAGATGTCTTTTACCACCTTATTTAAGTTTATTCCTAGGTATCGTAATTTTTTTTGGTGCAATGGTAAATGGGATTGTTTTGTTTTTCTTTTTCTTTCTGTGAGTTCATTACTGGTGTATTAAAAAGCCATAGATTTCTGGGTGTTAATTTTGTATCCTGCTACATTGCCAAATTCATTTATTAAGTCTAGTAGTTCTTTGATGGAGTCTTTAGGGTTTTCTATGTACAATATCATGTCATCTGCGAATAATGGCAATTTTACTTCTTCTTTTCCAATTTGGATGCCTTTTATTTCTTCTTCTTGTCTGATTGATATGGCTAGCATTCCAGGACTATGTCGAACAGGAGTGGTGAGAGTGGGCATCCCTCTCTTGTTCCTGTTCTTAGGGGAAATGGTTTTAGTTTTTGCCCATGAGTATGATGTTGGCTGTGGGTTTGTCATATAGGGCTTTTATTATGTTGAGGTATGATCCTCCTATTCCCACTTTGCTGAGAGTTTTTATCAGGAAAGGGTGTTGAATTTTGTCAAATCCATTTTCTGCATCAATTGATATGATTATGTGATTTTTATCTCTCAATTTGTTTATGTGATGTATCACATTTATTGATTTGTGGATATTGTACCATCCTTGTATCCCCAGAATAAATCCCACTTGGTCATGGTGTATTATCTTTCTAATATAATGTTGGATCCAATATGCTAGGATTTTGTTGAGGATTTTAGCATCTATGTTCATCAGGGATATTGGCCTGTAATTCTCTTTGTAGTGCCTTTATCTGGTTTTGGGATTAGGGTAATGGTGGCTTCATAGAAAGAGTTTTGAAGTGTTCCTTCCTCTTGAATTTTTTGGAATAGGCTGAGGAGGATAGGTTTTAGTTTTTCTTTGAATGTTTGGTAAAACTCCTCTGTGAAGCCATCTGGCCCAGGGCTTTTGTTTGCTAGAATTTTTTAAATTTTTATTATTGCTTCAATTTCCTCCTTAGTTATTGGCCTATTCAGATTTTTTTTTTAATTCTTCCTTATTGAGTTTTGGAAGGTTGTATTTTTCTTGGAATATGTCAATTTCTTTTAGGTTGACCAGTTTGTTGTAATAAAGTTGTTCACAGTATTTTCTTACAATCCTTTGTATTTCTGTGGCGTCTGTTGTTATTTTATCTCTTTCATTTCTGATTTTGTTTATTTGGCTTCTCCTCTCTCGTTGCTTCTTGGTGAGCCTGGCTAGAGGTTCATCAATCTTGCTTATCCTTTCAAGGAACCAGCTCTTGGTTTTATTGATCTTTTGTATTGTTGTTTGGTTTCTATGTCATTTATTTCTGCTCTGATCTTTATTATCTGCTTCCTTCTGCCCACTCTGGGCTTTTCTTGGAGTTCTCTTTCTAATTATTTAAGTTGTAGAGTTAGATAATTTATTACCAGTTTTTATTTTTTTTTATTTTTTTGAGGTAGGCTTGTATTGCTATGAACTTCCCTCTCAGGACTGTTTTCACTGTATCCCATAGATTTTGGATTGTTGTGTTTTCATTGTCATTTGCTTCCAGGATGTTGTTAATTTCTTCTTTGATCTCCTTGGTAACCCAATCATTATTTAATAGCATGCTATTTAGCCTCTAAGTGTTTGAATGTTTTTATTGTTTTTATTGTAGTTTATTTCTAATATTATGCCATTGTGATCTGAGAAGATTCTTGATCTGATTTAAATCTTCTTGAATTTGGAGAGACTTTGCCTGTGACCCAGTATGTGTTCTATCTTTGAGAATGTCTCATGTGCACTTGAGAAGGATGTATATTCTGTAGCTTTGGGGTGAAATGTTCTGAAGATGTCAATTAATTCTCTCTGATCTAGTGAATCATTTAGGATTAATGTTTCTTTGCTGATTTCTTGTTTAGAGGATTTATTCAGTGATGCCAATGGGATATCAAAGTCCCCTACTATGATTGTGTTGCTGTCGATCTCTCCCTTGATATCTTTCAAAAGTTTTTTTTATGTATTTGGTTGCTCCTGCATTGGGTGCATATATGTTTACCAGAGTTATATCCTCTTGTTGTATTGATCCCTTTAGTATTATGAAGTTGCCTTCCTTACCTCTTGTTATGGCCTTCACTTTGAGGTCTATTTTGTCAGATGTAAGTATTGCTACCTCAGCTTTTTTTTCATTTCCATCTGCCTGAAAGATATTTTCTCATCCCTTCACTTTCAGTCTGTGTGAGTCCTTTGTTGTGAGCTGGGTCTCTTGTAGACAGCATATTCTATCTAATAATAGACAAACATGGTAATTGACCGTAACTTCGCTATGCCTCCCATTGGCTAATCAGCGAGATATGCAAATTAACTGCCAACAAAGATGGCGGTTAATTTGCATATGTAGGTGTGAAGCGGCGGATCGAAGACTGAAGGCGGCTCCAGCCAGAGCAGCGAAGGCTTTGAAGGTGGCTCCAGCCAGAGCAGCGAAGGCTTGAAGGCGGCTCTGGCCAGAGCAGCGAAGGCTTTGAAGGTGGCTCTGGCCAGAGCGAAGGCCTGGGTCCCGGGTGCCAGAGGAAAACCGGTGCCGGCAGCCAGGGGAAGGGAAGGCCTATTGCACGAATATTTTCATAAAACAGACCTCAAGTATATATGTATCATGTTTTCTTATCCATCCAGCCACTCTATGTCTTGGTTGGAGCATTTAGTCCATTTACAGTTAAGGTTATTATTGATAGGTACTTGTTTGTAGCCATTTTTATTTTTTATGCCTGTGTTCCTTCTTCCCTTTCTATTTCTTCTTTTTACAACAGTCCCTTTAGCATTTTTTGCTTTGCTGGCTTGGTAGTGATAAACTCCTGTAGTTTTTTTGTTGTTGTTGTTTTGTTTTTTTTTGTTTGTGAAGCTCCTGATTTCTGAATTCTTACTCTGAATTCTTTTTCTGACATATTGCATGCCTCCGTTTCATTTAGTACCTTTCCTGGTGACCCCTCCTTTTTTTCCTTTGGGGATTGTTTCTTTGTCTCCCCATTTTTTGCTCTCACCGAAGGATCTAGGTGCCAAGTTGCACGGGGCCTCTGGCTGCAGCAGTGAGCTTGGCAGGAGGGTTGTGCTCTCTGAGACTCCCTGGAGGGTCCAGGCGCCGGGATGCGTGGGGCCTAGGGTTGAAGCGGCGGGCTTGGTGAGAGGTTTGCGCAGTGGTGGGGCTTGGGGTCAAAGTAGAGGGCATAGTGGGAGGGTCATGCAGTCCAAGACTCACCAGGGATCCCAGTCGCTGGGATGCACGGGGCCTGGGACAGAGGCCAAAGCATGCTCTGGAACTCACAGGAGCCTGTAGCTGGGGAGGCTGGAGTTCCGGTGCCTGTGGATCTGCAGCTGAGGTAGCAGGTCTTTGGCCAGAGTGCCTGTAGGGTCCAGCATGGTGTCTGAGGCCAGTCTGGGTGGTGGTGAGGTTGGGATTCTAGTTAGACCAGCTCTCCCCTTCTAGATGGCATGGTTTCTGTGCTAGCACCAGCCTTCTGGGAGTGAGTGTAGCAGTAGCAGGGGCTCCCCATCTAGGACAGCCTGGTCCATCAGCCCCTGAAAGTCCTTCAGGATCTAACTGTCACACACACACACACACACACAAACACACGCACACACACACACACACACACACACCACGTCTATATACTCCCCTTTTACTCCCTCCCTCACTCACACTCTCTCCCTCACTGCTGTCCTGCTGGCCATCATTTTCGGTCCCTCTCTACTTTTTCATATAATTATATGGAGTTCTTAGTTCTTTTCACTTATTTATTTTTTAAAAATATCTTTTTATTGATTTTAGAGAGGAAGGGAGAGGGAAAGAGAGAAAAACATTGATGCGACAGAGAAACATCATGTACCTGGATCAGGGACGGAACCTGCAACTTGAGCATGTGCCCTGACCAGGAATCAAACTCTGCAACCTTTCTGTGCATGGGACCACATTCAACCAACTGAACCACACCAGTCAGGGCTCAGGCCCTTATTTCTATCCGAAGAAAAAACTTTAGTGTTACTTTCCCCCAACAAACCACAAATTCTGAAACTTAGATCTATTATTGTTCCACTCTAGGAAGGGGTTAATCCATTGCATCTTTCAGACCATAGAACACTCAAGTCTGACTTTTGAATGTCTTCACACATCGGAATTTGAGGCCTACGTTGGCTCACTCATTATTCCTCTTCTATTTATCTTCTGGATCTGAAGGGAAAATTAAGTAGAGTGAAATTTGCCATGGTTGTATATTAACTGTGACCACAAATATTTTATTTCTCATGCTCTAATCTTAACTTAGACATCACATGTTTGGATAATGAATAGTCAATAATATGCAAACTATGCTCTTATGTTCTTTTTTGTCTTTTTCCCATCCAGCCTTCAGAAGATCAAGTGCAATCATGCAGAACCTGTATATTGTATGCACCAACATTTAATTTTTTTTTTAGAGAATTTTCTCCCCTTACTCTAGAAGTAGCTATATTATCTTATACTCTCAGTCAAGAAGAACTGACAGGACCCATATCTCAGGAAAGGAAAGTCTCAGAAGCCAAGAAGAGCCCTTCCCTTCCATGTGCTGGGTTAGCTACTGGCAGTCAGCTGTCTGCTGGTCCTTTCTATGCTCTCCCCTGAATCTAAAAGGTTGGAAGCCTGAGAACTATACAGGGTTGGGCAAAAATAACTGGTTTATAGTTGTGAGTATGCAAAACACAGTTTATTCTTGTATTACTTATTAATGATTGTATTATTTTCCATACAAACAACTGTAAACTTACTTTTGCCCCACCCTATATTTCCTAGAATACAAAGCCCGAGAATATCCCAGTGGAAGACAACTATGAGTGATGAGGAAGGCAGAAGGGAAGCAGAAGGTGTCATATTATTTTTTTAAAATATATTTTTATTGATATCAGAGGAAGAGAGGAGAGATAGAAACATCAATGATAAGAGAGAATCCTGTTCAACTGACTCTTGCACGTCCCCCACTGGGGATTGGGCCCGCAACCCCGGCATGTGCCCTTGACTAGAATCAAACCCAGGACCCTTCAGTCCACAGGCCAACACTCTATCCACTGAGCCAAACCAGCTAGGGTGAAGCTGTCATATTCTTCCTGAAGCAGCAGATTAGAGATTTTACAGTGGCCTCTGGGGGTCCCTCCACAAATCATCTGTCTCAGGAGGCAGTTTCCAGATGTTCCTGACCTATGTAGCAATATTTCCCTGAAAGTTAGCTGCAAATATGAGAACTATGAGCTCCCCTTACCTTTTATCTTCCAGGCTCTTCAACTGTTTAACAAGCCCCTAACTGCTTATTTTAAACTAGAGGCCCAATGCGTGAAATTCGTGCAAGAGTAGGCCTTTCTTCCCCCCGGCTGCCAGCATCGGCTTCCCTCTGGCACCCAGGACCCAGGCTTCCCTTGCAGCCCCAGCTTCGTCTGGAAGGTTGTCTGGTCTAATTAGCATATTATGCTTTTATTGTTATAGATACCTCTTGCTTCAGGTACCCAGCATGCTTTCTGTTTTTCTAACAGATGACTGACTGATATGTCCCATCTCCTAATTTATACAAAAGGGTGGTCAGGCATCCATTTAACTAAGAAAAACACAACCCCGATTTAGATGATCAGTTGCAGACCCCCATCCAATAGATTGTAAGCCGATTTTAACCCAAAAGGTCACACATTTATGTGACTTCGTTTTCTTCCCCTAGGCTTGGAGAATTCCACATACTACAGAGACCAGATCTAAAAAATGTAACACAAATATCACCCATCTTCCATGGTGATACCTTGAGGCTGGCTACACCCACACATGTTTATCCTTAATATTTTCAGTTCCCTTTCACTTTATTTCCCTTGGATTATTTGTATATATGTTTTTTATTTATTATTATTATTTTCTTTTAATCTTTACCTGAGGATATGTTTTTATTGGTGTTTTTAGAGAGGAAAGGGGAAGGGAGAGAGAGAGAGAGAGAGAGAGAGAGAGAGAGAGAGAGAGACATTGATTTGTTGTTCCAGTTATTTATGTATTCATTTGTTGGTTCTTATATGTGTCCTGGGAATTGAACCTGAAACCCTGGCACATTGGATATTGGATGATGCTCCAACCAACTGAGCTCCCTGGCCAGGGCTTAATATGGTACTTTCTTTAAGATGGTTGTCATGCTCATTTGTGTGAGTGGTGAACTGAACAAGTCTATGTGTGCCAGTCATACTGAGGACATGCATATGTATTACCACCGTTTTCTGAAATGAAGCAGTAAAGTTCTAACACAATTAGTGTATTAGATGATTTCCACTAGATGCAAGTAAAGTGTCTTGAGGGAGAGATACCATTTTCTAATATGCACAAAGATGTGATCTGGGCTTGTGACAGGCAGCCCCTCCCCCCCCAACCCACACACACACTTTATCTTTAATGCAACCTTATGGTTAACATAGAATGTGCATAGAATGTGTAATTTTAATAACAAATACAGTACAGATGCAAGTTATGGAAATTTAAATTATGCAAACTTGAAGTTGCTGATAAAGAAAAATTTTACAAAGTTTTGCTGCATAAAACTCTCTAAAAAGCTTCCAAGAACTGCAAATTCCAAGACTGGCTGGCCCTGTAGGTTGCAAATCATGTTCATGGACTGGCACACAGAGGTGCCACATTATACAGCATGATGTGAAGCACATGCTCACCGGAGTGTACTGGATGGAGCCTTTACCTGCATCTTCAGTGACCATTGTTCTATCGTTTGTACTATGAGCCTTTAGCTCAGAAGTTACACATACTAAAGCCCTCTGAACCCCTAACCACTGCCTTTACTCATTTGCCATCTGCTGATTTGGGAAACAGCACACTCTACACAGCACTGGAGAGAATGCTATGAAAATCAAATATCGACTTAGCACCCCCTTCAAGCTTCCCCTCCCCCCCACACACATATACAGTAAGAGGATCTCTACCTAACATTATTCCTCTGTGATAACTGGTCTTAAATGATAAGTATTTTAAGTTATATGGTGTGCTCAGGAGAGCACCCCTCACACAAAATGCAGCTTCCCTTTAAAAATTCTTCATGTCAACAGCCTAAGTGCCCATCAGTAGATGAATGGATTAGAAAACTGTGGTACATCTACACGATGAAATACTATGCTGCTGTAAAAAAGAAGGAACTCTTACCATTTGCAACAGCATGGATGGAACTGGAGAGCATTATGCTAAGTGAAATAAGCCAGTCAATGAAGGAAAAATACCACATGATCTCACTCATTTATGGATAATAAAGACCATTATAAACTTATGAACAAAAATAGATACAGAGGCAGAGCAGCCTCGAACAGACTGTCAAACTACAGCGGGAAGGCCGGGGAGGGTTGGGGGGCAGGAGGGGAGGGTAAGAGATCAACCAAAGGACTTGTATGCATGCATATAAGCATAACCAATGGACATAAGACACAAGGCGGGTAGGGGAGGCCAGGGGATTGTCAAGGGCGGGGAAAAAAGGAGACATATGTAATACTCTTTGTAATACTTTAAGCAATAAAACAATTTAAAAAAATAAAAATTCTTCATGTCTTTAAGTGATTCTAACCCCAATGCCTAAGCCTGAAAGACAATTTGTAAAACTGGAAGGAGCCCTGAAGTTTGCAATTTAGCATCACATTTAGTGGTCCACCATGGGGATAGAATTCTCTGCTAAGCATCCCAGAAGTCAGATCTGTTTCTGGGTATTTTATTTTCCCCATTCTTTTTAGTAGATGGTGAGAGGCATCAGCGTGTAGAATAATGCTTTGGTTATTTTTACCCCAGGCACTAACAGGGCTTGAGTTTGTTGCTACCAGTAAGTCACCTTCACGGGTGTCTACAGGGCTTACTTTCATTATGCTTGTTCATTCAATTAAAAAAGAGGGCCAAGTATTTTTATTGCCCCCTCCCTGAATAATTGGAGGATTAATGAGCTAATAAGCTCATAATACTGTCAACCTCATAAGGAAATTAGCCTACAGTCATGGGGCAGGGCATGCCCTGTATGTAGTCTACGTGGGCTGCCATCAGCAGATAAACAGAGCTGCCCCTCACCCCCCACCACAGCCTGAAGTGGACGCTGCTGACTTCCCCCAGGCCTTGGTCCTGGGTTATCCACTTATGGGCTGTGCACATGCTCAGTACCTGTGAAGCAGGGGCAGTGACATTTCTACATTTTGATTTTTAGTATTTATCAAACGCACCCAAATGCTGACTGTGAGGGAGATTGGAGCTTTGATGGAGGCGTACATTTAGTGTCGTTCTTATTTGGAACCACTACACAAATGGGGGCAGGGTGGTGCCATAATCGTTCCAGTGCTTAGAGCTTCTAAAGGTTATATTAGGGCTCCAAGTCTACCACCCACTTTTAAAACAATTTCACCAAGAAATTTCAACAATTTACTTCCAAAAAACCCCCACAAAAATCTGTCTTTCCTAGCAGGCAGCCTTCCCAATGGACTCAATTCTCCTCTAATACAGACTTATCAGAACACCTTGCACAGTGCTACAAAATTGAAGAAAATTAAGGTTTATTTGACTAGGGAATAGCTCAGGCTTTGAGTCAAGAGCTGAGCTGAGCCCGGCCGGTGAGGCTCAGTGGTTGAGCATCGACCTATGAACCAGGAGGTCATGGTTCAATTCCCAGTCAGGGTATATGCCCTGGCTGCAGGCTTGATTTCCCGTGTGGGGTGTGCAGGAGGCAGCTGATCAATGATTCTCTCTCATCATTGATGTTTCTGTCTCTCCCTCTCCCTTCCTCTCTTAAATCAATAAAAAATATTTTAAAAAAAGAACTGGTCTGAAAGGTTTAAATCAAATTTTTAGAACCATCAGATCAATGACTTGCAGATAAGCTTGGGGACCTAGAAACTGAGGAGAAACCTTCTTTTTCTATCTTTTTTTCCCAAGAGAGGGGTTTTCTGTGTTCTTGGTGAGTCCTGTGACCACTGCCATTTGTCATTTCCAAATACACATGACTTCTCTACTCCTGCACCATCTGAGACATGTGTGTGCATAGAAACAAAAGCTATATATTTCCACCACAAAATATATAGCTTTTCACACTTGGATCCCCTCCAGACACGATTCTGAATATGACACTCTGTTGCAGGGCACTAAAAATGGTGTTTTCCTCAAAATAAAACCTTTAAAGATCCCTTAGTAGCTATTTGGGGACTGAAATTCAATTTCAATTCCCCACCCTTTGGCCAGCTGTAGATTCGAAATGCTTACATAAAACAAAAAGGGTACGTACTTCATGGCAAATGTGATTTTTCCTCTGCGATAAAATGTGTGCTACAGTTACCACAAACTATATTTTTCCTTAGAAAATACAGAAAGCAGCCCTGCCCGGTGTGGCTCAGTTGGTTGGGTGTCTTCCTGTGCATTGAGGGGTCAATTGTTTGATTCCCGATCAGGGCACATACCCAGGTTATGGGTTTGATTCCCAGATGAGGCACGTGCAAGAGGCAACCGACTGATGTTTCTCTCTCTCTCCCTCCTTTCCTCTCCCATGAAAATCAATAAAAACATATTTTTTTAAAGAAAATACACAAAGCAATAATGCACCTCAACAAGGGAGAAGAGATTCTTTCTTAAATTTTATTTCATAGATAGCTTTGATATAAGCTTCAGATAGACCTACGTACTACTCAGAGTTTGTGAAATCTGTACCTTCAAATCATAACACTATTTTAGGCCATTATATCTAAAAGCATGACAAATCCTCTTATTCAAATCCTTTTATTACAAGTAGTTCTTGCACATAAATGTTACATCACAATAGCAAAAAAAAAAATGTAAACTTCTTTTGCAAACTACATAAATACTATATATCTGCCTTGAAGTTACTGTTACTTTAAAATCAGAATATACTCTAAATGCTTTACACAGAAAACTCTGGTCAGTAGCTTATGTGTATGAAACAGTTTCTTTTTCTTACTGACTTGCCTTTCATGTTGCCTACTTAGTGAGGTCTTTGAAGAAGAAACATTTTAAATAGGACCCACGTCAAAATTCAGCCCACAAGTAAGACAAGAACCAGATGCATGTCCATAACCGTGGGCAAAATATGAGATGTGAACATTATTCCACATGCCATCTCTGACAAGCCACCAGTGGTATGGAGGTAGCTGAAAATGAGGACTTGAGTCAAGCTATTTGATCCCACATGGAAGGACTTCAGCCCGCTTGCCAACATACCTTTTGCCTGTTACAAATGACTCACCTCTTTCTCTTTTCTTTGAGAACACAACAGGTCATTTCTTCAGCTATAACCCTAGACTGGGAAGTCTAGGTGGCCAGTGAGCTTATGTCTCATCATCACTGTTCTTGATGTCTTTAAATACAAATTTGAAATGTATGAATATACAGATGCATTTACACACTCATGCATAATTAAAGGACCACAACGGGACTTTTTTTTTTTTTTTTTTTTTTTTTTGCTTTAAGAGAAGTTTTTAATGTTGACGATTTTTTGTTATTAACTTTACAATAAATCCTTTTCCTCGGAATGTTCTTTAAGTTAAAAATCAAGTTTTATCTGAAGCCCTTACCGTTTTGCTATTCTAAGATTCCTACTGAATACCTAGCTACTGGCCATGGTTTCTTTGAACAAAAAGAATATCATTGCTGAAGCATTTTTTAAAATTGTAAATGCATGCACAAAGAACTACCTAGGCCTTCCAAGCAGCTACATAAACTGGCTCAAGTAACAGTATTATTTATTGTGGCCTAAGCCCTTCCCCAACATCTTCAAACACAACGAGACTGGCTACAAGGTGGTGGCGGAGCCCAGAATGCGAGTCCAGGCCAGCGGGGCTCCGAGCGGCTCACAGGACGGCAAGCAGGAATCCACTGTGCGATCCCCCCTCTTCCTGTGCATTTTCTCTAAATGCACGGTGTCCTCCCTTTACTGCCCAGGCTTTTAAACTACATAAAACAATTCCTTAAAAAAAAATCTAGCAATGATTAATTGAGACCTCAAATAACACTGTACAGGGGCTTTGTTAGAGACAGGCAACCACTCTCAACAGCTCTCCTCCCAGTGCAGGCTGGGTGGGCGGAGGGCACCGGGTTTAGGAGCTGCTCTTGTTGCAGACGGTGCTCTGGCTGATACCATCTTCCATGTACTGGCTGCCCGTGTCGCTCCTGCTGAGGACGGTGGAGGTGATGCGGGAGGGCCGCCTCTCCGGGTTCTTCTCCTGAGAGAAGCAGCAGATCATCTTCTTCATGGTGCTGTACATGTCCTCGTCCTTGTAGGAGTAGATGACAGGGTTCATGAGGGAGTTGAGCAAGGCCAGCAGCAGGAACCACCTTTTCACGTGCTGCAGGTCGCACTCCTTGCAGTTCAGGCCGTCCAGCAGCAGCACCACCAGGCCTGGGGTCCAGCACACCACGAAGGCCCCTGGAGGGAGAGAGAAGCAAGCAACAGGCGCTCAGACCTCGGGCTGCTTCTGTAGGGTCTTCCGGCCCAGCCTCCTGTCAGTGGCACCAAGAGACCTTAGGAATTTGTTTTGACAACTGCCAAGCAAATGCCCACCTTTCACCTGAGCGTGTGAGACTGGGCTTGTGAGAGGCAAACAGCGGAGGACCCTCTGACTATTACACGTTCTATTGCACCTTCTTACCTGCTTAGTCGGGTCTGGTCATTAGGGCTTACACCTGCCTCCTGCTTACTCAGCGCTACACACACCTTACCTGTTAGTTCTTAGGCAGCGGTTCTCAACCTGGGGGTCGAATGAGCCTTTCACAGGGGTCGCCTAAGACCATCCTGCATATCAGATATTTACATTATGATTCATAACAGTAGCAACATTACAGTTATGAAGTAGCAACGAAAATAATTTTATGGTTGGGTCACAGCAGGAGGAACTGTATTTAAAGGGCCAGAAGGTTGAGAACCACTGTAGAGAGCCTCACGAGGAGGCCGCTGCAGTCATTATCCACGTTGTGCCAATGAGAAAATGGAGGCCCGGATCCAGGGGCATCCGCAGGGAGGCCTCAGACACTTGCCCAAACACTCTGCTGTTCTCTAAACCAGAATACCTAAATTTTTTCCTGAAAAATAAGACACTGCATCTATGGCAGTCTCCTAAAAATTTTATTCTTTAAGAATCCATGTTGGTGCTTAGTAAGCACTAACATACTCATAGGCCATCTGCTTAAAATCTGTTTTAGACTAAGATTTTTTTTTGAGTCAGAAATAAATCTCTTTCATGATGAAACAGAGATGTGCTTTTTAGCACATTTATTTATTTAGCACAATTTTAGCACCAATTGCACATGAAAGGCAGTCTCTCTGAGTCTCTAGCCATCTGATTATACTCAGCTTACCTCTAAACATTCTCACATGCTTTTCCTAAAATATGAGACATAGGTCCAATATTACCGTGCCTTGTTATCATGACCTCGGACCACAGTACTCATACAGTACTTCCTATGAGCCAGGAGCTGGTAGAAGTGCTTTCCTTTAGTAACTCATAGAACCACACTATGAGGTAGGCACCATTAGCATCCCCAGGAAGCTGAGGCACAAGAGAAGTGACTTGCTCATCATCAAATAGCTTATAAGGGACATCTAATTTTGAACCCAGGCAGTCTTTCACCATAGGCTGTGCTCCTAGCCACGATGTGACCTGTCTCTATACTAAATGCCCTTGCTTATCTATTCCATAAATATTCACTGTGAGGCTCCAATCAGCTAAACTGGTTTGTATTTCTCATAACAGTATCACTTTTGTTCTGTCTGCTCTTCCCAAGAAAGGGTTACTATGTTGTAGAGGGAAGAACTAGTAAGTAAGAGCCAGGCATCAAAAGCTGTAGCTACTAACTTTGATGTCAAGAGTCCTTGCCGTGTAAGGTGCATATTTTCAAAGAAATTCCTTTAGGAGTGTTTAAGGTTGTTGTGTTAATGAGTAAAATATTAACTTTACTCTTTGTTAAATACATAAGTCTTCCAAACCAATGGGAAGGGAAGAATGGAACTAAAGAAAAGGAAAAGAGACCTCAAATAAAATAAAAAATAAAAAGGAAGGGTGGGGAGCAAAACATAGAAAAGTGGGACAAATAAAGAACAAAATAAGATGCAGGAAATGAGCCCAAATATACCGAACACCAAACTCAGATTTAATTGTGGTGCAGTTTTTTTGTTAATATATATTTTTGATTTCAGAGAAGAAGAGAGAGGGAGAGATAGAAACATCAATGAGAGAGAATCACTGATCAGCTGCCTCCCGCACGCCCCCTACTGGGGATCGAGCCCACAACCCCGGCATGTGCCCTTAACCAGAATCGATCCCAGGACCTTTCAGTCTTCAGGCCGACACTCTATCCACTGAGCCAAACCAGCCAGGGCAATTGTGGTATAGTTTTTAAAAGCAGGTAAATCTGGCCCTGGCGGTTTGGCTCAGTGGTCAGAGTGTCGGCCCACAGACTGAAGGGTCTTGGGTTCAATTAGGGTCAAGGGCAGGTACCTCAGTTGCAGGCTTGATCCCCAGCCTGGTAGGGGTGTGTGCAGGAGGCAACCAATTGCTGTGTCTCTCTCATCAATGTTACTCTCTATCTCTTCCCCTCCCTTCTACTCTCTCTAAAAATCAATGGAAAAAAAATATCCTCAGGTGAGGATTAGCCAGAAAAAAACATTTTTCTTAAAGCAGGTGAATCTAAACAATATGATGTCTAACAGTGCATCCATATGTGGTAAAACCATGAGGAAAAAGCAAGATGATTAACACAGAATTTACAATCTGGTTACTTCTGCAGGAGACAGAGGGCCACTGTGGTGGGGAACATTTGTTCTAGAGATAATGGTAATGTTCTATGAAGTTGGGTGGCAAGTACACAGGTATTTAAACAATTTTTTATTTAAACTGTAGCTGTATCTTCTATAATTTTGTTTGATATATTTCACACACACGTATACATATAAGAAAAGATAAAAGTAAACTCACAATATGTTTTCCTAAAAACTGTTTTTCTAAATGGGATTAAAAAAATCATAAAAGCTTTTTTCCCCTTCAGCATGAAACTCTAGTTGGGATTAGTCAGAGAACTGAAACGCTCTAAATAAATTTTCAGATCCATGCTCCGTTTGTTATATGTGGTAATTCATACAAATTTTCCCTTTGTGTCGAATTACGTAATTCATTCAATCAACACCAGACAAACTTTTCAATGAGCAATGATTCTATGCCAGGCACTGTTACAAGCATTTTATATAAATTAACCATTCAATCTTCATAGCAACCCTTGGAAATAGGTACTAATGCTATCCTCATTTTAAACCCGAGGAAACGGAAGCACAGAGAAGGGAGGTAATATGCTCAAAGCCACACAGCTGATCAGAGGAGGAGCCAGGATCTGAACCCAAGCACCTGGCACCAGAGCCTGTGCTCCAGTCCACAGGCTGGGCTGCCCAGCAGGGGGCCATAGGATCTTATTACTGAGGTGAGTGATGGAAGAGGCGGGAGGGGAAGCCACTTCTGGCCTTTAAAGTCCCCTTCATAGTGTGACATATCTGACTGTGAGGCTGCATATTTCACAATTAAGTCATCCTCTGGTTTGCTAACAGAAAGATTTTCTGGTTATGGGAGGAAGGAGGGAGGGAGGGAGGGGAGGAGGGGAAGGGAAGAGAAGAAGAGGAAGGAAGGAAAAAGAATTCCAACAAAAATATAAACTGGCCATGGGAGTAAGAAGAGAAACACAAATCTGACCTTCCCTTCATGCTGTTTCCAAGAGTAACAAGAGGCAAGTCTTCTTTGACAGAACAGCCCCAACACACTAACTGCTAAGCTAGAGAGAGGGCGCTTCAGCGGTGCTGTCTGAGATGATGATTACACTGGGGCAGTGACCCTGGGAAGCACCACTTCGCTCCATGACTCCTCCACCCGGCACATCTCAGAGCAGGTGCACCGCTTATCTAACAGCTCGTTCTTCTGTGTTTTTACTGTATATCAGCAGCTAGATATGAAGCCGCCCAAAGAATTTCAAAGGAGAACATGTCAGGAATGGTTTGGCCTTGGAAACTATAATCTTGGAGGATTCTTGGAGAATGTGTGAGATGTCAGAAATATACAAATGGGCCATTTCTTTCTTTCCTTTTTATTTATTGACTAGAGGCCCAGTGCACAAAATTCGTGCGGGGGGGGGGTCCCTCAGCCCGGCCTGTACCCTCTTGCAATCTGGGACCCCTCAAGGGATGTCCGACTGCCAGTTTAGGCCCAATCCTGTGGGACCACTGGCTCCTAACCGCTCGCCTGCCTGCCTGCCTGAATGCCCCTAACCACTCTGCCTGCCTGCCTGCCTAATCACCCCTAACTGCCTTCCTGATGCCCCTAACTGCTCGCCTGCCTGCCTGATCACCCCTAACCACCTCTGCCTCAGCCCCCACACCTGGGACCCAGGCTTCCCTCCTCCAGGTGGCCACAGGCACCTGGGACCCAGGTTTCCCTCCCTCTGGCTGGCCGCAGGCACCTGGGACCGCGACTGTGGGTAGCTTCCATGCCTCTGGGGTGGCTTCCCCTGAGCCAGGCCCCGGCTTTATCTGGAAGGATGTCAGACGTCCAGAAGATGTCCAGTCAATCTGGTCTAATTAGCATATTACCCTTTTATTAGTATAGATTTTTTTAAAATATGTTTTTATTGATTTTAGAGAGGAAGGGAGAGGGTGAGAGAGATAGAAACATCAATGATGAGAGGGAACCGTTGATCGGCTGCCTCCTGCACGCCTCCTATGGGGGATCGAGCCTGCAACCCGGGCATGTGCCCCCAGCTGGAATCGAACCCGGGACCCTTCAGCCCTTTAGTCCACAGGCCGACGCTCTATCCACTGAGCCAAACAAGCCAGGGCTATTAGTATAGATTTTGAGAGAGAGAGGAAGAGAGAGAGAGAGAGAGAGAGAGAGAGAGAGAGAGAAAGAGAGACTTATTGCTCCACTTTTTTATGCGTTCATGGTTGCTTCTTGTATGTGCCCTGACTGGAAAATGAACTCACAACCTTGGTGTGTCAGGATGATGCTCTAACCAACTGAGCCACCTGGCCAGGGCTATTTCTTAAAAGATCAGCAGATGATGGGTCCTGGGAAATATATTTCAATCAGTACCCCCTCAATTTCCAATAAATTTTGGAAGAAAATACTAATATATATTCTTTTAATAGACACAATGCTCAGACCATGACAACTGGGAACAGTTTTCAAAGACAGCATGCCAGGCTCAAACCACATGTTTAAAAAAAATTGGGCATCCTATCTAATAAAGAGGGAATATGCTAATTGACTGTCCCACCCTCAAAGATGGAGGCGCCCACAGCCAATAAGGAGGGAATATGCTAATTGACTGTCCCACCCTCAAAGATGGAGGTGCCCACAGCCAATAAGGAGGGAATATGCTAATTGACTGTCCCACCCTCAAAGATGGGGGCACCCACAGCCAATAAGGAGGGAATATGCTAATTGACTGCCACAGCCTCGCACAAGATGGCCGCCCCCATGTGGTCAAAAGATGGCCGCCACAAGATGACCAGCAGGGGAGGGCAGTTAGGGGTGACCAGGCCAGCAGGGGAGGGCAGTTAGGGGCGACTGGGCCGGCAGGGGAGGGCAGTTGGGGGTGATCAGGCCAGCAGGGGAGTAGTTAGGGGGTAATCAGGCTGGCAGGCAGGTGAGCAGTTGGGAGCCAGCAGTCCTGGATTATGAGAGGGATCCCTGTGGGATCGGGCCTAAACTGGCAGTCGGACATCCCCTGAGGGGTCCCAGATTGGAGAGGGTGCAGCCTGGGCTGAGGGACAAACCACCCCCCCAATCCCTCTGTGCACAAATTTCATGCACTGGGCCTCTAGTTAACAAACAGGAGTGGAAATCAGGTATGTTTCTCTTGGAGAAGAAAAGGCTAAGGAAAGACGGGATGTATTGTTAACTGTCTCCAAAAACTAAAGGGCCATCACACAGAAAGTGGAAGTGCAGACTTGTCCTTGTCCAGAAGGTCACCTGAGAGAAATGGAACAGTACAAAGAGGCAGAATTTGGATGTAAAACCTCTTTTAAGTAAATGAAGCTGTTTAGGAGGGAACTGGCGGCTCAGAGGCCAGACAGCCTCCCTGAGCAGGGTGCTTCCTTGCCTGGATTATCCTGAGATGTTCAAAGGGAAGCGATTTTTCCTAAATGAGAGGAAGGAAGCGGCTTCTGAACTCTTTTCCAGGTAGAAAATAGCTAAATTCTGTAAAACTATGAGTTTCCACTTCCCATAACATTCAAACATACGTGACTTGTTTCCCAAACATATTATAAGACTGTATGGCTAACCACTGCTTAAGGTGAATTCTCTGAGCTGGCACTTCTCAAACCTGGCTGGACATCAAAACTACGAGGGGAGCTTTTTAATCATGCAGGTTCCCTGGTCCCACCTCAGACCCAAAAGTCGTAAGTGCTGGGTGGTGCACAGAAATTTGTAGGACTCAAAAGTTCCCTGGGTGATTATGATGCATAAGCCAGTTTTATAAACCACTTCTCTATGCTGACCCAAAATTAATTTATTCAAACTAATCCTATCAGCAAAATATAGACTCTATAAACTCAGCAAAAAGTCATGGGAAAGAGAAAGGAGGCAGAATTCTTTAAAATAAAATAATAATAATAATAAAAACAAGCATCTCTCGAGATCAATACCTTCAGCTTCCATCTGGACAAATGTTTGAGCACATCATACACATAAATAAATGCACAAACACTAGCGGTGAAACCAGTCTATGGACAAGGCATACACAGCCCTCCTCTGGCCTTTGCTGGTTTGCTGGTTCACCCTACCAGGATGCCTTCCCACCTCCTAATCTAAGATCTACTTTTCTTTCTAAGCTTAGCTCACATGCTGCCTCCTCCACCGGACCTCGCCCATCTGCCCAGCCCACAGTAACCATCACCTCCTTTCAACTCCTGTGCCACTTTCTACCTACAACATCCCCGTGGCACTGGGCATGCTATCAGCCTGATTCCCTCCAACACTCTCCGAGAGCTCTGGGCCGGTGTGCGTAGGGCATCCCACGTACTGTCTTTTAAAACCCCCAGTCCAATGAGATGGTTACTCTTGTTATTATTCCCGTCTTCCATGTGACGGATTGGGAGGTTAGGGTGGCTTAAGAGTTTGTCTTGGTCCAGAAGCCAACAAACAGAAGAGTCATAATTTGAACCCAGGCCTGACTCCCCCAGTCAACCTCTTGAACATTGGCTATGCTGGAGGTAGTTTAAAAATACATATGTCCTGTCCCTCATAGGCTAAGCTCCCTAAGCATGTAGGCTGTGCCTCATACCTGGCTGTATCTTTAGAACTAAGCCTGGAGCCCCACACTTGGAACAGTGAACGTAACTGAGGTTTATTAGGTGCTCACACGGGGCCAGGTACTTCAGTAGCTGTAGCACCTGCTAATGCAAAGAGGGTAAGTCCTACCCAGGCACCGACAGGCACAGAACCTAGATGTGATGACTCTGACTACTGTCAAGGAAGGTCTCCAGGGAACTGACACTCAGTTGAGCTGAGTGCTGAATGTCAATGAGGACTGTGCAGAAGTGAGAAACGGCATGATGCATTCGGGGAATTCTAGTTCAGGATGGTTTTAATCCAGGCAGGTAACTGAGGAAGTAAAATGACGTCTAAGAGATGAACCTAGGCTAGATTTGGAAGGACCAAGTGGGCAATAGTCAGGAGTATAGATTTGTTGTATAGATCTGACCCCGTAAGCCTTTTTTTAAAACAGGAGTTTATCAAGAGAATTAAGCTTGAATGCCCTCAGGTACCCATTGTATGTAATGGGTTAACCTCTCTCCCAAGCATCTAGAAGGGTCTGGTATGAGTCAGATACCATATTTGGGAGGATTAAGAAAATATTTCTAAGGTCCATGGTTCATAAAGGAATCCCACTGAAAAAGGCTAGATCAGAGATTTCTCAGGCTCAGTTGCAACTCACTAGTGGGTTGTGAAATCAAATTTGCAATTTTTGCAAAATTGCAACCAGCAATTTTTTAAAAAACAAAATAGAACAGAACAGAAAACATCACAGTACAAGTATAGTAAAGGCACGTTTCATGAAACTTGTTTCAGTTACACACAAAAATATGTGTGTGTATTAAGCCATGATACAGAATATACATTATTTCTTATTGTGAGTACCAAGTTAAAAAAAAAAGAGTTGGAAATCCACTTCTATAGATAAGTGGTTTTTCGAATCATTCTTTAAACAAGTAGAGGAATACTTCCCAAAGGAAATCTATTGTTAAAATTTAAAATCAGAGCTTCTCTGACTAAAGAAAAAAAGGGGAGGGGGAGTTTGACTAAAGCTCTTTGTAGCAAAATTCAGTCTCATCTTCATACTATACTAGAGACCCGGTGCATGAAATTCATGCACGGGGGAAGGGGGGCGGGGATGTGTGTGTGTCCCTCAGCCCAGCCTGCACCCTCTCCAAACTGGGACCTCTAAAGGGATATCCGTCTGCCCATTTAGGCCCGATCCTGGTGGGACCTGGTGGGATCGGGCCTAAATGGGCAGTAGGACATCCCTCTCACAATCCAGGCCTGGTTGCCCCTAACTGCCCTCCCCTGCAGACCTGACCACCCCCAACTGCCCTCCCTTTCAAGCCTGGTCCCTCCCAACTGCCCTCCCCTGCTGGCCTGATCGCCCACAACTGCCCTCCCCTGCCGGCCATCTTGTGTCCACATGGGGGTGGCCATCTTGTGTGTTGGAGTGATGGTCAATTTGCATATTACTCTTTTATTAGATAGGATACCCCACCCTTACCCCCATACTCACACACACCTCTAAGGAACCCTTGGGAACCCCATGGAGCATAATTTGAAAATTGCTGCTATAGAATAGCAGTTCTTTGAAGATTGTTGATCAGGGGCATAGTGAAGTCTGATATCTCAGAGTGAAGCATTGTCTGAGGGCTCAGATGGACTGGAGGTAGGTGAAGCTCACAGCCTGTTCCCACCTGCATCAGAATCACCTAGGTGCCTGCTCAAAATTCAGATTTCTGGGCCCCACCCAGACCTACCAAATGAGGAACTGATGAAGGTATGACCTGGGCATCTCCAGTGTGTGTGTGTGTGTGTGTGTGTGTGTGTGTGTGTAATTGATTTCAGAGAGGAAGGGAGAGGGAGAGAGATAGAAACATCAATGATGAGAATCATTGATTGGCTGTCTCCCACACTGGAGATGGAGCCTGAAACCCGGGCATATGCCCTGACCAGGAATCGAACCGCAATCTCCTGGTTCATTGGTAGATGCTCTTCCACCGAGCCATGCTCGCCGGGCACATCTCCATTTTTAATCAGCTCCTCGGGAAATGCTTTAGTGTCGTTAAAGTGTAAGAACCACTGGCCTAGGCAGGGAGATCCATCCAAAGACTGGTTAAAACTCAGGAGAAATGACAAGGTTTGCAAAAGTAGTGTGGTGGAGGAGAGATGTGGATGGGTTAGAGTCAGTAAGGAGGAAAAACGTTAACCCTTGATGAGGAACTGGGTCTAGGAAGTGAGGGAGAGGAAAAGTCCAGGGTGACTGGGTAGCATGTGGTTCTGACACCAAGTGGGAGAGAGAGAAGGGGCAGGTTTGGAAGGAGAAAGTGGTTCGGTTTTAGGCACTGGGCACTCAGAGGGTCTGTGGCTCCTCCCGGCAGAGACACGGAGAAGACAGCCAGATGTGTGTGAGAACTCTGAGAGCTCCAAAGGGAAATGCTGACTTGGGAGTCATCCGCAGGGGGCAGGCACTGAAGCCATATGTTCTTCCATTAATAAATATTTACTAAGCAACCACCTACCATGTGCCAGCTACTCAGGGTGACTGTCTTCATGATGATTGCATTTGGGTAACAATTCTCATTTCCTTCTATTGCCGAGTGACGGGTCAGTTATATTGATCAGAAGCAACTACTTTTCATTTTAATGATGTTCTATGTTCTTCCAGTGCCTGTTTAAGAGACTCACCAGTCATCCAAATAGACTACATATGAGCTTTCCTCTAGTAATTAAATAAACTAGCTTCAGTGCTATATTCAAAAACCAATAAGTTCAATGTTAATTTTTAAAGTATAGTGAATCTTCTACTGGACTATCCAATTAAGTACTGAAATGGTATTTTATGACTGCAATTTAAGGCAGTCAGAAACATCAATTTAAGGAATGTTTAACACTGTGGAAGATACAATTACAAATGAAAATATTGGCGACAAGTGAAATAAAAGATTTTTCAAAGTCCCCAGACAATATTATGTTTAAATAATCGATAACTGCCACCCCTCTTATTTGGAAGTTTTCAAAATATCTCAGACAATACTCTGGTTAATACCTCATCCACATTATAGGACATAAGAAAGAAGACTACCTTCTCTGGGAGAGAGGCCCCTCACTGGAATGTACTTGAGATAGCTCAGCATTCTTGGGATTTTAGTGACAGTATACGAAGAAGAATGAGGCCTCAAGTTGCATGAAGCCTGTTCTCCCAGACTCATACTTTTCTAGTCCAGCTAGCTGGCCATTTTTTCATCTGTTTAAAAATTCACACATGCAATTAAAACGAAACCTTGACATGCGAGTGGCCCACAAATAAAGCACCCGTAACAAAAGCAATCACTCACACTGAATAGTTTCGCTTTGGCACATGGACCACTCATTTCATCAAAGAGGAGGATATATTTTAAACGTGTTCCCTCTGTTATTCTTTGTGTTTAGTCCAGGAAAATGTGGCCGGGCACATGCAATGATGCCAACCTAGTCAGCCACAGCACTGTCTGATTTACTGAAATAGAAAATGACAACTCGCCATAAAAATCAGGTTGGGAACCTCTTCTCAGGGAAGCTCTCTCTTTTTTTTAATTTATTTTATTGATTTTTACAGAGAGGAAGGGAGAGGGATAGAGAGCTAGAAACATTGATGAGAGAGAAACATCTATCAGCTGCCTCTTGCACACCTCCTACTGGGGATGTGCAACCAAAGTACATGCCCTTGACTGGAATCGAACCTGGGACCCTTCAGTCCGCAGACCGACGCTCTATCCACTGAGCCAAACCGGTCAGGGCGGGAAGCTCTCTTCTTATTTGAAAAGAACTTTAAAGCTAAAATTGAAAAGTAAATGGCTCTTGGTCAGAAGCATTACAACGTGTAAGTTACACACTAATAGAATATTCAAATGAAATGCTCTTTCCACACTAAGAATTTATTCGATAATTTAAAAATAACACTTGCACATGTGGTTTGCATGCAGATGCATACTCACTTACCCACAGTGTTTTAGAAGTTCAATAACTCAGAAAATAGATTGTCACATATGTGAAAGGAATGAAAATATATACCTTTGGTAAGCCTGATTTATTTTTATTGCAGAAAACAAGAAAACACCAAGACACTTCAAATAGATGATGAGCAGTTAGGCATTCCACAAATGATTCATTTAACACTATTGTTACCACGGCTGGGTCTTTTGACTCTGACAGCTGGTTTTAGACACTTGTTTTAAATTTATGGCCAGCTTTGGAAAATTGATAATCTTGGTGCCAAGTGGTTATGAAATAAAATTTAAAGCAGAGCATACCAGCTAGGACCACAGCCTAGACCTAATTCTAGTGTTTAACTCGGGGCAACAGCTGGAAGTCATAAAGTGCATAAGAAAACACCATCTCCTCCTCCAGATTCCTCTTTAAGCATCGCAGGCCCAGACCAACAAGACCTCAGCACCTCCCTGTTATGTCCAGGGCTCCCTGGCATCTAAGAAAAGGTGTGAGGACAGCCATGTATTGGTATATTGGCTGCTATACTCTCACGACTGACAGATCCCGATTAGCCTGCCCAAGGATCTGAAATCCTTCTGGCCGGAGTCACTGCTTTGAATTAGAAGGCCTATGCTGCCCCTTACCTAAAAATATTAACATGTTACGCTGTAAGCATGTACTATTCTATCACATGAACTGCCATTACCACCGAGAATCTTGGGGCAATGCAAAGGGGTACTTTTGGGGAGGGTTAAAATTTTTGAAAGCGTTACAGCATAAGACACAGCATGCTAACCTGACTAGGAGACAAGATTCTGGACACCCAGATGCCACAAAACACCAGTCGAAGCTCAGAAGGAAACAGAAAGTAGTAGGAGCTGGGGGAGGTGAGTTAGAGATAGTGGGGCCTGGAAAAGAGACAGCATGGTGTAACTAAGGAACTACAGCGTCCTGACATACGGTTACCACTTTCCATCCTCTGCCAAGGCTGCCATCATGAATCCACCACACTACTTGCTTCTGAACCCCGACGTGCCTGGATCCTTCGCAGCACAGTGCTCCGAGCGGCCTTTCGCCGTCAGCTGGAATTTGCCCCTGAAATGAACCCCACTTCCATCCCTGTATAGTAAGAAGAGCATGGGCTTGAGAGGGAGCAGACCCTGAGTTGAAATTCTGGTTTTCGCCCACGGGAAAATCAATTCCCCTTCCTGGGCCTCCCACCATTTTCTTAGCTATGGAATGAGCATGTGGATACTGACCCAACTGGATTTTTCTGAGAATTTAATGAGACAATGTGTGGAGAGTGCCCTCGCAGAAAATGTTCGTTCCGACTGCCCAGATAGGGTGGCTACTTCCCCTGCTGCACTTCCTGAGGTAACTTACAAACACATCTGGTAGGGGCTCCAGCAGCTCTGTGCCACACCTGCATGCACTCACACACACAGTTTACTGCACTGTACCCGATTTCTGTGTGCATGTGGCTGCTCTGTTAGACTGACAGCCTCAGGAGAAATCCCTTTTATATCTCATTTAACTTGGGATACCCAGGGCTTAGTCAAGCACCATATACATAGACAGTATTTAATAAAAAAAGCTTGTTAAATGAAAAAGTGAGAGACCCTGAGTCAAACCCAGACCACTGGACTAGAGTATGCTTTTTCAAAGTCCATTCTATTGCTCTGCTTCCAGTTTCCTCATCCATGTATTAATGAGGTTGGACTGAATGACCTGCAAAGGCTCCTTTTGATGGTTCTGGGTATCACCCATAGATAGCTTCATGGCCAATGTATAGTCCAAGCAATGGAGCAGCAAGGCAAAAATAGATGGTCTGTACAGTGCTGAGTGAGAGAGATAATTTTGTAGCAAATTTATGATGCATGTATGTCACATGATTCCAGCAGAAACTGGCACCTGGAGATGGGAATATCTCAGATATTCGATATTTATCCAACTAACATAACAGTGAGCAACTGTGATGTGTCAGGCACTGTGAATAACGAGACAAAGGAGACGGAGGAGTTGATGATTACCATGCAGGGTGCACACAAGAGACCCTAAGGCCATACCGCTTAATGGTCTCAACAACCGGTAGAATTATTGCCCTCTATGGGGTCACCATGGATTGAATTTTTAAAGGAACAGAGATGTTAAGAATAGCAGCTACTATTAAATTGTTTTCAATATAAACAATATTTTTGAAATAATATTGAAATAATTGAAAACAATAACAATATTGAAATCAATAATAATCATTAAAATATTATTAAAACAATTATAATATTGCTTATTAAACAGCTATTAAAACAATAATATTATATAAAAGAGGCTCATAATATTTTGCTGAGTTTACTAAAAAAGGTTACAAAATACTATAAATAGTAAGATTCCATTCTTATTAAAAAGAATAAATTAAGCATGCAGTTGTGAATGTACATATGGACACTTAGAAAAGATCTCGAAATATATATCCAAATATTCTGGCAGATATAGGCAGACTGACCCAACAGGTTTATCCTTCCTTATATCTTTTATCATTGTCTTAAATTTTTGCTTTGAGCATGTCTTTTTTTTTTTTAATAATAAGCTCTCATTAAAGCTATTTCTGTTTTTATTTTGGGAACAAATTTACTTGCATGCACTAAATTTCTACTGCAAAAAAAAAAGTGCCAAAAATTGATCCCACGTAGTTGAGAAACGAGGCAAAGACCAATCTCTTCAAGGCAATTTTACTCCCTTTTACCTTCAGGCAGTTTACTAGGTAAGAAAACACACAGCAAGAGTGTGAGAAAGTCATTAAATCATAAAGCCATGCCATAACCTTTGAAATTGAATCGATAAAAATCAATTGTGTAAAATCTGAGGTTTGTTACTGTAATACTCAATTATTTCCCATTAGTTGTACACTAATCACAAAAAGCACAAAGGTACAGGAAGGGAAATATACTGTGCTGTGCACTGAGCTGAAGGTCCCAAACGGTCACGCCCCCTCCCACCGAGCATAGCTACGGCTGGTTTCCATTTGCAAGCAGGGGCTAGCCAGATGGAAGCCACCACAGATTACTTATCAGTGGGCGATGCTGGCTAGATGCCCTCATTGATCTATTATCAAAGAATGAGAGTCCACATACTCCCCTTCCCAGATAATGAAACTTAAAAACCTTTTAAAATGAGCCTCCCCTCCCTTCCTTATGAAGGGGAGCCCACTGACTAGACCTCTGCTTTTCCTTGACACCTGCGTCACCACTGCGAGCACCTTACCCCCAGAGTGGGTAACAACACTTGACAGCTGCCCTTGCCTTGTGCCCTCATGGTGCAGGCCATCAGCCACCCACAGCCAGCAGTCCCTGCGCCTCCGACAAGCCCCTCTGCCCTTCTGTTTGCTGTTTATAAGGTTCTGTGGACTTAGAAGGTGCAGTAAGAATGGCAGCTGAACCAAGTCAATGGAGCCCTGAAGAATGACACGGGTGGGGGAGGGGAGAGCACATTAAAAGGCTTTGAGACAACTTTTTGTGCTCAGAGGACATTTTCCACGATGGAGGTAGGAGCCAGAGATTGTTTTAGAGATTAAATAAATGCAGGGACACTCAGAAAACATAATTCATATCTATATGGGCTAATTTTAAGGATTCACTCCTGCTTGGCCAGCACGCCTCCGTGGTTGAGTGTCAACTTATGAACCAGGAGGTCATGGTTTGATTCCCAGTCAGGGCACATGCCTGGGTTGCGGGCTCAATCCCCAGTAGGGGGCGTGCAGGAGGTAGTGGATCAATGATTCTCTCTCATTATTGATGTTTCTAACTCTCTCTCCATCTCCCTCTCTGAAATCAATTTAAAAAAATCTATCTATCTATATAAATATATATTTTTAAATAAATTTTTATTGATTTCAGAGAGGAAGAGAGAGGGAGATTGAGCCTGCAACCCGAGCATGTGCCCTGACCTGGAATCAAACCCGGGACCCTTCGGTCCGCAGGCCGACATTCTATCCACTGAGCCAAACCAGCTAGGGCATGAAACATGAAAACTAGCTAACTACCATTCATTATTTTTTTATTTTTTAAAAATATATTTTATTGATTTTTTACAGAGAGGAAGGGAGAGGGATAGAGAGTTAGAAACATCGATGAGAGAGAAACATCTATCAGCTGCCTCCTGCACACCCCCTACTGGGGATGTGCCCGCAACCAAGGTACATGCCCTTGACCGGAATCGAACCTGGGACCCTTCAGTCCGCAGGCTGATGCTCTAGCCACTGAGCCAAACCGGTTAGGTCTCATTATTTTTTTTAAAAGCAAGCAAACAAAATGGTTATTAAGCAAGTCATTTGTAGCTCAGTTCCAGTTTCATCTGAGATCTGAAAACTAGTACAAAGGCACAGGAAAACAGATTCACATCTTTTCTTACATTTCAAGTCCTCGCCGTGAAAGCAGGCTACGCAAGCTGTGGACACACACACACACACACACACACACACACACACACACGTGGAGATATTCTGCTGTGAGTACACCCTGCTACTTTTTAAACAGCCAGCTTCTTCTCCAATAACTCAGTTTGCATTGTTTATGCTCTCTGCTGCCAAGAGAGGGGAAAAGATCCAGTGACAAACATCTACAGTTTTAACTCAGCAGGAGTATGAATCAGAGCACTACTCAAACTCTGTAGAAATATCTTCCACTTATATTTCTGATCACATTAACTTTTCCCTAAGCTAGTTGGAGTTGGTATTTACCATAATTTGCTTTAAAGGAATGTAATGTGATTATTTTGTAATAAAGAAAGCAAGGCTGGTAAGAGCATACTGCTCAAATCCCAAGAATATGTCAGTATTTACTGATTTACTTATGAACCAGCAGTACAAGGAGAGTGCTGATTACCCAAGGATTACCCAGGACATGGAGGTAAACAAAATAGGCTCAAGCTCTTCCCTATTCCTGATTTCACCCATTCCTTCTAATAGCCCCAAAAGTGCTCTTGGGAGAGGACTTCCTTTGGGTCATAGAACATAGCACGAAGCCCAGCCACCCCCAAACATCACTCTGTTTGATTTCCTTGTATCACTCTCTGCACTAGTTTATTGGTGTACCAGTTGATCGATCGATTTACTAATTCACATCACCCCAATGGGAGCTTTGCCCATTTTATTTACCTACACACATCTTCCATGTACACAGAGCTTCCTAGATCCCTTCCGGAAGTTCTGATTCTAGGAATCTGGAATGGGGCACAAGCACTTGAATGTTATCAGTGAGGCTCATACACAATAAGAAGAAAAGTATTGGTAAAACATGACCTGGTTAATAATTTACTACAATGAACAAATTATGCAATCTGAAAAAAGAAAAATATCATGTTATTTGGAAACATATTCTTAGTTTGCTTTGAGCAAACTTTCAAAGTTTGATAGAATACGAGAAAATGGGTGGCTTAAATCTATAGTAAGGATTAGAACAGAAGGAGGTAAAGTAAGATTGGGAAACACAAAAAGAGCACGTGTGAAGGGTGATGGTGAAAGGAAAGGTGGACACGGAGAGCAGTAGAGGAGATGCCATTAAGGGCTCCCATAGGAACCTGAAAGTGAGAGAAAAAAGGTTAAGCTCTAAACCAAAGTCACCTTAAAGAGATCTTACTCGTCCCCAGGCCTGCAGTGCCTTTACTGAAATCTGACTGAAGCAATAACATCTTAGAAGAAAGAATGTCACGAGAGCCAGGATGTCTAGAAGGACCCTATGCAATTCCCAGGGAGAAAAGTGCTTGGTCAAGATCAGCCTGTTCTGATTCTGTTCAAAAGGCAGCCTCTGATTGTAAGTGACCTTGTCATGTATTCAGTATCCAAACCCTGTGGTAATTATATTTCCTTAGTCCAAATAAATATGTTGGCATCTGGTTCATTACACAGACGCACGCACGCACACACGCACACCATCCAGAGAAAAGGACAGGCAAACGGAGGAAGGAAGGAGGCAAATTAGTTCTGAGGCCCACAGTTTATTCATGTTCTTCCCTCTGCTGCCTTCACTGCCGATGTGTTACCTTCTCTGCGAAGCTTTCCCCAGCTGCTCCCCTCAGGTTGAGTCAACTGCTCCCCATTCCATGCTTCCAAGGCACTCTCTACACGCTTATTGTCAAATCAGACACCATCAGGGGATCATCCCTCTATTAGCAGCCAGTCTGAGAGCACCCGAAGGCAGAAATGCTGCCATATTCACCTTGGGTCCCCGCACCTGATCGGGTCTGTATGCTTAGCAGGTGCTCCATTTTCAAGGAAGTAGGAAAGCCGAAATGTCACAGGCAGGAATCGCAGAGGTAATACAACAGAAAATTAGATGCACTGCTTGCTGGATTTTCACTTAGAATGATCCATTGCAATGCACTGGTTTCAGACAGAACATTTCTCAAGCAACAGATCCTGATATATACATACATATATAAATATATATATATTTCAGAGAGGAAGGGAGAGGGAGAGAGAGATAGAAACATCAATGATAAGAGAGAATCATTGATCTGGTGGCTCCTGCACGCCCCCTACTGAGGATCAAGTCCGCAACCCAGGCATGTGCCCTTGACTGGAATCAAACCTGGTACCCTTCAGTCCGCAGGCCAACACTCTATCCACTGAGCCAAATCAGCTAGGGCCCTGATCACTTTTCTTTCTCCTTTTTTTAAAATATATTTTATTGATTTCTTACAGAGAGGAAGGGAGAGGGATAGAGAGTCAGAAACATCGATGAGAGAGAGACATTGATCAGCTGCCTCCTGCACACTCCCCACTGGGTATGTGCCCGCAACCAAGGTGCATGCCCTTGACCAGAATCGAACCCGGGACCCTTGAGTCCGCAGGCCGACGCTCTATCCACTGAGCCAAACCGGTCAGGGCGCTGATCACTTCTCTATGCCATCGAGGTAAGCGTAAGGATAAGTCACCACAGGAGACTCACCTTATGAATTTACTCAGTAGCTTATTCTGTTTCCAAACTTCACAAGTTGTTGGGTGGGATTCAAAACTTTGTCATGAGCACAACTGATACCTGGGGCTCTACGTCACCTAGAAAAGCCTGTTTGCCCACAGACAGTTGATTACTTTATAGGTAATTCTGGACTCACAGCAATTTAATTTACAGTTGATTTTTCATTGATTGATTCTTGGCCAGTTAAACCCTTTCTACCCTTGTTAATATTTGAAATAACTTCCAGCAGTCTCCTCCCAACTGTAAGCCTTTTCTTGCCTAAGGCCCTGCTACTTCCTGCAAAGGGCGTGAGAGGTCTGTCTCTGTTTCTTCTGGTTATTTCTTCAAGACTCTCAGCCCTTTCCCAGAACTCCATGTACCCCTTACACCTCTGTTTTTGAAAATAAACTAAATCTTAAAACATACAATTGCTTACTCTATTTACCCTGTGTAATTCATATACATATATACACACTTTCACATTTTAAATACATACACAAGCTTTATGTTATATACAAATCTTTTATTCAGAGTTGTTAAAATAGAGCAGTGATTCCCAAAGTGGGCGCTACCGACCCCTGGTGGGTGCTGCAGCGATCCAGGGGGGCAGTGATGGCCACAGGTGCATTTGTTTTAACTTTTTTTGTATTACCTTTTTATTCTGAGTTCAATAAATAGTTTCATAATTTCAAACTTCAATGTTTCTAATTTACACCTTTCTTTACTATATTTTACGAAAAAGGTAGAAACATTAATACATATATCTTTCTGTTTAATTGCTATTAAAATTTAAAAAAAATTAATTTCCAGGGGGCGCTGAGTAATATTTTTTCTGGAAAGGGGGCGGTAGGCCAAATAAGTTTGGGAACCACTGAAATAGAGTATTGGTAAAAATTTCCTTTAGAGAGAGAATGAGCATTCCAGGCCCTTGGGTGGGAACATAATTCCCTTTTAAGACATTGTTTTTACTGAAAATTCTATTGAACTTAGTTTCCCTCACTTTATCCCAGAAATGAGCAGGAAGTGTAAGCATGAGGACTGCCTGTGCAGACAGGACTGCACAGCCTACCCACCTCATCCTCCTGTGGGCAAGGGGGATCGTTTTCTTCCCATGGTCACCATTCATTTCTGTAACAAGTGTTGGGAAAACAGGGTGGTTTAAGGGAAAATTCCTACCCTCGACGTGTTTGCCCTCTAGTACACCAAAAAGAGCACACACATAAAAATAACTATCGTCAGGTAGTAAATGACATGCATCGAGTAGAATGAGCCAACGATAAAGTAATTCAGAGGAGAAATTTCTACAGGATGGGGTGAGAGAAGAATTGACGGAGAAGAAAGGGTTTGAGGGGGTCAGGAAAGAAATGCAGGAATTGAGTTATTGGGTAGGAAGAACACTTTCAATTTGTCCCCTGACCCACTAGCCAAACACATAATATGTAAATATACCAAACGCCTTAGGATCAGGCTCCACACCGCAGGGCTGTAATAACCGCGAGCTGGGACAACACCGTGTGTTTCACTACAGGAACTGTAAACTGTGCCTTCACAGGTACTTGGGAAGCCAAGGCTGCTGGTCTGATTAAGGATGGTTTATTATCATTTAGGGCAAAAGAGTTTGAGGCTTTCCTTACAGTCCATGTGTTTCCACATTTGGGTTCATCAAACACATTTAAACCACATTTATATATAGAAAAAGTTAATATGCAAAGTGTCCCCTCGGGAGTTTGACCAGGAGAATGGGAGTTCCATCACTTGCTATGACATGCACTGACCACCAGGGGGTGGCACAGAACACGGCAGGTGACCAGCGGTGGTGGCAGCAGGGAGGCGGGGAGCCTGATCAGCCCTGATCACCGGCCAGGCCTAGGGACCCTACCCGTTTACGAATTTCGTGCACCGGGCCTCTAATTATATCATAGTTTGAAAGAATCTGCTGTTTAAAATGTTACTTTTACTGTCCTAGTAATCAAATGAGATTAGTAAGTCAAAATGTGTAAACAACAACAAATAATTTATAAATTGTTCATCAGTGAAGAGGAAACATCTAAATCACACATGTCTAGATGCTGAGAAAGTTTAAGGGACCACGTCTCTGAACTAGAGACCATCCATTCACTTTAGCCCAGGGTATTAGACAAATCAGACACCCTACATTTAACAAGGGGAAAATAAACGGAGTCTAGGGTGCTGTCCCACTCACACCATGGAACAGATGAGATAACTGAGGCACAGGTGGGCTCCACAGGTTAAATAAAAAGTGCCCAAGGGTCTGGGATTTGAACCCAACAGGAGACCTGATACTCAAATAACAAAATGCTCACCTTCTTGTCCCTTCGCCTCCCACCCACAGGAGAAACATAAAACACTTCCTCTTTCAACACAACAACTTCTATTTTCCTGAAGCAAATGGGCTTATTTATTACTGTGTACAGTGACTAATTGGGCATGTTTACCCAATGATACACATATCCTGAAGGACTTACTAGTTAGGTCAACTTGGGCGATTCACTTAAACTTTCTAAGCCTTTCTTCCCCATCCGTCAAGGACAGTAAATCCCCATCCCGGGGCTAGTGAGGTCCTTCAGGGCAGCATTTAGCATTAAGGCCGTCTTCATGATCCTGACCTCTTACTGCTCCAGGAAAGGCCTCTGCGATTTGGAAATCCTACAGTGGCACTGGCCAGAGGGGCAGTTTGGTGCAGCATTTGAACAGCTTGGCCTCAAGGGCCAGGCTGTTGGGTTCAAATCCCAGACCCTTGGGCACTTTTTATTTAACCTGTGGATATTTAACCTGTGGAGCCCACCTGTGCCTCAGTTATCTCATCTGTAACATGGAAATAATAAGAATATCCACCTGGGTACGTGACGGATGATATAAGAAGTACCCAGAGCAGTGTTCGGCACAGAGCAAGACTCGGGGTGTTAGCCATTCCTGCTGCTGGCCTGTTCCCCATGTTTAAGGATGGTCAGGGTCAAGCTCAAGAGTCTGGCGAGGGGTGGAAAAATACTAAGTAACCAGTGTTATTCAAGATGCAGATTAAAACAACAGGTAGTTGTTATCTAAGTAATCCCAGAGGGATAATGATTTTTAAAATAAATTTAGTCTTTTAGGACATAGCTCTACAGATGGAACTAAGAGAGAAAGACCTGAGTGGTAGGAGTAGCATGCTAACCCTCTCCATTCCGCTTATCTCTATTACAGCACTAGAAAGGCTACAGATATTTTTTATTTTCATGCTTGTTTCTTCTACTAGAGTCCCGTGGTCGGCAAACTGCGGATCGGGAGCCACATGTGGCTCTTTGGCACCTTGAGTGTGGCTCTTCCTAAGCCTTAGGAGTACCCTAATTTAGTTAATAACAATGTACCTACCTATATAGTTTAAGTTTAAAAAATATGGCTCTCAAAAGAAATTTCAATTGTTGTACTGTCGATATTTGGCTCTGTTGACTAATGAGTTTGCCGACCACTGTACTAGACCATATGTGCCTCAAGGACCAGGACTATACACAGTCGACTTGCGTTGCATCCCCAGTTCTTAGCATAGTGCCTGACATAAATAAAGCAGGCACTTAGTCAATACTTACTCATGAGCGAATGATCAAATGAGAGAGTAAAAGAATAAAGGTACATGTAGATATTAGTCCAAGTGCAAGAAAACCTTTTAATATTAAAGAGCAGAACTTGACTCGTGGGTCACCAGATAGGAGCGAATAGCAAAGAAGAAGATAGATGAGCAGGAATGATGTTCCCATAACCTGGGACCTCAATTTCACGGTGCCTAGTTCTTACCATACGAAGCTTCTATTATGAGTCATCTTGTTTGTTAGGCAATTCCAATGAGCCTAGCCAGAGCTAATGTACTGCATGGAGCCTTGGGCAAAATTGCTTTATGTAGCAGATACACACCCATACAATTAAAATATTTAATGCTGTGCCCAGTTCAAATGAGATCAAGTCATCTTCTCATGCTTATAAAAAAATCTTATCAATAAATCTAATAAAACATTTTCTGTAGACTCAGAGACTGTGAGGCTTGCAAGAACTCTTAGTTTCTCTATCTATCCTCCAACCCTGTGAAAGCATCCCTAAGTAACACCACCCATGAGGGTCAACCAACATCTACCTCCACAAGGGTCTCCAACAAGGCGGAGCTCACCCCACTGTACTAGGCAGCCAGATCCACTGGAGAACAGCTCTAATTTTTAGAACATTTTTCTAATAATAAGTTAAAATATCCTTTCTGTTATTTCTAAAACTTGATCCTAGCTTTAACCTCCAAACCTCTGTAATATAATTCCTCTTCTAGGTAACAACTCTTAAACTGTTTTTAGATAACTCTTAGGTTCTCATTTAATCTCCTCTTTGGTGACAGTTCCCTAATTCCTTCATGTTTTGGATCCTTCAAAGCCTCTTGCTGGAGCGGTGTGGCTCAGTGGTTGAGTGTTGACTTATGAACCCAGGAGTTCATGATTCCATTCCTAGTTAGGGCACATGCCCAGGTTGTGGGCTCGATCCCCAGTAGGGGCACGCAGGAGATAACCGATCAATAATTCTCTCTCATCATTGCTGTTTCTATCTCACTCTCAATCTCCCTTCCTCTCTTAAATCAATAAAAATAAAATAAAAAACCCCAGTCACCTTCCTGGAGATACTGGTACATACTGCACTGACAATATTCCTCTCAAAAGGTGATGTCAAGAGCTGGCCTTACAGTGCCATCAAGGACTTACTTGTGTCCGAAGAAAGCGGGACTTCTCCAACTCTGGATTCTTCATGTTTTATTACTACGTCTATGATTGCAGAATATGTTCTCACAATCGCACAGCAGGATGTCATCCACACCATAATATTTCTGATCAGTAAAAACTGTCTTTTTTTTTCTCCTCACACACGCACTATTTTTAAGGAGCTCTTCCTTCTCTCTGTTTTTGGGTAGTTGCATGCACATGTGTTTTGTCTAAACCTAATGACCATATCTATTCTTACAAAATGCTGTTCTTGCTTGTTTGTTTGGGACAGCTGTTTGAATCTGAACCCTCCTACCTAACATATTAGCTCTTCTTTCCTCTTTTTGGCCCTTACATATTTTGCCACCTACAAGCAATGTTCTTTCCATCTTCTCCAAGTCACTGTATTTTGCTGAGGAAATAGAGACCAAGTGCAGAGTTCTCTGGCCGTGCTTGAGAGTCTTGTTAAGTTGACATTAGTCCTATTGCTAATCACCAGCCTTCAGGTGTAATTGTTCAGTTATTGGTGAATCTCCTGACCTACCCGCCTGACCCCAGCTCTTCTTGATCACCAGAATATTATGTCAATTGTCAAAGGTCTGCATGGCATCCACATCTATACTGTTTATAACATCCTCTGCATCTACTTGCCTCGCAACCTGACCACAAAATGTAAGTTGGGCGGTTAACTTGTTATTTCATTTTTGTGGTGTATTATGAACATCACTTTTTTTTTTACTTGAGAATCTATTCTACAATTTTGCTGAACATATAAGATTCTTCATCAAACACTGAAATAGTTAAGCACTATAAATTCATGACTTATTTTTGACTTTCTACAAAACTGCTCATATTATAAAATATTCAAAAATTTTCTAAAGATGCTCAGAACATGAAATGTAAAGTTCTGAAGTTCAAAACTATTATTCTTTTTTAACGTATACATTGTGTCCTGGGGAAGAATAATAACATTTCATTTTCAATCAGCCATAATAGCTTATTTGGGACTTAATTTAGAAAATTGGAACAAAATCTTAAAGCTACAGGTCTCCAAATGAACAGCCATTTCTGTGCTTCCTAATTGCCTCATTTTTTAGATGAAGAAACTGAGACACAGAGGTGTTAAGTGAATCTTATTAGCAAATGACACAATTAAGGCTGATCTCTCCTGCAAATTAAAAGCCCTATATTCTTAAAAAGAACTCTGTCACTGAAAGAAAATCACTTACTTCATCATTTATTAATTTAAAAAACCTCACTTATATGCACACAGCACTTTTAATTCTTTAAAGAAAAACAGAACATGCCTCTAGGCCAGCGGTTCTCAACCTGTGGGTCGCGACCATCGGAAAACACATATAGCATATCAGATATTTACATTATGATTCATAACAGTAGCAAAAGTACAGTTATGAAGTAGCAACGAAAATAATTTTATGGTTGGGGGTCACCACAGCATGAGGAACTGTATTAAAGGGTCGCGGCATTAGGAAGGTTGAGAACCACTGCCTAGGCTGATTCCACATCGTCAGCAGAGGTGCCTTCCTGCAGGAAGCCAGTGTGGGGCCAGCAAGGAGAATGTGGGCTCCTTTCCCATTGAAAGAAACCAAGATGACATCAACTCCTATGGAGTCAACAGAGAGTGGATAAAATGCCAAACTTTGGCAGGAGTTACTCATCATAAGACATGGAAATGAGGCCCATGAGCAAAATCTTGATTATACGTATGATACACACACACACACACACACACACACACACACACACACAAATAATATTCATATCAGTTTGTTGCCACTAAAAAGGAAGGCTGAAATACTAACGATAGAAGAGAGATACAGAAACCGGAGGGTAGAAAGACTGGGGAGCAATTGTGCAGATTGTAATCAAATTTCACTTTCCTTTACAAACCCCTTCTTTTCTGGGCCACAGTAAAATCAAAGGGCATATGGTTTCCTCCTCTGGGTAGAAATGTATATTCTTATTTGCCCAGAAACTAGAAGAAAAGGAATACTACTTGTAGCTAGAAAAAAAATGATGTGAGTCAGGAAAGGATAGTCTTATAATAGTACTATCGTGTGTGCAATACGCTCCTGGGAGGTTGAACCAGACAGCCTCTAAGGTCCCCACTGATATAATATAATGTGATTTTTTAAAATCTCTAGAACACCATAGCTCTAGGATGTATTAGGGCATAACGAGCATCTCCTGGAAAAACAAGATGTAATTACCTTCCCCCAAGAAAAGGATTGGAGCTAGAGGAAAAGTTGGGGGTCCTTGGAGAAAAGGTATCTGAGGATGAGGATTACTTTGCCAACAGGCTGGTTATTAGTCTCTCTGCATGAATGTGAAGGGATGGGTGCCACCCAGTAGTAACACCTCCGTAGGTCACCCTCTTTCACTGCAGTGATTTCAGAACCTGTACTTTTACATATGGATTACATGCCCTGAGTTACAGGAACAGGATCACTGCCCACTCAGTTCTCCAGGAAAGAAATTCAGGTGTCTTTCTTGACTTCTTCCTCTCCTACTCTCATATGGGAACAATCGCCCAGTACTATTAATTCTACCTCCTTAATATCTCCCTAATCCATTCATTTATTTCCAACCATCCTCTCCCTCCCTTAGACAAGATTACCATAATCTCTAGCTTGGATTAATTTAAAAAAATATATATTTATTGATTTCAGAGAGGAAGGGAGAAGGAGAGATGGAAACATCAGTGATGAAAGAATCATCAATCAGCAGCATCCTGCACTCTCCCCACTGGGGATCGAGCCCACAACCTGGCCATGTGCCCTGACCTGGAATTGAACCGTGACCTCTTGGTTCATAGGTCAAAGCTCAACCACTGAGCCATGCTGGCTAGCCTGGATTAATTTTTAATAGCCTTCCACATGGCCTTCCTGCCTCCAGTCTTTCTTTGTTTCCTCATTCAGTTGTCTGTTTGGGTTTGTGACTATGTTTTAGGTAGATCCTCTATACTCTCAACCTCTAGTGTTAAAGGCTGTTTCTGACTAATTGGATCAGGCAAAGATTCAAAGCCTCCAGAGACCACCTCTGTCTACAGACTAATAGGATTCCCAGACTAATAGGATTCTGAGTTGAATTGCCCCAAAGCAATCATCCTCAGGTGTGGCGAGAGTTTTTTTCAACAGGGTGGGGCAATTGCTTCTGCCTGGAGGCTAATTGTTACTTTTAATCTCTTAAGTGGCCTCAGGGCAAGATGTTTTCCAATAGGGTGTGTCTTCCCCTGAGGCAAGGCAAATGTCTGTGTGGGAAAGATGTCCTTCACTGTGTGAGGGAATGACTCAACCCAGGAAACTTGGGGTGTCTGCCTTCTGAAGTCTATCCCCTGAGACCCCAGTTCTGGGTTCTGCTTTCACAGTTCCAGTCCACTTCACCGTCCCTCTGCCACAGCACAAGGTGGGTGGCTCCACAGGGAATTTTTGTGTGTTGGCCCTTTAAGAGGGTTCCCAAACTTTCATGCTGCCACTCCCTGGCAGACAGCACCCCACTACTTTTCACAGTTCTCTAAGGAGGAGCCCAGCTTCGGGATTAGATCCCAGAGTTCCCAGTAGCTCCCCCCCCCCCCCCCCCCACAAACACACAGGTGAAATATCTCTCCCGGACTTCAGTTGCTATCCGGCCAGGGCTTTTGCGCCCCCCCCCCTCCTACCAGTCTCTATGAGGTCTCCACCTTCGGTCCTTCTTCCTGCCTCCAGTCTTACTCCTTCTAATTCCTTCTCCAAAGTGTGGTCAGCGATCTCTACATAAGGCAAGTCTGACAAAGCCACCTCCTTGCTTAAACGTCTTCAGGACTATCCCAAAGTTCACAGCCAGAAAGGCAGTCCTTCATGACCTCACCCCAACTGACCTGTCAGCCTCCTTGCTCCTTTGACACCTTGTTCTCATCTTTTGTTATTTGTACTGCCCTGAACTGGCCAGGCCAGCTTTCATTTCTGGGTCTTTGTCCCTATAGCTCCCTCTGCCTTCAGCATACTTTTATAGGTCCACAACCTGGTTTCCCACACAACTCCACAGCTTCCAGTGCTTGGTTTAATAAAAATAGCAGTTTATACTTAATGTGAGGGGTTCTGTTCAAAGCATTTTTATGCATTTGGTCATTTAATCCTCATATCAACCCTTTGGGGTAGGTATTACGTTCCTCTTTTATCGATGAGCTCGCATGATCTCCCAAAGTTAGGTCATATGCCTCTTCCAAGTGCCCCCAGAGCACCTGTGCTTATCATAACACTTAGCATTATCTATTTTCCCAGTTTTCTGCACCACAGACCGTAGGTCTTGAAGGGAAAAGAATGCCTGATTTCTGGTGGTCTCCTAGATGAAGGAAGGCCAATGAGTGTTTGCTGACTTGATATATGATGACAAAGCTCAGGAATATGGTTTAAGAGTTAGGAGCACATTCTAGAACTAATCTGCTTACAATCAAATCTTAGCTCTTCCAATTACTAACTGTGTGACCTTGACCAAGTTATTTAACTTCTCTGCCTAGAATTGAGATAACGATAGCACATAATTCGTGAAAGACCTAAATAAGTTAATATCTGTAGAGTGCTTTGATGAGTTCCTGGCACATACAAGGACTGTGTGTTTGATATTATTAGCCTGGTGTTAACGAAGGAACTAAAAGTACTTGTGAAATGGAATTAATACCATTAGCTCCACTTTACAGGCAAGAGGAACTAAGAGAAAGTAACAATCTTCAAATATATGCTGATCCTATAATTAAATTTTGCCCAAAGATCAGTTACAAACCATTGGAGAAATAGCTTAATGATTCCCAACAACATAGGCTAGCAGTAAACTTTTTAACAAACAACAACAAAACCAGCAGGTGAATGAGTAGGCTCCTACCCACTGAAAAAGGGGAAATGACCCAGAAGTTCCAGGACATAACACTGACTTACATAAGGAACTCCTACACATGAAACCACATTTATAAGAAAGTTACAAAAAAAATGCTTCCTAAGACTAATAGTACAATTTCAGATTTATGAGAATCTTTAGGACCAAAGAAGTTCCATGTTATGGGGAAATTTCCTGTACAATTTACTCACTAAGAGTGAAAAAAAACTTGTGTCCTCAGACTTCCAGAGAAGTTAGTTGTGTGTCCTTACAAAGCAGATGTCTTAGGAAAACATTTTTTTTTTTTTTTTAGGAGAAGATATAACCAAAAGAGTGAAAACCATGCCAGAATTTTGCTAAGAGCATTGTCTTTGCTCAGAGATTATTGAAATGAAGACCTTATTTGCTGCAAATGTGTGGCTGGAGACACAGAGATATAGAAAGCTTTTACTCAGATTGACCCTCTGTTGAGCAATCCAAAGCCTTTGTCCTCACGTCTGTGACCCATTTGAATACCCCCTGGAATTTCCTTGTGAGGAAACAGCAACCAGAAGTTTTACCATAAACATTATCTCTCAGTTCTCAACAGTGACCCCATACTTTGGAAATGCTTGGTGACAAAAATAATAGAGTATCTTTTGAAGTTCATCTTTCTTTCTAGATCACAGGTCAAAATGAATGCTCAGCCCTAGCTGGTTTGGCTCAGTGGATAGAGGGTTGGCCCGAGGACTGAAGAGTCCAGGGTTTGATTCTGGTCAAGGGCACATATCTCGGTTGTAGGCTCGATCCCCAGCCATGGTCAGAGTGTATGCAAGAGGCAACCAATCGATGTGTCTCTCTCACATCAATGTATCTCTCTCTCTCTCTGTCTCTCTCTCTCCCTCTCCCTCTCCCTTTCACTCTCTCTAAAAATCAATGGAAAAACATCTTCTGGTGAGGATTAACCAAAAAATAAAAATGAATGGCCAAAACTCTATTTCTCATTTTTGTGATACAGATGAAAATCCTACTTAAAATAAAGACTAATCATAAAATCTTTATTTGCCTGAGAGGTTTGCCAAGACAATGGTGCCTTATGTCAAATAATGTTTTATTCATTAACTTAATGAAAACATTTTGAAAAAACTAGAAGGCTGGAGAGTCCTTGGATTTCACGGAAGTGGAGTTTTCCTTTAGTGGGGAGAAGAAATGGAAAAAGCCCCCATGAGATTCTAGAAAATTCTCAAGGACTCCTCTGTCATTCTCCAAGCTTCGGCCTCTACACTTTCAGGTCAATCAGTGTGTACAGCTTCACGTTTGGGGACTGAAATGGACACTTACAATCAGGATCCCTTTTTTTCTGGTGACTGCTCCTACCTGCACCCCTCTCCATTAATTTCTCCGTCTCAGATTTGGAGTAAGTATTGCATCCCTTGTCTCTGTTGCTCAGTTTCTTCTTGTCTGTCTGTCTCTGTGTCTCTCTTATCTGCACGGGTGCACACACATCCTCCAGTCACATGGTTACATAGATGAAGCTCCTGGCACACCTGAGTCCACTCCCGACCAAAACTGGTTCCTCAGAGAAGCCCCGGACCCAGAATGGACCAATCAAAATCCCCTCCTAGAACTCAGCTTCTGGCCAGATGTGAATGGTCTAAGGGTTGGCATCTAATTCCAGGCTGGGCCAGGTGAGTCCCTTCCCAGATAATGTGTAAATGGGAGAAAGAGAGAGACGTTTGACAGATATTCTTAGGAACTACTGGCTGCCATGTATTGTGCCATATACACAGAAGTACCAGGGAGGGGGAAAGCAGTTTGCAGAGGGAGATATGAATAAAATAAAAGAATTGGGGGACATTCAGATTAAAAGTGAATAGCATTTCCTGGATAACAAGGGGCTTGCCAATCCCATCTCCAGGCTATTCCTTAGGCTGGGTGATCTACACACCCTTGGGTTCTATTGAACGTACCCAGACGCTCTTGTTTCTCTCCTTTTTCACTTAAGCATCATAAGCTGGCTCTTGTTTTTGCAATCAGAAGGATAGTTAATACATGAATGGAGCTCTATATTTAAGTATAGGACCAACACCTGAAATATATATAATTTCTTCCAAATATGATATAGCCACCACTATCATATCAAGCATTTGCTATAATGTTAGAGTCTCAGACAAAAAAGTTCAGTTACTGGTCAAAAGCCAGAAAGTTCACAGAGAGTTTGCAACCATGAAAAAACCAACAACCTATAATATATGGCTATGCAAGTGAACTAGCAGAAATCATTTTCCTTACATTTCCATTAGCTTCATAAGCTAGAGCTTTGAAGAGATGTATTAAAGAAATGCACTTCAGCAGATTAGTTTTTAAAAATAAAATGAAGAGTGTTTGAGCAGATTATAAACCCCATCAGCCTGTTCATTCATAGCACTCTTTAAAAATTGTCATTTAAACAATTATCTGTTAACGTACTCATGAGCAAGCACATTTTTTCTGTATGTAGGCAAAGGAGGGTAGAATTGGGAGTTCCTCTTAGAAGCAGAAGATAATAATAACAGTTCTATGTTTGAATTTCAAGTTCAATATCACATTTGGCACGGATTTCAAAGTCTTCCAGGGGTGCTGTTTTGTTCACAAGGAGGTTTTTCTTGTTGGAGCCCTCTTGCATAAGACTCTTACAGGAGAGCAGAGAAAAGAGATTCACTACATGTTGAGACATGGAGGCATCAGTGTTCGGGAAACGTAAGTCACCCAGTAAATAAGCATTGCTTAAGCCTCTGTAACTTTATATCAAGTCCATTTCACATTTCCTTAAAAGATGAGGCCTGAAAGGAGGGGACCAAGTGCTGAAGGGAATGCAAACTCCTGTCTTGGTCTTCACACGACTCGAAGTAAGCCAAGCCTGGCTTAGTGGCAGGGTTCAGCCAAAGTCCAGTGCCTGCAGAAAATTCTAACTCCTGCCTTCAACCTCACATTCACAACTGCCTTTGTTTCTTTCACCATCTCCTCATTCACCCTCCACACGGCCACCCCTCAATCTCCTGGCTGCTGTTCTCAGGCCATGCCAGAGTCACTGAGTCAGGGGGAAGTGGGGGTGGGGGGTGGGGGGGGTGACCCGTCTTTAGACACAGGAGTAATTCCCAGGCCTGGTGAGCGGCAGCTTCTCTCTGTGACCACCCTCTAACAAGCCTCCTTTTTAATTGTGACTTCTTATCTCCAGTTGTATTAAAACACATTTAATAATGAACTGGGCTCTCACGAAGCCAAGGAACAGGAGGAAGGGCCCATCCGCCAGGAGTGCGCTGTCTCCCCTTCTCCCTGCCGGAGGGGCGGTGGGTCCGCACTGCCGTTATACGCTTCAATGCAGACAGTCCTATTGCTGGGGAGAGAGGCTGGGAGGAGCTCCACATCTGCTGAGCCTGGGCAGACACTCCCTGATGGATTTTACTGGTCAAAATCCTACTCTACTCCGACAGCGTTGCTCTTCTAAGGAGACACAGGCATTTCACATGTTCATTCGCCTGAACATGGCCTTCTGGAGAGCAAGCAGCCCAACTAGTCCCTTTTGGCAGAGCAAGAGTCAGGGAAGCTTTGGGGCTATTTCTGGAACCCTCCAAATTGCTCCTTTCTCGGGGCTTTTGCTCTGGAAGGAACTTTCCCTCCAGATCATCCCTGGGCTCAGCCCTCATTGTGTCTGAGTTTCTATTCAGGCATCAGGTCAGCAGGGAACCACCCAGAGCCACCCAATTTAAAGTAGCTGCCCCTCCCACCAGCTCTGCCTGTCACTCTTTCTCCCTGCCCTGCTTTATTTTTCACCAGAGATCTTACTACTACCGGACATTTCATTCTAAGTCACTTGTTTATGGTTCACCCACACTAGAATGTAAGCTCCTGGAGGCAAGGACTTTGTTCTAGGCATCACTCTGTTCCCAGGGCCTCAATAAGGCCGGGCCCACAGTCAATCCTATTTAAATGAATGAACAGGAATAGAAGCCAAATATCTCAATTTCTAACTTAACATGTGCTCATCTCCCCGTCAGCTTTAATGTGCTCCTCTATGCTTCCTGCCCTTGATATGCTGACAGGGGTTGATAGATAATTAGATCTCATGCTTTCAAATATCTGTGCTAAAGCAGAAATGTGTCATTTAAAGGTTGTGCATTATAAAAACCTGGTGTTGCCGGCCAGCGTGACTCAGTGGTTGAGAGTCTACCTATGAACCAGGAGGTCACGGTTTGATTCCCGGTCAGGGCACATGCCTGGGTTGTGTGCAGCAGGCAGCCAGTCAATGATTCTCTCTCATCATTGATGTTTCTATCTCTCTCTCCCTCTCCCTTCCTCTAAGAAATCAACAAAAATATATTTTAAAAAATGAAAATAAATTTAAAAAATTAAAACCTGGTGTTGATGGAAAGCAAAAGATTACTGCCGTGTGTGGGAATGGGGACTGATAATCTCTGTGGAAGAACAAGTTAGAAATACCTAACAAAAATTTGAAAATTTTCTTGACCTACTAATTCTCGAATAATATTGTCCATAAAAAAGTCCCACAAATGCTCAAAGATCTATATGCAAGGATGCCTATTGCAGCATTATTTGTAATGGTGAGAAATTAGAAGTAGCCCATAAAATATCAACAATCCAGTATGGACTACAATGTAATCTTACACAGTCACTGAAGAGAATTAGACGTGTTGATACTGACTTAAAAAAATATCCATGATATATCGTCAAGTGAAAAAAGCATGCTGGAGAACTAGTATGAATATTAAGAACACACGTCTGTACTAAAACCATTACTAAGAGTGTGCGAGTGGTACATACATGCTTTTATTATTTGCAGGGAAAGTGTCTGCAAGACGGCGTATCAAACTGTTAACTGTGGGTCTGATCTCTCTAAAGAGAGAGGACTGAGGAGACTTCTCTTTCTAAATCATACATTTCTATAATGTGTAAATTTTAGCAACAAGCAAGTACTACATTCAAGAAAAATAATAAAGGTTTTAAACATCATTCTGGAGCTAATGCATTTTTTTGTTGTTAACCCTTACCCGAAGATATTTTTCCCATTGATTTTTAGAGAAAGTGGAAGGGACGGAGGGAGGGAGGAAGGGAAAGTGAGAGAGAGAGAGAGAGAGAGAGAGAGAGAGAGAGAGGCATCAATGTGAGAGAGACACATGGATTGGTTGCCTCCCCCACAGGGCCAGGGATTTAACCTGCAGCCCAGGTATGTGCCCTTGACCAGGAATTGAACCCCAGACACTTTGGTTCATGCCGAATGCTCTAACCATTTAGCAACACCAGCCAGGGCTCAAGCTAAAGCTTTTTTTTTTTTCCTGACAGGTGGTAATTTTTAAGCATTAACACACTGAAAAGAACGTTCCCCAAAAGGATGCTGATCACAAAGTGACGGATTACTAACAGAAATGGTTTTAACTGGCCCATAAACCCACCATGTTTCTGTACCCCCTTTCTTGTCTGTCAGGTTCTGTTTGGACTGGTTACTGGTACAGAGAATCAGTTCACCCCCAGGAACAGTACATGCGGCTCCTGCTGGGCCCCCAGCTTCCTGTTCATGCTACTGAAATGCCTTCATCTTGTCTTGGAGGTTTGGACTTCTTCCACTGAGCATTGAAAGGCCAAATCAACCAGCAGAAGCATCGAATCCAAAGGCCAGGATAGTAGAAATCAAGAGGTTCATCCCTATTGATCCTGTCCCATCTCCCACCAAACCACCCAATCGATTCCCTTTAAAGAATCAATAAAGAACTGAATGACAAAATGCACTAATGGCGGTGCAATATAGAAGTACAGGTTTTACTAGCTTGAGCTGATAGAAGTTTTAAAAGGTGCCAAAGCATCTTTATATTTATAAAACTATTTACATTCTGAGCTCAACAGTTAGATTAACAAATTCTGTCACTTCTCTAGGTTTTATTTATTCCTGACTCATGAAATGAGGCTAGGAATTCTGTTCCTGTCTACTGCTCAGGATTACTGGGTGGCTAAATCAAATGCATAGGGCGCATTTTGAAAACATTTTAAAACCATGAATTCCAAGAAAGTCATTATGTTATTGTTTGAGTTTCTTGTTAGCATTATATTTATTTTACTCCTAAGAATACACTCTGGGAGGCTTTGTGTTATGACTGGTACAGGTGAGGAAAGATGGGAGGAGAGAAATTAAGTTTCTCTCTTGGACAGCAGGACAGGAATCAAATACTCAGACTTTAAACCCTTGTGCCATCCCATTCATCAGAGAGAAGGTAGTTGACAAGGCTCTGTGAACTATGACCTCTCCAGGGTGAAAGGGACTGGATAGAGTCAGGAGCAGTAATAACGCCCTTGGCACTATAAAATAAAATCAAATAAAATAAAACTCCAGGGGAAAATCTGTATGTTTCTTATCCTGCAAAGTGTGTCATATCAGTTAATCTTTTAATTATGTTCAAATGAATGGTTTGATGCATCTAAAACCAGAAACCAGAACAATTTAGGAAAACCTCTTTAGAATATTCAAGATTTTTTTTAAAAAATATGAAAATGCATTAGCTTTGATGAAACGAACATGTCTTTACTTGGAGGAAATATGAGCCTCGTGGAAAGCAGAGGCAGTGATTCACTGCACCAAACAGCGGAAAGGGAGACTTTATCCACCGGGAATTCCTAAAGGTGCGCTTGTTACAGCGATGCTACTGTTATCGACAAACAAGGTGTACAGACACGAGGGCCGGACAACATGTTCTATCCGTTCCACATAGCCACAATCCTAGAAGTTACTGCTCTTACCAAGGCTTCGAATAAGAGGGCCCCTTTCCAAATAAGGCAGGCGGGCTCCAGTTCCCCCAGCTTCAAGCAAGCACATTTTAGCCCAACGTTACAAAGTTCTGTTAATTTCCCAGCACCAGGGGGTCTAGTAAGTTTATTGATCATAAAAGATGATCAAAAACACTTCCCAGATAAATTTTCCTAAGTGTGGAAAAGGCATTTTAAAGTTGAAACAGTAGGCAACTACCAATTACCCTGCCCCTAGATCAGGGGTTCTCAACCTGTAGGTCGCGACCCCTTTGGCGGTCGAACGACCCTTTCACAGGGGTCGCCTAAGACCATTCTGCATATCAGATATTTACATTAAGATTCATAACAGTAGCAACATTACAGTGATGAAGTAGCAACGAAAATAATGTTATGGTTGGGTCACAACATGAGGAACTGTATCTAAAGGGCCAGAAGATTGAGAACCACTGCCCTAGATGTTATTTCTTAAAGAATCATTATTATTCTCTCTTCCTTGGGAGTGTCATCCAGGGATGTTTCACAGCAATAAAAGGCTTCTTCTAAAGACTTCTCTGCTTAGATAATTCAGTTCAATAAACATTTCTTGAGCCCAACCACGTACAGCGCTCTGTGCAAGCTAAAGATAAATGAGATGCTCCAGTCCCTAACTCAAAAAAGTTCACCCAACACGGAGCTTTAAAGTTAGAAATGATGGGCCTAATCTGCACTTCTTTGAAAGTTCCAGCCCCCATGCAATTTTTATTTCCCAGATGCTACACCCACAGGCTCCCGGGCCCCATTCAGACACACTGGTGCCGCAGACGTGCGGCTCAAAACTATAAACCTTGCCATTGGGTTAATTTTAGAAGTCCCTTCTCCCCTCTCGTTTATAGCGACTTATATCTCTCTGCCTTCTCTCTTAATGACTTTTCCATAGGAAGCATTCTCTAACATATTTTGGGGCAAGATTTCATTCCCTGCTTCCTCAAGGGTGCAATAATATTGGAAGCACAGTTTGCGGGTCATTGTGCGAGGTCGGTGAGAAGTCCCCTGGCGTTAATAGTTTGAGTAATACTGTTTTCTCCTTCAGGCCACACCATTAAATTGTTTTCATTACCCACAAAGGGATCATTGGTGTCAGCACAAATGAGATGTGAAACAAATTCAAACTGGCTCATTCCAACCTAACAAAATAGTTTATTCATAATAACTAACAGAACAAGGCAATGACAAAAATGTGTGAAGTCTCTTGTGATAGACAAGCAAAAAAGTGCAAATGTACTAAATAGATGGGCCCTGATATGCAAGTATGCAGTTTCAACATGCTGAGAGTTTTGAGGGGCTACCCGGTGGTTTATTTTCCTAGAGACAGGATTTGGAGAGGATTTTCCAAAGGTTTTAAAGAAATGATGGCTTCTGTTCTCTAGGAATAGCAGAGATTCCACCTGGGGCCTCTCTATGTCAATGAACTTTCATTTCTAAACGACCATTTTCTTTCTTCTTTCAGTTACTCAAATGTAAAACTCTGAAGCCAGCTGGATGCATCCTTTGCTGCTCCCCTCTTGCCCAATGTGTCTCCACCTCCTGAGGCATGTATCATTTTAATGTCTTATATTTTTTATTATTTTTTAATACATTTTTATTGATTTCAGAGAGGAAGGAAGAGGGAGATAGAGAAACATCAATGATAAAAGAGAATCATTGATAGGCTGCCTCCAGCATGCCCCCTACTGGGGATGGAGCCCAAAACCCGGGCATGTGCCCTGACCAGGAATTGAACCGTGACCTGCTGGTTCATAGGTCAACACTCAACCACAGGGCCACACAGGCTGGGCCATTTTAATGTTTTTAAAATCCATCTTTCTTTCCAGTTCTCACTGTTTTCACAGTAACTCTTGCCCCTCAAGGGTTTCTGCATGGATGAGGATATTCGGAATACCTAATTAGTTTCTTCAAAATAGACACTCGAGGGTTTGACCAGCAGTCCCCTGATTTAGAATCTGGTCTGTGTGTACAGGACGGGAGAGAACTTGTGCACATGCTCAAAATGCTGCCCGGAGGATCTTGACACAAAGCACCACACCACCTCCTGAGACCACATTCCTACAAGTAACCGTCTGGGCCTCTTTCCGCAGCCCTCCACCAAGCCCTTGGAGCCAACAAGAGCCCATCTGTGGTCAAGAGGAACCTGAGGAGCCCCAAGCCTCAGTTTAGCCCTGACACTGGTGTCTACTACATCTTCACCCTCTAATTATGTCTCCATGGTAACCTGCTGGATACTCTGGTCTGCTGGGGCTGGGCCTCTCCCCAGCTCCTGTCACTCTCTCAGGCACCTGCGGGCCCTTCAGAGGATGTATCCACCCATCCTGATCCCCAGCCTGGCCCAGGTCAGCACCCTGGTTCCCACCACCTGCAGCCAGGCTCCCCTGACCCTGACTTTCTGCTCATCCCAAGGGGGGCCTGCGGCACCTGGTTGTTGGAGGAAATGGCATCTGTTGTCCTGCCTGGACCCCAACCCTTCTTGGGTGGCCCTTAGGCATTATTCTGGGGCCCATGCTGCTGTGCTGTCCCCCAGGATCCACCCTTTATACTGATGTGCCCATGGCACTCCCCCAGCTCTGCCTGCACCAGCAGCAGGGGCCTTTGTGCGCTGCCCAGATCCAGCCAGTTCCTTCCCTGCAGTGTGCCCTCCAGCAGCCCTGGCCCAGCCCGCCAGCAGCCCAGCCTTTCATTGCTGCAGAGCTCAGACAGGGGCAGCTTGAGGGGACAAGTGCTCCCCATCCGAATGGGGTGGTCCCACTTGTACTACGTCCTTAAGCTTCAATGCAGGTCCTGCCATCACTTTGTGGCCCTTTCCTGGTCTGGAGGTGTTAGGGAAGCTCCACCTAAGTAGGCCCCGGATCCCAGGGGCCATGTGTGAGAGGTCAGGGGATGACCTCACACGCCTAGGGAAAGCTCAGAGAGCTTTCTGGGAAACTCGGGAGGAGCCCAGGACGGTAGAGAATGTACTTCCTCTGGAGATACATGGGTGCAGTGAGCTTTACATCTAACCTTTCATGCCCAGCGTGGGAGAAGCTCTCAGCCTACTACCCCCTGACTGATCAATATAAGACATGCATCAGTGCTCCAGTAAGTCTTTAAGGGACCTTACGGCCTCTCTTGCAGAACCCTCGGGCCCTAGTCCACTCGCTTTCCCACTGTCCAAGGCTGCCTCTGGCTGGTGAGCCCCATGCCCCCCGCTCGGCTGTGCTCTCTGCACATCGGTGCCTAGTGAAGCCAGTCTCCGTATGATCCAGGAAGGCTGCTCTCTCCTGAGGCCCTGCAGCCTCCTGAGGCTGTCCTTAAACCCCCAGGTTCCAGAGCCTAACCCTACGGGCTTCAGCGGGGCTGCAGGCCCCAGCGAATTCCTCAGTTTAGAGGTTCCATCCTTCTTTGCCAGATTCTAAAGACCACGGCCCGTCCACCCCACCATCAGTGAGGCCCCTCAGGCGGAGCCCGCCATTGAGTTTCCCTATGGGGCAGGCCTAGACCTGATTCCCCCTCCCCCCCACCCCCCAGCAGAGAACTCTCCTTGTTACCTCATTCCTGAGCTGAAGGGAATCCTAGAAAGCTTTCCATTTAAGAACTCCCAGACTGTCCCTGTGGGGCCCCAGGCTAGCCACGGTCCCTTCCCAGATGACAGAAGTCCAGGATCCAGCAGGCAGTTCTCGGCATTGTCCCTGGGGACCACATTCAGAGAGGCTCCCGGAGTCGGGTCGGCACGATCCCTCGTTGTACAGAACCCAGCAAAGAAGACCAGGAAGCCTGACGATTCCCCAGGTCCCGCCAGTGCTCCGCTCCCTGAACAGCAAGGAGCCTCAAAGCAGAAACATTTCTCCTCCAAGTTAGAACAAATGGAGAAGAGTCCAGTTACCGCCCCAGAAATGAACACTAACCTCTTGTAGGACCACCTCTATGTCCTTCTGAGGGTCCATCCCGCGCTACTGAAGAGCCACAGTTTTAGCGTCTAAGCTGCATGGGGATTCAGTTTGCACCCAGAACAACTCGGGCTGCTGGCCACCTTGGCGTCCTCATGGTCCCCGGGCCCGGGAAAAGGACACTGACTCTACTCTGAGACCGCGTCCCTAAGTTTGCCGTGTGTCCCGAGACATACAAGGGGCCGTGCAGTTTGCAGGAGCTTTGCTTTTCCAGTGTCTGAATCATCACAAATAAACTCAGTGTCACTCCTCTGGAGCCGAAGCCTGCAACAGAGCCTCGGGCTAACCATTCAGAGCCCAGCAGCCAGGAGCTGGGACACGTCCTGGGAGGAAAACACTGGCCTCCCAAGGCAGGAGCCGGTCAAGTCACACGGAAAGTCCTGCTCTTTCCTATGAGGCCCGCTGTGGGGTGCTTGAGGTGAGCCCAGTCAGTTTACAGCCAGTCTGGATATAACACTGTATTGCGTGAGCCTCGTCCTGGCCCCGATTAGCAGGCTCAGAACAGACCCAGAGCAGGGACCATTCCCTGACTCCTGGTGAACCCAGTTCGTATGGGCTGTAAGTGGGAGCCCCGGGACTGTCTCAGCTGCACAGCCTCAGTCTACCTCCTGCTGGTGCTCATCTGGGGATAAGGAGCCTCGCCCTGGAAACAGGCCCCTGCCCTGGAGAAGACAAGGAGGTCCTAAGAAAATCCCTCTCACGGTCAAGGAGCTCAATCCTGAGACAACGTACCCGGCTGGCCCGTGTCACCCTGGGGGAGCGAACTGGATGGGACCTAAGTCCCCCAAAGTGCCCTGCATCGTAGTAACCTGGTCCTGGGCTGGGCAAGGCCGAGGGGGTGCAGTGAGCAGCACAGCCAGCCTCAGTGTGTGTGTGGCCTCTCCGGTCACACAGGGCCCTGCACTTGGCTTAGAGCTCTGCTGTGGCCATCTTGACAGCCTCAGTAATTTTATCTTTGAACTTGTTTTGTGTAAGTGTGGCCTGATGGCACAACAGAGCCCGGGTGTGAGCAGAGAAGATATGCAGAAGAAAGTAAAGAACTTGTATCGTAGTATCTTTAGTGGCACTTTTTTCCTGCCTTTTTTTTTTACAAGAGGCCCAGTCCTGTCAGCAGCCCTGATGGAACCACCTCCCAAGTAACCAGCTAACCTGCGAAAGAGGGAATTAAAGACATAATAATCACCAGGAACTCTCTGGTGACCCCTCAACCTCTAGTCCCTAAAGAAATAAAATAAAATAAAAATCTTTTATGCCTTAGGGTCACTCACCAAGTCAACTCCAGTCCCAGGATTACCTGGTACTTTCTTCAAACTCACCCCGGATCAAAGAAGTCCATTGGTGAGAACCAGGACATAGGGGTCCTGCATCCCAGGAAGCGAATCATGTTGTGACACCACAGGGTTAGTGAGAAGGGTCCTGAGTGGCCGTGGGAGCAACCCTGTGGTCATGATCAGGACAAGGACAGAGGCTGGGGCAGCTGTGATGTTCCTGCCCCGGGACCCACCCAGTGAATGTGTTTGCTAGTTCACTATGTAAACACTTTTGAGTACTTGCTGTACACCAGGCACTGTGGAGATGAAGAGACACAGTCCTGTCCCTGACAAGAGATACGAGGATTTAGTGAATAAATTATAATAAAATGAGCTAAATTTCTGTATGCATATATAGAGGGTGCTATAGAAACACTGGATAATCAATGCTGCCTGAGGGAGTCAGAAAACATCTCAGGGAAGGATCTGGAAAGATGGATAGGAGTTCCCCATTCGTGCTAAGAAAAAACAAGAGGAGCATCAAGCCATCCCTGCACACCTGTCACGGGCAGAATGGTGAGAGCTTGGCACGACGAAAGCATGGCCTGTGTGGGAAGGGAAGTGTTTGGGAAAGAAGGCTGGGAACAGAACTGTGAAAAGGGCCTTGAAAACCAGCTAAGGAATCTGGGCTTTATCTAGTATGCAGGAGGAGCCAAGAAAAGATTAGTCAGTGTTAACCGTGCTTTTTAGGAAGATGGTTCAGCTGGTGGTATGGAAGAAGGCCGGGGGCAGGTAACACCAGAGGAGGGAATGCAGACAGAGACAGTGGTAAGCAACAGAATGGCGAGCCTTTGTCTAAGGGAGGTGGTAGCATCTGAGACACCACTCCAGCAGACTTGTTCAGTAACTGGATGTAGGAGAGAGAGAGAGAGAGAGAGAGAGAGAGAGAGAGAGAGAGAGAGAGAGAGAGAGAGCCCTGCCAACCATTCTGTCTTGGAAGACGAGGCAGATGGGGCCTGCACTGCAGAAATCCAATACAACACATGGAGCAGGTGCATAGGGGAAGATGAAGGTTGCAGTGCCTGCAGGACGTCCAGGTGTGTGTGTGCAACAGGCAGTTGGAAACAGAGATCTGGACCTCAAGAGAGAGGCTGAGGATGGGGACGCTGCTCTGGGAGGCACTCACACAGAGGCGCTGGTCCGCACCACAGGGATGAGTACGACCACCTCCCCAGAGAGCATGGGGAGTCAAAGGAGCAAAGGGCAGCTCAGGGACGGCCAGAGATGGGAGAGACTGGTCAACAGATAGAGAAGGAACAGAAGGGGGAAGAGACCGTCAAACTGTAGCAGGAAGCAGGCAGCCGCGCCACAGGGAAGTCAAGCCAGGTCACTAAATTCGGCAACCAGGAGGGCTCTGCTTCCTCAGCACAGTCTCGGTGGGGGCAGCTCGCCCAACACGGTTTCAGGTATTAATAGGATAATAAAGGGAAGGAGAGAGACAGAGCAGTTAGAAAGGGAGGGGAAGGTCAGGGACTATAAATATTTGTATATTTTTAAATTATTTTATTATTTATCTATTTGTTTTCAACATCTTTTTTTTTTAATCCTCACCCGAGAGTAGTTTGCCATTGATTTTTAGAGAGAGTGGAAGAGAGAGGGAAAGATAGAGAGAAATATCGATGTGAGAGAAACATTGATTGGTTGTCTCCTACACGCACCCTGGAGCCTATAATGGAGGTACGTGCCCTTGACCAAAATCGAGCCTGGGACCCTTTAGTCCGCAGGTCAACGCTCTATTCACTGAGCCAAACTGGTTAGGGCAGGGGCTATATTTTTTAATGGTCAAATATACAGGAGAGCAAAGATAAGGATGAGAACAGGCTCCTGGGGAGGCGGGAAGTAGCTTTACTAGAAAGCTACTTTAGTAAAGCGAGGGACAGGGCCTGTGCGGGCTGGCTAAGCTGGTGAAGGGACATTCATGCCAGATGTCTCCGATGTTCTTGGTTATAAGGAAGCAGGAAGGTGACATCAGCTGGGAGGTGAGAAAGAGCAAAGCTCAAAGGCTTTAAAGAATCTTAGGCCCGGCTGCCATGGCTCAGTGATTGAGCGTCAACCTATGAACCAGGAGGTCCCAGTTCGATTCCCAATCAGGGCACATGCCCGGTTGCAGGCTCAGTCCCCGATGCGGGTTGTGCAGGAGGCAGCCTATCGATGATTCTCTCTCTCTATTGATGTTTCCATCTCTCTCTCCCTTTCCAAAGTCAACAAAAATATATATATTTTTAAAAAAAGGCATCTTAGTTTCCAAGGTGGAGACCTGCTTCAGGGTGGAGACCTGCTCCCTGCTTCCAGGTTTCTGTTTATTCCATCTCTGCCTCCTGCCTGAGTTCCACAAGCTCACACCCACCCACTGTCCTGCTCCCCACAGCTCCTGCTGGGCTTCCCCACTGCTCTCCCTCTCTGTGTAGACTCAGCCTGTTGCTCACACATGTACCTTCCTGCAGGGCCTGCTATGATTGGCCAGCTCTGCCTCTCTCTGGCACTTCAGCCACCTACAACCCACAGAGCCCTGGGCCAATCCCAGCAGTCCCCATCATGATCTCTCTCTCTCCCATCTTTCTAAAACTCTGCTCTACATCTAAGCAACTCCCACCTTCCCCTCAACCCACCAGCACCCCCAAGATCCTATAGGTGCTCTCCATTGCCAGATAAGGCAATTAGCTGTGGGCTGAAGACTGGCTGCCGACCTATTGAATTTGGCCTGCATAACGTTTTAACAAAAATTGAATCTATCCAGTTAGTCACATGTGCCACCCTTTTTAGGAAGATGCTTCAGCTGGTGGCACGAAAGAAAGGAACGTGTTAAGATAATTAACACATCCAACACCTCACGTAGTTCATTCTGTTTATTTTGTTGTTTTGCATCATACCCACCTCAGGCCCAATTCACAAACACAAGATGTCCACCTGCTCTCTGCAGGTGTTTGACAATAAAGTCCACACAATCTTAGGATTCAAGGCCTTCTATTCTCTGACTCCAGAATGCCTCTCAAACCACATTGCATCATGCAAACCCCTTATTCCAGAAGCCAGTCTGCCCTGTCCCTGCTTTGCATTCCTGGCCTTAGGTCTCCCTAGCTATGTGCATGCCTGTCTCCCACCCTGCCTCTCCTATCTGCATGCCCTCTCCTCTGTACTTGTCATACTAAGATCTGGCTCAATCCTACCTCTTCAAGGAGGCCTCAAAAAATCCATAGCACTTTTTGCCTGGACTCCCCTCACTTTGTGATAGGCAGTGAGACAGACATGAGCAGAGCAAGGATGATGGGCCAGGGTCGCTAGGATGGAAAGCCCCAGGTGCCCAGCAATGGACAATTGAAGGGTGGGACCCTGACCCCAGGGTGACCTTTCCTCCCCTAGCATATGGTTGATCTTGACGTTTGGACCCCCTGACCTTTTCCTCCCAGAGATAACATCTGGGCCTCAGTTGTATTTCAGTTCCAGGCCCAGAAAAGCAGCAAAATCAGACCAGCGACCCAGTCCATGGTTGACCTCAGGACCAGCTGCCTTGAATAATGACCCCCTGCCTTGGCCAACCAATCAATCCGGGGAGACCACAACCCTGAAAGGACACACCTGGAAAATTGCTGAATATGCTATTGAGCTCTTCCCCTGGGACCTCCCCTAAAATCTCCGCCCTTAAT
>NW_005871073.1:10154924-10170335 GCF_000147115.1 Myotis lucifugus
AGTTCACCTGCCTTTTCTCCGGGCTTCTCTGTAGATCCCTGGGTCTGTGACAGGTTGGGATTCCAGTAAACACTCTTTACTCCCTATTCCCATCCAACCTGTGTGCTTTAGCTACACACTAGATGCACAGTCCCCAGTGGACATTTTCTAGGTACAAACAATATTAGCACGGATTTGATAAAATTCTACCAAGGGGTCAGTACACACCAGGCTATTCCAGGTGTTAGCCTGGAGGTGTGACAGGTAATAATCCCATTCTCCTTTGGCAGAAATGGAGGCCCTAGGAGAAGGCATTCCCAAGTTCTGGAACCCTAAGCCTCCCAGGAGCCTGGGTTTTGGCAGCAGGGTTGGTCGTCGCTGGGTAATGGAACTTCTCTGCTAAGTGACAAGGCAGAGAAAGACAAACACTGTATGCTATCTCTTATATGTGGAGTTCAAAGCAAAGAAAGAAGCCAATTTCAAAGAAATGGAATGAAGACCCCTGTAGGAGCTTGAGGATACTGATAGGTTGAGAGGAAGGCGGGAGTTGCTAAATGCAGAGTAGAGTGGTGGTGGTCAGGGTTGGGGGGAGGGGAAATGGGAGATGTAGGTCAAGGGGCACAACATTTCAGTTATAAATTCTGAGGATCTAATGTAGGACATGATGAGCATGGTTAATAATACGGTACTGTTTACCTGCAAGTTGCTGAGAGTACATAGTAAGTATTCTCACCCCAAAAGCAACAACAAAATAAACAGAATTAACTATAGTAGGAGATGGATGTTTAATTGTCTTAATCTTGGTAATCATTCCACAATGTACATGTATATCAAATCATCATGCTGTACACTTTAAATATATACAATTATACCTATCAATTATTTTTTGGGGGGGGGGATTGAATTTGAGAAGTGTTTCTTTACCCTGCACCCAGGCAATATTCAATCATTGTTTGTCCCAGCTGAAGAGGAGCGTTTCAAGTTTCTAAAAAGAAGAAAAGCTAGAAAGAACGTTCTGGAGGAGGACGTGTGATTGGAGTGGACCCAGAGGAGCAGGACTGAAGGGGCGTGTGGAGGAAATGGAAGGAAGAAAGCAGAGCAGTGATTACGCTGGAAACAAGGATGGCGATTTGGAAAAATGACTTCTGCACTGGGAGTGACTCACAGGGAGGCATCTGCAACCGCGAGCAGGAAAAAGAACCAACAGCCAGGCATGAGATAAAGGGCCACAGGCAGCAGATGAGAGGCTGGGACAGAGCTACACCTGTGGGGGTGGGAGTTGTCAACAAGTGGAGACAATCTGAAAAGGTGGGATGCGGTGGCGGGCAACAGTGGGTTTTGTTTTTTTTAAATTTGAAGCTGTCTTCCCTCTAACATCAGACACTGAGGTTTCTTAATCACCACCCTCCCCCTCAGAATGGAGGGGTCTGTCAAGCAGAATCGCAAGGAGCAGCAATTGGGAGGAGGTTATGTTTGCACTCTCTCATTCACAGTTTGCCCTGGAATAAATGCCTCTCTCCCTCAAGGCCCTCGTCCCCGCTGCTATGTCCGGAAGCACACAAAGGTGCTCCTTGATTCGCTGTTTCAAGACAAAAGTATGAACACCCTGGACTCAGTGTACTCAGGATTGGTGCCTGGGCGGCTTGACTGTGAAAAGAATGAGGCATTCTGACATGACTGCACAGCAACAAGACAGCTCCTGTGTGCCAACAAGCTGATCGCCTCACTCAGCACTTCTTAAGGCAAAGCTTTCACTCTTTTTTTTTTTTTTTAACAGATATCTGATTGCTAAGGCATGCAAGGCAGCAAACACGGAGAGCAGGCTTCTGTGATACGGAAGCCACTGTAAGTCCACAAAGGCTGAAAGCAAATGTTCAGAATTCCCAGGGGCTCTGGTTAGCGTCTTTTGACTCCTGGTTTCTGCATGTGTGTGCACATGTGCATGTGTGGGTGCCCCCCCCTTTTTAAATGGAGCAAGGACAGTTCATTGATGAAGTTCAGAAACAGAACCTTAAGTATAAAAGGTCTGGGTTCTGGACCCCATTCTGTTCTGACAAAGGTTAAATTTCCAATCCTAGTAGGGATGGTAATAGTACCTGACTAATGAGGCACCCTGCTGGGAGGCATCAGCAAGATGAGGACAGTGTCTTATGAGGACTGTCACGTCGATCTACACACAGGTGTTGGTGCTGTGTTATGAGATTTTTATTAAGCTAATACTTGATAGTCAGGGTCTCACTTATAATTTTCCATTCATAAATGTTGCAAAAGTGGAATCATTAACAGAATTTCACTGGGGGTAGGCGTGGTGGTGACCACATGTTGGCCCTGGTCCCCTGGAACCAAGCTGGTGCCATTCACCAGCTGTCTGGTAGCCTCTGCAAAGCACACCCAGTTAGCTTCCTCCAGGCTACTTGTCCACTTTACAAAACCTGCCACCATGATGGCGCCACCAGGAGGTCTCTAGTCCCCATTCCTACAGTGCCTGTGACATTACCTGGGGGAAAGGACACGCTGCTTGAATCCTGGGCAAGGCTCTTCAGGGTCAAACGAAGGCCTAAGAGTAGCTTCCTTTCCTTAGCACTTACTGCTTATTATGTGAGTGGCTTAGTACTTACTGTGTGCCAAGCACCCCACTAGGTACTTTGTATTATCTCACTGTACCCTCAAAACCTGGCCATGCCAGAGGTACTGCTGTCATCCCCATCTAACGGAGGGGGAAGCGGGCAGGCACATTGTTCAGCGTCACACAACCTGGAAGTGGCAAGGCCAGAATTTAAATTTGGTTCCCACCCTACTCCAGGGCCCCTCCTCTCGCCATTTACTTCAATGAACATACGGTTTGAAGACTGGAGCTGTCCGTCCTGGGATATAATGTCATGACTGTGACTACCATGCTGCAACACCTCTGAAACCAATCAAGAGTGAGCTAAACCTTGAGCAATCAAGTGACTCTACAGAAATAACCTTAACTAAGAATCAAGGGACATGCAGGCTCTACACCTCATTACCTGGCTCGATGCTGCTCTAGCCCCGTCACATACAAGAGGCTGCTAACTAACCTTGAAGAGTGGGGTCCTGGGGCCAATCTGCTGGGACTCCAATCTCTGCTTTCTTCTAATCTCGGGCAAGACACCGAACCCCTCTGGGCCTAAGTTTCCTCATCTGGTAATAATAACAGAACCTCCCTCCTTGGGCTGTCATGAAGATGAAATGAAATAAAACATGTAAGATGCTTAGAGCCACATAGAGCCCACAATGAGTATTACCGATAATTATTTGTACCAGTCAGAGTCTACGGGCAAGATGCTTTATACCCGAGTTTCCCCATCTATAAAACAGATCGGCAGAGTTGCTATGAGAATTAAGTGAGATAAAATCCTGAAAGCATGTCACATGCAGACCTCCTTGCGGTAGGCATTCAGAAATGTTCATTTGTTTTCCTCTTCCCCGTGTGGCACTCTCACGTGGTCTTCTGAGACCTGTCTCCCATGTTATAAAGTGAGACGCCCCCTCACTCCCCAGCCCAGTGACCTCACAGGCAGGTCATGTGAGAGCCAGAGCGAGCCAACAGCCCGGCTGCATGTGAGGAAACCTGGGTCCTACTTATAGTTCCAGCTTTTGAAAAGCCACATACCTCCCCTAAACCTCGACTTCCTTATTTATTATAATCTCAGCAAGCGTGTTACAGACAGCGTGCTGCATGTTAGAGATGCAAAGATAAGGTACAGTTCCTGACTTCAAAGAACACACATTCTAGTTAAAAATAAAGGCAGGTAAACAATGAAGTGCATTGATTACGGTATAGACGACACACAGGTGGCCCGAAGTCCGAAGGAGGGAGCCATCAGATTTACCGAGGCAGGGCAAGGAAAGATTCAGAGAAGACAGGCCCTGGAGCTGAGTCTTACAGATGAATGGGAGTTTCCCAGGCAGAACCAGAGGAGAGGTATTCCAGCAAGTGCAAAGGCTTAGGGATGCAAAATGAGGAACTGTAAATAATTAATTACGGCTGAGTACAGGGTGCATCTAGGGGAGTGGCAGCAAGACAGGATAACATCATCCCCACTTCCCTTGCAGGATTTCTGTGAGACTTGATGAGAACAATGCCTTAAAACACTGAAAGGGACACCATGTTACAGAAATGTCATGTATGATTGTTAGGAGTGCTCTAGCAAGGCTCCTTATGGTACTAATTTCACCCATTTCCCAGCATGAGAACTCCGAATATTATTTCTTCTGTTACCACCACCTTACCTCCTTCCTCTCTCCCCTGAGAGAAGGCAAACAGGAGTGAGTATTGATCTAAGTGGAGAGGTGGGAGGGAGGAATGAGAAGTGTCTAGCTCTGTCTTTCAATTACCACAGATCTTTTGAAAGCCCCTTACCTGTAATGTTTCTCATATTATAACAGAGTTCAGTTCTTTATTGGCCAAAAAGGAAACCTTGACCCTAAATCCTTGACTTTTTAGATGTTCTTGACCATAACCCATAGTAAGAAATACATTTTATACCAAATCCATCACACACACACACACACACACACACACACACACACATTGTAAAACAGTGTCAGTTACAATCTCCAAACTGATTTCATTACTTGACAGTGGTTCACAACCTACAGTTTGAAAAACACCGCCCTAAGAGACAGGAAGGTTCATGGAAGATTTCAAAAGTGTAATTCACGAATCCCTTCAACTTTTCTTTTGCATTTCAAGTCATTGCAAAATAGAAGCAAGTCCAGCCCATTTTCTGGGAAACAAACCACCCATTTGCTCAGTTCACTTGGTGCTGTGCTGACGGTACAGGAGAGCTTTCCACGGGGGTTCCTTGTGTGTTTGGTTGCTACAGATGATTAGCATGTTGACAAGCACAATTCCAAAACACAGGACTCTCTCTTGGGCAGGGCCTTGGTGCCCTGTGGAAAGTAAGATCCCATGTCCCCAATGCCTTTGCGATGAGAACATTCAATAAACAACTTCTTTCATGTAAAGGGCCCATCACACTTCATAACCCAGAAGTGAGCAAGCATTCTGCCCCAGGGCTGCTGAAATGGGAACACGATGACTAGATGCCTTTCCAATCATGCACAGATTTAAAATTCACAGCACCATCCTCACGCTTGCACCTCCCTCAATGAGGAAAGAATCTGCTCCCTATCCAGCTCTGCATGCCTTTGTGTCCAACCAGAATCCTAAAGCTGGAGAGAAACACACAAGTTTTCTGGTCTACCTCTCTCCTTCCAAAAGGATGGCCAACTAAACTTTCCCAGCTCACAGCTGAACTATTTCCCCTTGTACCACAACATGCACCTGTGCTCCTAAGGGCTTTCCTTGTGGTTCTGCAAAAGCTTTAGATGTTTCTACCGTCACACTTTTGATTATACTGTTTCCTTCCTGCCCATACAAACTCCATTTATTTTTCCAGATCACATCCCAAGCGCTCTAAGAAGTCTCCCCCAAATTCTATAGGCCTGTCCATCCCTTCCCCCTTCTCTGAAATGAGATTCAGCTCACTGAATTCATGCAACCTTTTGCCTCTTAGATGCTGTTTAACAAACAGTTAATAGGCATTGATTGACTTTCTAATACTTAAAAGGTGTGTTTATAAGAAAATTTAATCTTAAATTAACCTTTCTTACAACATACATAGCAAGGAGTAAATAGAAAGGTTTAGTATTTTACTATGAAGCTATTTAAATCAGGTAATCACTATAGAAAGAAGCATTAAGTTATTAATTTCCATATACTCAGCACCAGTGACAACCATAATGGTAGATGCCAGCACTGTTGATTTTTCTGATATACTATCACATGGGAGACACTTGTCTCAGGCAACTGAATTTTTTCATGAATCAGACAGAGCAACTGAGCGGCTTCCCCGCTGAGCGGACGCTGTGGTAGATGCTCTCATGGAAGAAGACTCTGTGCTTGATACACAGTCAATCCACAGAACTCTGCATCAGCTTTGGTGACCTTTGGTTATAATAGGATCGTTGAATTTCGTAACATTGAAAGACCTTAAAGATTATCTGTTCCACCTCAGATGAGAAAATTTAACCAAAATAGGTGCGCTAACGTGCTTCAGATCACCTTTGTAGAAAATGACAGAGTTGGAGTTCAAACCCCAAACAAATCTTCTGTTACCCAAAGAAATCAGCTCAAAACCTCAGACCACCTAGCTCTTCAGTTTCACTTCCCTGGTCCCCAGACTTCCTGTCTTCCAGCAGATCCCTCAGTCTCACCACTGAGGAACTTCCCAAGTCAGCACCAAACTGTCTTCCTCTCATCAACCAATTCCCTGATGTTGTGCCATCTCAATGTCACGACTTCTCTTATCCCGCTGGGCAATTTCACTGTTTATTCCAGTGCTTCCTTTATCCAATACCGCACCTACCAAAACCACACAGCTGCTTTATTTTAAACTCTTCCTTATGGTCCAGACAAAGTTACCTACAAAACCAAAGCTCGTGACCATGACCACATCACAGAGTCCTACTCTCTCCACCTAGGCTTATAGAAGCTTCTTCTATCTCATGCTGCACGTGAATATCATATACTGAAAAAGTTAAGTTTTCTCCTTAATCGGGCAGGTAATGGCTCAAGACACATAGCCAAGCAAACGATTATGTTTGTAAGTGAAGCAGGGAAAGCAGCAGAGTCCATTCACACTACCAGTAAATAACAAACTTTACTCTTTACCAAAAATATCCTCTCTCGCTCAAGAGCGGAACCATTGATGAACTGACCCCTTTTTTTCTTTTTCTTGTCTATGTTCTTGTGAAGGCACTCAAAGAAGGAGGAGGTGGTCAAAGGAGAAGACAGGACAAAGATGCGTAAAAAGTCCAAACAACCAAAAGTAGTTGCAGAGTGTGTGTTAAACATGTGGACTCCAAAGGCCACCTGGCCAGTCTTGGTTCCACTAGTAACAGCCAAATGGCCCTGGGCATACTGCTTGAACTCTCTGCTTAGTTTCCTCATCTGGAAAATGGGGTAATAGTAATACCTACCTCATGAGGTTGCCATGAGCATTCAGTTCATACATGTAAAATACTTAGGACAATGTTTGACACGTATGAAACACTACATAAATATTAGTTAACTAAGCTCTAGCCGGTTTGGCTCAGTGGATAGAGTGTCGGCCCATGGACTGAAGGGTCCCAGGTTCGAATCCAGTCAAAGGCACATACCTTGATTGCAGGTTCCCCGGCCTGGTCAGGGTGCATGATGGAGGCAACCAACTGATGTCTCTCTCACATCAATGTTTCTCTCTGTCTCTCCCTCTCCTTTCCACTCTCTCTAAAAATCAATGGAAAAATATCCTTGGGTGAGGATTAACAAAAATAATAATAAATATACCAATAAATAAATACTAGTTAACAAAAATAAATCCTGAGTTGGAAATTATTTTAACAATCACGCTGTGTGTCTGCTGATCTGTAAATCTTACTAGCAGTTTTAGGACATAGAGACCTGATGATGGTTTCCACACCACACTGCAGACACCCTATTTCCTCTAATGTGGATGGTTTCCTGAGAGCTCATTTTTTAATTCCTTTACATTGGGACTTGACCGTACTCCTGGGTCTCTCACTAACAGTCCCCCTTGCTGCAGCCATGGTGAGGAAAGGCCTCCAAACTTCAAATACAAGGCCTGAGAAACCACAAAGGTGTCTGCCCACACATCCCAAATTCTACCTGTAACCCAGGACTGGAATTGGGGGACAACAGCCATCTGCCATAGAAAAAACAAAATGAAGGGAACATTCTTTGCACTGAATGTGACTTCATGGTACAGGGCTCACAGGTCAAAGCAAACTTCTCAGAAGTTGTCCTAAATCCTCCCCTCCATTTCCTTCTTCATTTTGCTCTGATCGGGCTCGTGGCTACACTAAATTCAGTCTTCTCACGGTCATTATAATACGACCGCTTTGCTAAACCCCGTAAGCTCATCGGACTCCATGTCTCAGGAGGACTCCACTGCTGATACTGCCTATCCTCCAGGGCTTCCCGCTCTTGGCTTCTGGGCCACCACATTCTCCCGGGATTTCTGGCTACTCCTCTGGGGCTCCTTCGCTGGCTGTCCCCTGCCTCCCCTCCTCCTCACATTGGAGTGTCCTGAGGCTCATTCCTGGGTCCTCTTCTCATCTCCATCCAGTCTTGTGGTTTAAAAGAGCGTTTCTTTCCTCAGTGACTCTCAAATATAGATCTCCAGCCCATGCCTAATCCTGAACTCCTGATGCATACATCCCACTGCCTTCTCAGTGACTCCACTGAGATGTCTAACAGATCCTTAACTTAGTTTGTCCAAAACCAAACTCCTGACTTTGCCCCCAACCTCCCCCTCTTCTGTCTTTCCCACCTCAGTAAATAACACTCCCCACCTTCCCCTCCTCTTCTCACTTCCTTCATCCCTTACCAGTCAGCAAATCCTATCAACTCTACCTTTAGAAACACCCAGAATCTGACCAGACCTCAAAACCTCCAATCTGCCCTCTGGTCCCCAGCACTATCATCCCTCCTGAGTACTGAAAGCACCCTCGTAAGACATTCTCTCGCTTTTGCCCTGGCCCCACAGTAGCATTTTCTCAAAACAGCAGCCAGAGAGAGGCCATTAAAACCTAAGTAGGATCATGACATAGTCCTAAATAATCTGAGTTGCCCCATTCTACCCTCAGGCCTCTGACCTAATCTCCTCCTACTCTCCCCAGTTCACGCCACTCCAGCCACGCTGGCCTCCTTCTGTTCAGGCCCCGGTGCTTACTGCATCTTCTGCTTGGAACGCCCTTCCCCATCCATGAGCTTGGCTCCCTCAACACCTTCACGTCCCTGCTCAAAAGTCATCCTCTAGATCAGTGGTTCTCAACCTTCCTAATGCCGCGACCCTTTAATACAGTTCCTCATGTTGTGGTGACCCCCAACCATAAAATTATTTTCGTTGCTACTTCATAACTGTAATTTTGCTACTGTTATGAATCGTAATGTAAATATCTGATATGCAGGATGTATTTTCATTGTTACAAATTGAACATAATTAAAGCATAGTGATTAATCACAAAAACAATATGTAATTATATATGTGTTTTCCGATGGTCTTAGGCGACTCCTGTGAAAGGGTCTTTCGACCCCCAAAGGGGTCGCGACCCACAGGTTGAGAACCGCTGCTCTAGATGAAGCTGGTCCTCACAGTGCTTTTTGAAATTGCAAACTACACCTGCTTAGCACTCATCTCCCTTCCCTGCTTTAATTTTCCCAATAAGATTCATCAACCTCTTATTTTATAAATGTTATTTTAAAATTGTTATAAAATTATTTTATTTCTCCCTATTAGAATACTCATTTTTGTCTTCCCCTACTAGTGTATAAGCTGGAGGCAGGTGGAGATTTATATCTGTTCTTGTTCACTGCTGCATTCCTACTGCCTAGTAAGTGCCTTATATACAGTAGATACTCAGTAAATATGTGCTGAATGAATGGGAAGGATGATTCCCCGGGCTCCTCTTACCTAAGACAGTCATCACTGTCTTCATTAGCTTCATGGGGGTCCTCCGGCGGCTGATGGAGCCACTGGTATGTGGGGACAAGACGTTGGTTTTCCTCTTGACGTACATGTAGATCCGCAGGTACACCACGACCATGATGAAGAAGGCCAGGAGGTTGGACACAGTCCAGAAAATGAGGTAACTCCTGCTGTAAATGGGGGCCAGGGAAGAGCAGGTAGAGATGTCACAGAGGCAATTCCAGCCCAGTGTGGGGACCGCCCCCATAAAGATGGCAATGGCCCAGACAAACAAAATGAGCAAAGTCACCCTCTTTTTGGTCAGGTTGCTGTGGACCCGCATCCTCATGATTGACATGTGCCTCTCCACGGCAATCACCAGCAAATTGGTCAGGGAGGCAGTCAAGCTAGTGTCCAGAAGCCCCTGGCGGAGAAGCCAGCGGTTGACGGTCAAAGTTCTTGACACGGGGCCAGTGTGGAACATCAGGAATACATAGGCAATTCCAGCAAAGAAATCTGCAGCAGCTAGGTTAGCCAACAGGTAGTAGAAGGGGAAATGAAACTTTCTGTTTTTAATCACCGCTGCGATGACCAGAGAATTAGAAAAGAAAATAAACAGGCAGAAAAATGTTCCAACGCATAGAAGGATCACAAGCTTCGTTCCTGTCCAGTCATCGGAGGTGTCAGTGTCGGTGTTGCTTCTGTTATAAAAAAAGTCCATCTGCTTATCATAGTGACACTCATTCATTGTGGAGAAGAACTGAACATCCTAGGAAGAAATTTAAAGAAGAAACAAATATCACTCTTTGCAAAATCAATCAATAAACCACCCCTTGCCCCTTGTCTGGCCAGCTCCTCTCAATCCTTCCAATCTCAGTAAATGTCCCTTGCTCCAGACCCTAACCCTGACCTCCTGTCACAGCATTTATCTCACATGGGTCATTGTTGTCTGTTTCCCAGGTGAGGTGCAAGCTCAGTGAAGGAGTGGAAATGTCACCATCATAACCCCAGAACTTATATTCCCTGGCTGCCTCAAGACAGGTCTCTGCTGAATGCTGGCTGAATAAATCAATGAATAAATGATCATGGAGGCAGCAGTAATTCAAATATTCTGAGCCCTGCAATATCCGCTCTGTCCTGGCAATGATTGCAGTACAGCATATTAATGCTTTCTCCTGGCAGTTTCCAGCTCATTTCTTATTTATGGGTTCTGTTCATTAATCAAAGGCAGGTTGGCAATGGCAGGCGCATTCTTGCCAAGATAACGGGTGTTGAGTTACTTTTCACATGACCAAGTGGCTTCCCCAAGAGTTCAGTTTTCCACCACTCTGATTCCACTCCTGATCTTGCTTTTGCCATCTCTTGGTTTCAAGTACAATGACAACACTCACTTGACAAGCATGTGGTACAGGCTGGAGACTGGTCTCAATACTCCTTCCTTACCTTGTTGTTTACTTCTTTCTTATTCTCCTAGTCCCAATTGTACCAATGCGAATTTGTTTACTGGATTTTCCAACTCAATCGCTCTGAGTCAGTTTCCTTCCCTGGGCTCTCTCCAACACAGTAGGTGGTGGGAGGGCAGGCCTTCATGGGCAAGACTGAGATCTGGAGTTTGGACACAAGTCCAAGGATGTGAGAACATAACTGCCAAGCAAGGGCAAATCCTCAGGACACGTGTCTGAAAGTAGACCCCAAATTGGGGTATCAGGCAGACAGGGAAGATACTAATCTCAGCTCCAAGATCTCTTGGACCCCAAAAGTGAGGGCTTTTGGCCAAGAAGGGTCTGGGCACAGGCTCTAAGATTGATTGCCCATCCTCCTATCCATGGTGGGAAGACCGGATGTTCTGCCTCACAAGGGTCTGGGTATAGCCACGTCAGTTTCTATCAAAGAAGACCAGGGCTGAAGGTCAGGAAATCTAGCGTCTGGAGAGAATAACCATGGGCTCCCTCACAAGGAATGGGGCTGCAATGTATTTGCGGGAGATCCAGTAGGCTCAGGCCCTGAGCAGTTCACTGCTGGGAATGAAGTGGCTCTAACAGGAAAAGCTTAATGGAAATCCCCAGCTTTTAAGGATCTTATAAATTCTGTAATCCAATACCACATACAGAATCAGGACAAGCATATCAGATATCAGTTTACAATGCTACAAAACAGAAATGTATCTTAGGCAGTCTTCTTTTTATTTACATTTTAATGACATATGATACCTTTAAATGAATTGGACACATGCCTCTCTGCCATAGCAAATGGAAGGTAAGAATATGACTTTATATGCTTAAAATAAATAAACTGAGAGTGGTCTCAAGAGACAAATAGTTCTAGTGCCTTTCCATTACAAGGAAGGGGACTCAATTTTAACAATGACAAAACAAAAATTACTCTCTTTCGCAGGATTCACCAGTATTTAATTGGCAATATCAGATAACTCCATACAACAGGCCAATATATCTACATTTTATTGTGATAATTTTCTAAAATTAAAAGTATAGATATATTTGATCATTTTAATAGCTTCCTAATATTCAGTTTATGAATACACCACACTTTATTTAACTGATCCCTAAATGCTGGACACTTAGGTTGTTTCTAATATGTTGCTTTCATAAGCAAGGTTACATTCTTGTGCATTAATCTTTACATACTTGGCCAATTATTTCCTTAAGATTAATCCATAGATTTCAAGTTGAAGTAATTTATATAAATTTATTTAAAGGTTTCTGATACATATCGTCAAACTGTCCTTGAGACAGATTGTGTTTCTAATTCTACTAGCAGCATATAAGAGTTGAGTAGACGATACTAATCTATAAAATTAAATATCCAAGGAGAAAATTCAGCTTTCAACAATGTTGAAAGTATATAGAAATTCAAGACAAACAATAAAAAACACACATGAGAAATTTTAATGATGCAATTAATATGTGTCCTTTCACTAATGAAAAATAATATATTTTATTTTGCTATATGTTCTATATACCTAAGAGAAACACATTTTTAATTTTAAATTACATCTTTGAGTAATTCATCAGCAACGTCAAGATTAATATGTCAGGAAGATGTTGGAAATATAATACTACCAAAAAAAACAACAACAACACACAACACTTTAAGGTTTCCGTTTCCCAATTTCCTTCCGAAGGAGTCTTAATATTTTAGTTTGGGTTCATAAATTTGGTTGCATTTGTAATTATATGATGTCTTAAAACCTCAATGATTTTTACTTCAAAAATCTTCAAATTCAACTTTCCTCCATAAAAACTGAAATGGCACATTCTTAGACATATTTTAACATGAGACTGAGAAGTAGTTTTGTCTTACAAAGTAGAGAAACCGTGATTAGCCAGAACTTCTGCCAAGCAGCTCCCTATCTCTCAGCCTTGAATTCTACTTTTGGGTGAAACATATATAGGGAATTGGTTAAAAATATTCCAGAGGATAGAATATTGTGCAGCCATTAAAAAATCATATTTACCATGAAGTAGTGGTAATATGAGAAAAAAATGCCATTATTTAATTACAAATAATTATATATTAGGTATATGTATACATATATTTATATACATATATACATACATAAATATGTGTGGTGTCTTGACTATTTTTTTAAAGATACAGAAAAAATATAAGAAAAAGTCTCGAAGTGTAATATTAAGAATGGTGGAATTGAGGCTCATTAAAAAATTCTTTACAAATTTTTCTGTTCCACATTTTCTGTAAAATATAGGCTTTTAAATGCTACTTTAAAAGTTCTGTCTGAGAAGCTCACATTCTACTTAATGCATTCTACCTTTCTTGACAACTACAATCTGAAACATTAAAATTAATGTTCAAAAGAAAAGCCTCAAGTATTCACCTATGTTCAATATTACTACATTTATCAGCTAAGCACACTTTAGAGTTTTTCAGTGATAATGAAAATAAAATGTTTTTCTACTTAAAGCTTCATGTAGCCATAAAACCTTATATGCTGATAACTAACCAAATCAGGACATCATTTCCCCCAACTCCCCTATAAAACATTTCCTAATGCAATCATCCCAGAGCTCCAAAAATGAATAACTGGAAGTTTTGTAAATTAGTAAATACTTTTGATTTTTTTCTCCTCTGCCATATGCTGCCAAGCTTGTTGACCATCCCCAGTACATATCAACTACAGATCATCATATTTTCTTAGCTGGAAATTACCAAAAACTTTGGTGAACTTACAACAAATGATCGGATTTGTCATCTCTTGACCCCTCTCAGACCTTAAGATATGATTCTGTGATCCTCGCCTAAATACCCCCTTCACAGAAATACCTTCTCTGACCAATCCAAAGTAACTCCACACTGAAGCTATAGAACCCCTAGAAGAAAACATAGGCAGCAAACTCTTTGGCATTTCTCTTAGTAATATCTGTTTGGATGTCTCCTCAGGCAAGGTCAATAAAAGAAAAATTAAATAAATGGGACTACATCTAACTAAAAAGGTTTTGTACAGCAAAGGAAACCATAAACAAAATGAAAAGACAACCTATAAAATGACAGAAGATATTCATAAATGTTATCTATAATAATAAAAGCATAATATGCTAATTAGACCAGACTTCCTTCCTGACGACCTTCCGGATGAAGCCAGGGCTGCGAGGGAAGCTGGGTCCCAGGTGCCAGAGGGAAGCTGGTGCTGGCAGCTGGAAGAAGGAAGGCCTACTCTTGTACGAATTTCGTGCATCGGGCCTCTAGTATATCTAATAAGGGGTTATAACCAAAATATATACAGAACTCATACAACTTAACACCAAAAGACCCAAACAATTCAAATAAAAATTTGGGCAGAGGACCTGAATAGACATTTCAGATGGCCAACAGACATATGAAAAGATGTTCAACATCACTAATCATCAGGTAAATTAAAACCACAATGATATATCACTTCACATCTGTCAGAATGGTTATCATGGATAAATCAACAAATAAAAAGTGCTGGTGAGAATGGAGAAAAGAGAACCCTCACACTGTCGGTGAGGTTATAAATTGGTATGGCCACTATGGAAAACAGTATGGAGGTTCCTCAAAAAATTAAAAATAAAGCTGCCATACAATCTAGCAATTCCACTTCTGGGTACTTATCCAAAGAAAACAAAAACACTAATTCGAAATGATATATGCATCTCTATGTTTATTGCAACATAGCTAGTAATAGCCAAGATATGAACACAACCTAGATGAATGAATACAGAAGTGGTATTTACAAGATGAGACAAAAGTAGATTTACAGTTGTGAGTATGAGAAACATAGAGTTTATTCTTGTATTATCAATTATTAATTATTATATTAATTTCCATAAAGCAAATGTAAACCTATTTTTGCCCCATGCTGTATATACAGTAGAATATTATTCAGCAATAAAAAAGAATGAAATCTTACCATTTGCAATGACATGGATGGACAGAGTGTATAGTGCTAAGTAAAATAAGTCAGACAGAAAAAGACAAATACCATATGATGTTACTTACATGTGGAATCTAAAAAAAAACAACCCACACACACATGAATAAACGAAACAAAACAGAAACAAACCCATAGATATAGAGAACAAGCTCATGGTGGCCAAAAGAAAGTGGGGAGGGGAGTAATCCCACAGCTCTCACGACCAGAGAGCCTGTTGTATCTTCACCAAAGCACCTATCATCTGTTACCTATTTTCTTTTGTGTTTATGCATTTATAGTCCAGCCCCGACCCTAGACCAACCCAGTCTGCTCTTGGAGTGTGGGCACCATGCCTTTTATGCTCCTGTTGATAACATCAACATTTGTGGAGTGAATGAATGAATCTCCGTCCTACACTATCTCTTCCCCTCACTAAAATGAAAAGGTTCAATTAAATGCCTTTGCTGACTTACACGTCACCCACTAAATATACCAATTAGGGAACTCCTTACTTATTAA
>NW_005871073.1:10182698-10199653 GCF_000147115.1 Myotis lucifugus
GCCCCTCTGAGAGATGTGAAGATTTGTCCTCTATAACAAGATTAATGCCTTTTAAAAACATTTATAATGATACTAAAAGTACACTATGATTAGGATAAATGTCAATAAAAATTTGTAAGTGTATCTCTACTGAGAATTTTTGACAGAAGTTTATGAGGGAAAAGTTCGAATAATCAAATGAAAATGACAGAATAAAATTCTAAATGCATGATAGGAAATAGCAATGATTAGTCAGTTGGCCTATTTCAGAGAAAGCTCGGAAGAGTAAGCAGCCGGTTGACTTCTAACTCTTTGAATGATGTAATTTAAGAAACACCTTCTCCTAAAGCCCTTAACTTTCCTATCAACCAAACAGTCTACCAGTTGAACTAGGCCACAGACTTCAATTATCTGCTGATTAGATATCTGACTGGAAATTAACTGAGAAAGACTAATAGTGACGTGGTAGCATCCTTGCTGACATTCCTTGTCCTTTCCCTCTGTTAGATATTCATGGATTTTTCATATGTAGACAGTTGCATACATTTAATGGGCAAGATCCATTGGTCCTGGTATAGTGTATTCTACCCAACCACTGGCTCCTCTCATCCCTGTCCAGGTCACATTCCCCACTGTTCACTATCGGCAGGAGAAAGACAGATACACAAAACCATGTATACAGATGTAAAATGCACTCAGGAAGCTCATAATCTAGAGCAGCAGAGATTCAGTAGGGGCTAATCCTCCACTCTCCCCAGGGACATCTCCCAATATCTGGAGGTACTTGTGGTAACAGGACTGAGGGGTGCTACTGACATGTAGAGAGCAGAGGCCAGAGATGTTGCTACACATGCTACAATGCACAGGACAGCCCCACAACAAAGAATTACCCAGCCCATCGGCAGTGGTGCCAAGGCTGAGAGGCCCTTATCTAAAGGGTAAGATGAGACATACAATCCTATATAATAAAACAGCAATATGCAAATTGACCATCACACCATCACACAAGATGGCCACCCCCATGTGGTCTCAAGATGGCCAGCAGGGGAGGGCAGTTAGGGGCAACCAGGCCAGCAGGGGAGGGCAGTTGGGGGCGACCAGGCAGACAGGGGAGAAGTTAGGTGTCAATCAGGCCGACAGGGGAGCGGTTAGGGAGCGATCAGGCTGGCAGGCAGGCAAGTGGTTAAGAGCCAGCAGTCCCGGATTGTGAGAGGGCTGTCCAACTGCCAGTTTAGGCCCGATCCCTGGCAGTCAGATATCCCTTGAGGGGTCCCAGATTGGAGAGGGTGCAGACCGGGCTGAGAGACACCCCCTCTCCTCGCCCCCGCCCATGCATGAATTTTGTGCACTGGGCCTCTAGTGAAGTATAAGCAGAGATGAGTATGGCATGGGCTCTAACAGAGACAAAAGTTAAGTGTGATCAGATAGACAACATTTAGACAGGTGGATAAAATTCAGTGTTGGGAAGGGAATAGGGAAAATGGCATTCTAATAATATGTTGGTGAGCATGTAAATTGATACAACTTTTTGGGAGGGAAATTTGTATCAAAAGCTTTAAAAATATATATAGTATTTCTATCTTTGCTTCCTTTTCATTCCCAGCTCTTCCTTTGCCTTCTCTTTCCTTCCCCAGAACTGAGGGATAAGCCTGTGGTTGAGAATGAAACACGATGGGAAGGAGTTTGGGGAACTGCGCACAGGCTTGGGCAACTTGGTTGGGAAGCCACACAGAGCAGCGAGCTGGAGGGACTGGAGGCCAGGCAGCCAAGGACAAGAGGCAGTGGGTAGGGAGGTGGACACTGAGGAGACCGGATGGCCTCTGTGGTTGAGGAATGGGCTACTTTGAGCAAATAAGTACAAATATTAAAGATAATAGGGTCAAGTTTCTAACTGCCAGAGCAGATACGTACAAAGATATGAAGGGGAGTCCTGGCCAGTGTGGTTCGGTTGGTGGGGTGTCATCCTGTGCACTGAAAGGCTGCTGTTTTGATTCCTGGTCAGGGCACATGCCTGGGTTTCGGGCTAGATCACCAGTAGTGGGCGTGCAGGAAGCAGCTGATCCATGTTTTGCTCTCATGTTAATGTTTCTGGCTCTCTCCCTCTCCCTTTCTCTAAATATCTATCTATCTATCTATCTATCTATCTATCTATCTATCTATCTACATATATATATTAAAAGATATAAAGGGGAAAGAATAGAAAGATCCCTGGGTGGTGGATTGGAATTGGAGGTATTAGTATGAATGATTTTAATACAGGGGCCTAATGTAGAAAAATTTATAAATGTGTCTGTTTATATTTCCTAGCTCTGTTCTCTAAAAAACCTAAAGCAATGACACCCCAGTAACAATGGGCACATCAACCTTCCAAATCTTGGTTTCTAAATACCATTCTCTCCCAAAAGGGAGGAATAACTAACTCAGAGAAAGTACAAGATGAGCCTGGAATATCATGTAGTGCCAGGAACTGTTTAAATGCTCAGTGAATGATAGGGATGTCAAAAGGCCAGCCCAAAGGGACTCCCACGGGCCAAACTGAGGACTATGTGAGCATAAAAAGAAATAGTAACAGATTTCAACATATTGCTTACAAAGGAAATCCATGAATACTTCCTAATATTAATAAGTAAATGAGGGAGGAAAAAAGTTCTCCCTTACAGTAGAATGTCAACTAATAAATATAAGAGTGATAGAAATAAAGAATCACTATTTGGCAGCCTCAATAGAGGTGGCTGACTCAGGCAGAAGTCATTAATATGATAAGGCTGTAGGTGGAGATTTAATGAGGAATAGGCTATTAGCATAACCTTAGAATACTTCCCCACAAACACCATACATTTCAAAGGGGAAAATGATAAATTTAAGGTGAGAAGATCTGGCAGACACCCACATAGCCGGCCAGGTGACCGAGGCCAATATTCCAGTGGTGCGACAAGCTGACATTTTATACCAGCTAATTTATGCGCTAAGAAGAGCAGAATATGTATTCCTGCCAAGAACACAAGACCTGAGTCTGGTTCTGAAGAAATACCTGCTAGATACAGGCTGAGTCATCCTGCAGAATATATGATCTACAAGGACTTAAGGCATAGGGAAAGTCCAAGAAACTATTCCAGAAGAGACATGGCAAATTGAATATGGATCAGACAGGAAAAAAAGACATTTAGGGGACAACTGTTGAAATATGAATGGGCTCTGTGGATTGGATGGTAGTGTTGTACCAATTCAATTTCCTGATTTGCTAGTACAATGATTAATTTTATGTGTCAATTTGACTGGATTAAGGGATGCCCAGGTAAAACATTATTTGGGTGTGTCTGAGGGTGTGTCTGGAAGAGATTAGTAGACTGAATAAAGAAGATCGACTTCATCTATGTGGGTGGGCCTCAGGTGACACATGGAGGGCCTGAATAGAACAAAAAGGTAAAAGGGCAAATTTGCCCTGTGGCTTGTGCTGGGCTTGTATCTTCTCCTGCCCTTGGACATCAGTGCTCCTGGCCTTGGGCCTTCGTTCTCCAGCTTGTAGACGGCAGATTGTGGGACTTCTTGGCCTTTGTGATCTCAGGAATCAATTTCTATAGTAAATCTCCCTCTCTCTCTCTCTCTCTGAACCTTGTGTTTGGATTTCTAGCTCTCCTTGGAGAGTGAAAGACTCCGACCGACTCCACAGGCCACCTTTGACTCTCCTAGCCTTGGTTCATCTTGGGGCAGCTCCAGAATCTCTGAAGAGGAGGGGCTTTGGGGCAGTCTCAGTCAAAGGGGACCCAAGGAGGCTGCCTTAAAGCTGCATTTACAAAGCAAGCACACTGCTTTTATTTAGATCTCATGTTTATTTGGGCAAACTGGCATAGCTTATGGAGGGGCCAAAGTGCCCTCCAACCCGGCCCTGCCACCTGCCAAGCCATCTCTTGAAGATACCACTGAATTGGCGCATGGCCTAGTGAAGGCCAGGGCTAATAAAACTGCAGCCCAGTGTCCCAGGGAACAATGAAGACATAGGCCTAGCTGAGGAGTGTCTGGGGGGAGCCTGAGAGGTGGGTTGGCGCTGATAAATATCCTTTGGAACGGGTGAGGGAGGCTATACTGGATACTGGGCGGGTTGTTTTCCAGAGTGACACCCAGTCTGGCCCTAAGGCTCACTCTGCAAAGCACTAAACTGACTCAGTCTGGCCCAGCCTGAGGTATCTGAATGATTCACATCTGAGAAGAGGCAAGGTCCATGGGGCCCGGACAGTGTCAGGATCACAGGCGAGGAGTTCAAGGCAGGAGGCAGGCAGGACAGGAGGCTAGGGGCCAGGTGCTCCAGAGGCCAGGCCAGGAGAGGAAGAGGAATAAGGAGGAGGACATCAGCCTGGCGGGTGAAGAGGAGGTGGGCACAACTCAGAAAATCAGAAACTTCCTCTCACTGGCTACTGCTCACCTGGCTTCCCACAGACAGCAACGCGTATCTTTCAGATGGAATGAAATAATTAGATTAATTGTTTGCGAGAGGAAAATGCTTGAGTCAGTTTGATGCCTTGCAGGGTGAACCTTAGAGCCCCAAGTTAGCAAGAAAGCACAGGGCAGTGAGGACGGCGTAGGGCGTCCCATGTGGATGTCTGATGAATGCCATCATGCTCTCCTCTGACACTGGCTGGGTGCTCTTTGTTTTTGTTCATTAAGAACCGAGACGAGCAGACAGTACAGGTAATTGTAAGAGGGAAATCAAGCCTTTTTGAAACTTTGCCCTGTGTCTTCGATTGCACAGTATTAGATATTCTCAGTCCTGAAATTTATCTTCCTCTTGTATTCCCCACAGAGCAGTTTCTCAACCTTTGGCACGATTTCATCTTTGATGTCTCATTCCACATCAGAGGCCAGGAGAGAGGGGTGCGGAGGGACTGCAGCCCTGCCCACTTAGCACACCCACATGGACATCCTACCACCCCCTACAGCCTGCCAGGGGTGTCCCACATCTGGAGGTCCACCTCTTCAATCCCAATGTTTAATTCCAATGTATCCTCACAGGGTACAAAACTCTTTCACCTACATGACTTATTGGGCCTCAACAACAACCCATGCAGCTGGGTAAAAAGGAATGATCATCCCCATTATGTAAATGAGAAAATGAATTCAAGGATGACAAGAGATTTATTCAAGATCACAAGAACTCACGAAAGTGGGGCTGGGATTAGAACCCAGACTCCTGTACTCCAACTCCCCTCTAACCAGCACCGTAAAAGCACAAACTCTCAGGGTTTCTGCAGACACCTCTGCCATCGACAGCAGGACTAAGTTCCAGGGACCTCCTCCCCATACATACAGACTCCAGCATGAGGGACAAAGGATCAGCGAGGCCAGAGAGGAAGCGGCTCAGTACCTGCAGGAGGGATGGGGGGTGGGGTGAGGGGGACAAAAGGACCAGAGCCAGGAATGGGGGAAGCAAGTGAGGAAAGTGCTCGAAACTTCTCAAGGATCCATCTTTGCCAGAAAAAGGTAGGGTTGCACCCATGTTTCCAGAAATATCAATACTTTAATGTTCATCTATCTAGAAGGAAAAGAAGGCAACCGACATCTAAGGAGCACTTCCTGTATATCAGGTGCCCTGCTAAGTGCTTTTCTCTGTGAATCTCGGGAGGTGGATGTCATCTTTGTTTTTCCAGACAAGGAAATGAAGGCTTAGAGACGCACAGCCATGTAGCCCAGGTCACAAAGCCCGGCCTGGAACAAAGGCTGGTCTGACTGCAAAGCCCTTCTCTTGCCTTTACACCACATTCATAATGCCCTGGGCCTGGGCTCTGCCATGTAGAAGCTTGCAATCAGCCTTAACCACCCTGATGGATATAATCACAGGCCAGAACGCATTCTGAACTAATGTACACTCCCGGGAGAATGGCTAATAGGTCATCTGAGCCATTGTTATCCCCACTGGAGTTACAGTGATTCCCCCTTGCTCCAGCCCAAAGAAATAAGAGGTTGGGCTTAGGTTGTGGTGGATTCCTGCCCCTCAGCAGCAAGATGGAAAACCTGGGAGAGACCCAGCCAGCCCTAGGCATGTGGTGTTCTCATTTCAGTCTTCATTCATAGAAAACATACACAGATCTGTTCTATCCAACATCTTGTAAAACAGCCAGATACCTAAAGGAGACCTGAACTGATAGCGTGTGGTAGTTGATTTATGCATTTGTCAGAATTAAAAAAGAGGATGTGTCATTTGTAGTTAAAGTTATAAAGACAAAATAAAATAAAAATAAATCAAGAAAAAAGTGTGCCTAACTGATCTATTTTTCTAGTTATATGGTAGTGACAATCAAATTAAGTTATGTCCAGGTGGTCAGATGTCCAGATATTGGGACATGACACCGGGTCCCAGACTCAAGGCACAAAAGACAACTCTGGAAGCTTATCTCAAATACATCAGCCTCACTGGCAGGGTTTGCTTGCTGTTGTTTTGTTTTGTTTTGTTTTTTTAAGAATAACCCAGTTTGTTTAGACAAGCATGGTGTTAGCAGAGCCAAGGTTGTGTGTTTCTAACTGTATCACTTCTGTGGGCGTGGAGGAGGGGCGGTGAGGAAAATTCTACTCACTGGATGGACCACACAAAAGTGGATCCAATGTCTCATGGGAAGCAGGCGAAGCAACTACTGATAGACACTTCACTGGGAAACCTTAGCAATACAAGAGCTTATGCATTAATGAAATGTGGTGTGTGCATGGAGTAACAGCCTACTTATAAAGGAATCATCTGTCTGTGGCCAACGTTCACTTTATTCTCCAATTTATACAAACAGGTAGGAACCGTGAGCAGCTAGGTGGCCCTTAACTTCTAAAGTAACATTCCAAGACCAGGTATTACTCTGGGTGGCAAAGGACTAAGGAGGCAAACGTGTTGCAATGACAACAACAAATTACAGGTGTGTGTGTGGGGGCGGGGGGCATTTCGTGGAAATTATTCGCTTAAAAGTTGACCTACAAATGCTTTGGGGAACCGTTTTAATGATTATCTTATTCGATTCAATTGTTTCCATTACTCACTGTCACTCCTCAAATTACATGCTTGAGAAATTTCTAAACAATTTTGGGTATTCGCAGCTTGCTGAGGGAAAGCAATAAAGTAACACTGCTACAGAACAAAGCCCGTTTGTCCGCCACGGGGACCTTCCCTTACAGAGCACAACCCCCTAACAGTGTTACTAGTTAATAATAACTATTTCCCGAGTGTTTAGATGACTCGCCTGGTTCGAGCTGTTCCCTGACACACCATTGTACGGGGAGTAACCGGAGGCTGAAGAATGTTATATCCCCGGGCTCCGCGGGAGAACCAAGGCGGTAAGACCGAGTTTGGAGAAGCAGCACCTGTGCAAGCGGAGCCCTGCGCCCAGCCCACAGCCCACGGCCAGAGCGAAGCCACCGGCGCGGGCATTCCGATGGCTTGTTACTCCTCGGAAAAAAGGGAGAACGGGCCGGGTGCGCCTCACGCCGCCAGGAGGGTCCCGTCCCAGGTGCCTGCAGTGGATCTGGGTCCCGAGCTGGCAGTCCCGAAAAGCTGGGCCCGGCGGAGGCCCCCGCAAGCCGGCCTCCCCACGCCCGCCCCAGAGCCCTCCCGTGCCCGGCGCCCCACTCACCGCTCACGCTCGCCCGCGCCGCCGAGCCCGGGAGCGGGGGGCCCCTGCGGCTGCCGCATGCCCTCGGGCCGTGCGCGACGGGGCGGCCGGGCGCTGGCCTTCCTCCGGGCGCGAGGAGCAGCGGAGGACACGGTGGTGGCGGCGGCGCGCCTCTTTGCCAACTGCGGCTGCGACGCGTCCCGAGCCCAAGGAAAGTTTGGCGGAGCAAGGGGTGGCGCCCAGGGGGCGGAGGGGCCGCGTCCCCGCCCTGCCCCGCCCTGCCCGCCCCAGGAGCCCGACCGTTCCCACGGGAGAGCGCCCCCCACCGGCGACGCACGGATCGGGTTCTAACGCAGATGCTCTCCTGCCTGGAACTGGTCCCCAGGAGGGTGGCCAGCCTGGAGGAGAAGGAGCCAGAGGACCGCTGCCATCCGCAGGGCTTACGGAGCCATACCTCGGAGTTCCGAGTTCGGTGCTTTCTCTCTGTCCCTCAGATGTGTTTGAAGAGGCTGCGGGCAAGTGCAGCCACACCCATCCGCCCCCACCTTCTGTGGGAAGCAGGCTCACTGTCAGAGGAACACTTGTTCTAAAACTCGAACCCGAGGGTGCAGGCAGCCCCAGAGTCCAAGGATGGTCACGTATATCTGGTTTGGGGGGCCTTTCCTAGGCATCTTTTGATTGAAACAGGAAATAAAAAAGATTTAAAGTTATGAAAGAGGCTTCTTGGCCTCCTGGGGTAAATAGTCCTGGATACTTTGTTCTTGAGAGATGAAATCTAAAGCCTCCACTGACCCACCTTTGCTAAAGAAGAAAGATGCAAAGTAAAACAATGTCATGAAGCCTTTGTTCTTTCTGAACTCTGAAAAGTAAAATAAAATCACGGACATGCTAAAAGTTGGGCGTTCCTGGTGACCTCACAGAAGGGAAATACTGTAATGCGAGGCCCTTCTTATTCATGCTTCAAAACTTTGTGCAACCCTGAGTGCTCAGGGGACTGCCTGTAACCCTTTGCCATTCATTCATTCATTCATTCATTCATTCTTCATTCTACTTCTGTATCCAACTAGGAACCATATTCCAAGAAACAACCTGTCCCCTACCACCAAAGAAATTCTGCTCTCTCTGAAGATCATGTCTTAATAATGTTTTACTCCTTATACAGTGGACCTCATCCCAAAGGCCATGACGGTCTGGTGTGCCTCAAACCTTCCCCGCGATGTGGCTAAATTTTGACCAACATGTACAAATTATTGTTGCCTCACCTGAGTGTTCAGAAAAGTACTGTGGTGACTTACAAATGAACTGTGTACAGAGGGCTACAACTTGCAAAGCTAGTACTAAAGAAAGATCTGTTTACCAGAACAAGCAAAAACCTTGCAGATGACATATGAGAACGAGGTCAGGGGAGTGAACAGCTTCAACAAATAACACAATGCTGAAGGGCAACCTGGTGAACACAGAAAAATTCCCCACCGCCAGCAAGCACTTAGCAAACGCTTGACTCAGCAAATGTGCAGCACGTCCAGTAAGTTGTTGCAGGCTGAACTGGGACCTGTAAACACCAGTTAGAGACTACTTCTGCTGGAAAAATGTGTTCCACGTTCCAAACAACTCATTAGCAAAGGCAGTTTGGAAACACATTATTGTAACTTGGAACTTCCTGAACCTGAGCATTGCAAAGTAGAACAGGGAGGTGGTAAAGCCAGATGGGATTGCCTTTCATGTATGAATCCTAAAAAGAGGAGAGAGGAGAAGGGAATACGGTGAGCTGTGCTGCAAAAAGACAGACGTTTTAGCTAGATTTTTTTTTTTAAACAAATGTGGTCTATAGCTGAGCAGAAGGCAAAGAATAGAAGCTGAAGGAAGAGGGCAGGGAAGAACACCCAGCTTACATATAGACAGACCTACACACGAGGACAGGAGAAAAGGGACAAGATGCAAAGGATAGTACAAATCAAGGTGTTGTCCCAAATCCTAGTTTTTAGAAAGAAGCTCAAGGATTAAACCATCAGAACCTTCTTTAAGTCCTTGTAGGGTCTGTGGTGTCTCTACCGTAATGTTTTTCTTAGTAAAACAAGTTAAAATCAATATAAAAAATGGCAAACACAAAGCCTGAGGGTATACTTTGCCTTAAAGATCACTGGCTGGAAAGTCATTCCGAACTTTTTCATTTGCGGGTCAGCTCCCTGTATAATGCTGTGTTTTGTGTTCCTGGAGACACGGAGATTTATAACATTGTTTCTGTAAGGGGAAAGGGGGCATTCCACAGTGCTTGATGGAAGAGTTGTGATGGCCTTGGAGACCCTGTGTCGGCCAGCATTGTACTTGGCAGGGAATAAATGCTGCAAAATAAATAAACAAATTAAATTAAAAAATAAAACTGCCTCCTGCCCAGTGAGAAGTACTGTAGGACTCAGGCAAGCTTCTTCCTTTCTGGATTTATGGGAAGAGGCCCATGTTCCTCTGTCCTCCAATTTGGCTTGGACCTCTGATCATAGGAACAGGAATTCATAGAGTTTGCAGTCTTAACTTTGGGAAATGACTGAACTGAAATATCTCAAGTCAAATGTAACAAAACTGTTATATTTTGTTCATCTGTACTAATTAGCAATTAGGATGCCTACAGAATAATGTGAGAAAGCGGAAAGGCAGTTATTAAGCAAGGGCTATAACTGGTACCTGAAATAACAATTAGCTAGGACAGCAATTTTCAACCATTGTGCTGCAAGAATTTTTTAAAATATATGTATTTTTTTATTGATTTCAGAGAGGGAGGGAGAGGGAGAGAGAGATAGAAACATCAGTGATGACAGAGAATCATTGATTGGCTGCTTCCTGCTCGCCCCACACTGGGGATCGAGCCCAAAACCCAGGCATGTGCCCTGACCAGGAATTGAACCATGACCTCCTAATTCATAGGTCAATGTTCAACCACTGAGCCATGCCTGCAGGCCGGGCGCCACAAAGATTTGTAAAACATGCAATAACTGAGTATTTAGTCAAGGGCACTGGCCCCTTTCCTTAGATTGTCAAGTGAAAAAATGACAATAGCCAACACAACAATAGCCCTCTGGTGTGAATGATTTCAAAATTATACCTATTGTTTTTTTCAGATCAGCAAAAAATATACTTTTTGGTGTGCAGCAGAATTTTAATAATTAGTTTATGTGTGCCATGAAATGAAAAAGGTTGAAAAGTGCTGAGCTAGAAGATTCTGAGGGAAGACTGAGCAAAAGGTTAACCACAGAAATCAAAGAAAAGGAGATGGCAGGAAGCCAGGTGATGGCCTGTAGAGTGTCTTTCAATTGCCTGTAACTTCAAGTGGGAAGCAATAGGAAGTCACAGAAAGAGTCAACAAACACCAAAAAATCAAAGATCAAAATCAACTTAATTTCATTTAAATTGAACAAACCATCTCATATGACATGCATGAATCTTTCAAAAATACTTCTTAGATAGTCATCCCATCACTACTTAATGTATGCACATTTTTGTGCTTGAAAAAAGAGTGACCAATGTTGAGAATAGAAGTCATGGTGGAACTCTTATTCTATGAGATATGAAAATTTATTATAAAGCCATAATGACAAGGGTGCCCCAGGGCCCAGATTTGTGCCTCTCATCCATTTGCAAAAGCATCCTAGTTTGGTTGACAAATTATATAGTGAATTTAATTAATAATTAAAACAATATGGAAGTGGGTGCAAAAACTAGAGAGAAAAACATCTGACCAGAATAGCTATCCCATATACAGATTCTGGTAAGTATAAAAATGTTTATATTTAAAGAAGTTGGCATCTTAAATCAGTAAGAAAATGAGGCTTATTCAGTCCAGTGTATTTACTTTTGTGGAGAAATAAGGTTAGATTCTTACTAAAGTGATTTTCATATGCAGTAAAAAGTTAATTTCTTAAAAAAGAGAAAGAACCATAAAAAATTTCAAAGAAAATAAAGGTTACTATTTATTTGATTTGAAGTTTGGGGTGAATGTTTTTAAGCAAAGGAAGAAAATATTAATTTCTTGACTGTGTGCAAATTAGATACTTCTGCACATAATAAAAATAATCCTGTAAGTTTAAATTCAAAAATAAAAGTAAAAACAAGGGGAGAAAACTATTTGCAGCATATAATCGGTAAAGGTGAATACCTGTCCTACATTACTTATTGAGATGCATGTAGAGAACTCTTAATATTTAAAGATTAACATTGAAACAGAAAAATAAGTCAAGTATATGAAGAATGAGTAAAAGAAGAAATACAAATGACCAAAAATATATAAAAATGAATGTCAACAAGTGTAAAACGAGTATAAATTAACATGAGATACTACTTGTCACCTATCAAATTGGTAAAGGTTTTTGATTATAGAAATTCCCCAGATTGACTAAGGTTTAAAGGAAATAGGTAACTTCATGTGGTGCTGCTGGGAATACACATGGGTAAAAGTTTTCTGGTGGGCAATTTGCAGTATAGCAGCTTTCATTCATGCTCAGAAGTACTTTTTTTCACATGCTAATAGCTCTAAGTTTTGTTTTTATTTAAATATATTTTATTGATTTTTTTACAGAGAGGAATAGAGAGTTAGGAACATCGATCAACTGCCTCCTGCACACACACACACACACCCACCCCCCAGGGAAGTGCCTGCAACCAAGGTACATGCCCTTGACCAGAATTGAACCTGGGACCCTTCAGTCCGCAGGCTGACGCTCTATCCACTGAGCCAAACCAGTCAGGGCTAATATCTCTAAGTTGAGATGAGGTTTATGATCACTGTCAGACAGGCAGCAGTTGTGATTTAGTTGTCATTGCCTGCCCATACATACCAATATTTAAAGAATGGATATCGGCGTTTGGAAGAAAATCCTGGAGCAAAACAATAGAGCACTTAAAAAAACAAAAAACAAAACTGCATCCAAATGCTCTGATGGCATTCAGATCAAGGACTGCACAGAGCCAAAAAGTGAGTCCAAAAAATGAGAAAGTTTAGGAACAAATACCATAGCCACCCATTTTGCTTCTCCTTTATGGTATACAAAAATAAGATATAAGCTGATTGTATGTTTAAGTAAGTCCAAAAAACTCTTTCAATGATTATAAAGTAAACGGTATATGAGATAAGATAGCATTACGTTTAATTGGCATCATTTTCTTTCTTTGTGTTACATAAAATACTGGGATACCTTACAATTTATGAGATCTTGAGCATAATGTACTATGATATATCAAGCACCTTAAAAATGTTCCTACCATTTGACTCAGTAAATCCACTATCCTGAAGATGCCATTGAAGGCACACAAAGGTTTTAATACAAATATCAATATTTCAGTATTATTTATACAATTGACATATTAAAAACAACCTATAAGTATAACCTAAAAATCCAATAGGAAATTGATCAAATAAATCATTATGCATCTATAAGACTGAATATTATACAGCCTTAAAAATCATGCTTCAGCCCTAGCCGGTTTGGCTCAGTGGATAGAGCTATTGGCCTGTGGACTAAAGGGTCCCGGGTTCAATTCCAGTCAAGGGCATGTACCTCAGTTGCACGCTTGATCCCTGGCCCTGATCAGGGCATGTGCAGGAGGCAGCCAATCTATGTGTCTCTCTCACATTGATGTTTCTCTCTTTCTGTCTCTCCCCTTCCCACCCTTTCTAAAAATCAATGGGAAAAATAACCTCAGGTGAGGATTAACAAAAAATAAACAAACAAAAAATCATGTCTTCAAAGGATATATAATGACAGGAACACACTCATCATTTCATATTAAATTTTTATATAAAGTAGAATTCAAAATTATATAACTAAATCTGTTTCCCTTTAAAAACAAACAAACATGTGTTTGTATAAAAGAAAAATTACCACAAATAAATAGCCCCATATGTTAACTGTAGATATCATGAGAAGGCGGAATTATCATATTTTTATTTTTATATACTTTTCCATAATTTCAATTTTTTTTTGCAGTGAACATGTATAACATTTATAGCCTAAATGTTCTAAATACAATAATTTTAATATTGGATCACATGATTTTTCAAACCAATAATTATAAAGAAATGTGTATACAGTCAAATTGAGATTTGAGGGGTTGTTCAATTTTATATGGTCCGAGAAACCAGATTCCGAGTGCAGAGGATTAGCTTCCTACCGCAGGCAAACATTTGTACTTCTCAGAAGAAAGGTCCTAAGCAAAAGCTAGACATTGTTTACAAACATGCTTTAGAGTGAGCCTTGGAGATCATGGGGTGGAAATGGTCACCCCCCACGACCAAGGAAATATTCTCTCAGGATAATAACGCCCTCAATCTCTCCTCCCCCAAGCAGGCTTTATTTTAGCAACTGTTTCACTTTCTTACGACTGTGGTAAACAGCATTTGGAAATAATAATTGAGGTTTTCTTTTACTACCTTTGCTTATTTTGCCCCTCTGACCCCTCAGCATTCATTGTTTTTGGGAGCATTTAATACAGGAGGACACAAAACAAACAACAGATCTTTAAGAGAAAAACCCCAAAGAAGAAAGAAAACAGTTTTTAGGTCTTGGGTTCCTAAATAGATTTTCTGAAGCTCAGAGCAGTAGAAAAAAAAATTATCTAAACAGCAGGGTTTGTGATTTGCAAAAGGTGGGTTCTCTGGAGCTTCAAAGGGCTAAGCACTGAAAAAAAGCTGAACACAAACTTTATTTTCCCATAAACAATCAATCAGAAGAAAACAGAAGAACCAGACCACCCTCCCTGAAGACTAGATAAAGTTTCCCAACCAGGGAGAAGAATTTGATCTAGAGAAGAAACAACAAAAGACATGGGCGTGAGGTTTCTGACCCCTCACCACTCCTCAGGCTAAGTTACTAGAGAAACATACATTTTCCCTGAGGCTAGAAACCCAGAAATAGTGTGGTAGATTGTATTATTTGAAAATGTAAGCTGCCCCTCCCTCAGGACAATGATACTTCGCTGCTTGTCCATTTGACTTACTTTGGCCAATAAAGTGTGAGCTGTATCAGCCAGCACAGAGTTCACTGTGTTCTCCTTCCCTCTACCCTGATATCAGCAGTGTCCCAGATAGAAGCAGCTCCAGCAGCCTGGACCCAGAGGGCACAGAGCAGCACCACGGCTGACTCAGGAATGACATACAAGTGGCAAGTAGACCTTTGTCCTTTGAATCCACTGAGATTTAAGGAGCATTTGTCACCATAGCAGAACCTAGCCCATTCTAACACAAAAAATGTACTATAACCCTGGCAGGTGTTGCTCAGAGGTTAGAGCATCACCCCACGCACCAAAGGGTGTGAGTTTCGATTCCCAGTCAAGGGCAGGTATCTGGGATTAGTACTTGTACGGTTATTTCTACACACATGGGCCATTTATCCTTTCTACTGATACTCATACCTTTCCCCCTCATTGTTATTTGCTGCCACAATCTCTTTTCCCACCAAAATATAATCAAAGTAAGCTATGCCCCAGTAAACTCAGAGATTTGAGTTTCCTAGAAAATCTTGTATTGTAGCAAGATAATTTATCATGACATGTTTTCTTGCTTGTAAGCAAAATATTTATTAACTAGAGGCCTGGTGTGTGAATTCATGCACGGGTGAGACTAATCGATGTGTGTCTCTCACATTGATGTTTCTCTCTCTAGCTCTCTCTCTCCAGCCCCAAGCCCCACCTTGGCGCTGGGGTCGGAGGAGCAGAGACACAAGCCTTCAAGGGGGCCTGGCACACAGCAGCCCCAAGCCCCGCAGCCGAGGCGACGCTGGGGTCAGAGGAGCAGAGACAGAGCCCGCAGGGGGGTCCGGCACCCAGCAGCCCCAAACCCAGAGGCCACAGAGGCGCTGGGGCCACTGGGGCTGCAGCAGAGACACAAACTGGCAGGAAACCTGTGGAAAGGGAGATAAACTATCATAACTTTATCTCCCTTTCCACAAGATGAGAAAACTGACCCTGATTTATTTAGTGATATGGCCCACACCTTTCTACAAGCACAGGGTATGTTGTGATCACTCCCAGGAAGGTCTGGTCAGAATACTGTCTCCAGGGAACAACACTACTGTGGCAAATCATCTAAGAGAGGAAACAAGCTTTCATTGGGTTTATTCTGAAGGTCAGAGAACATGCCACCCTAACATATGCCATGTTATTATATTGATGATCTTTACCTGCAGATGCTTGAAAAACAGCAAATGCAAAGAGAGGTTTTCACTGAAGTCTCCTTCTCAGCCTAAAATCGGACCCCCCAAAAGATTCCCTTGATGGGAAAAGTGCCATCAGCCAGTGAAGACTGACTCCTGTCACAGGTCAGGAGACTAGAAGTTGACATCACATCCAAACTTTGTTACAAACTATCTCCCCTGCCCCCATTCATCTTTCCTAAAAATCATGTACTCTCCTCTAAGAGGCCCACATATCCCATCCCCTTTCCCTAGGAAGAAGGTATTTAAATCTGGATTCTAAGCCACCTTGGGGAGTTATTCATTTTTCCCTGGGATCTCCCACATATACACGAGGTACACATGTTAATGAGCTTTGGTTTTTCTCTTGGTAATCTGTCTTTCATTACAAGGGCCTCTCCTAAGAACTCAGAAGGGTAGAGGAAAACTATTTTTCCTCCTCCATAATTCTATCTCAGGAAATCAAGTCCTGGGCTGAACAGTGAGGTTGGCTCAAGTGCCAAGCAGACTCTGCTGAGGGGAGGGAAGCTTCTAGAGGGAAATCAATGATATTGGCATCAAAGTAGGACAGAGGGCACACACATGGTTGCTGGTGGGAGTTTAAAGTGGTTCAACATTTTTGGAGAATGATTTGGCAAAATCGATAGAAATGTTCAAGGTATATCCAAGAGTCTTCTTCTAGGAATCTCATCTGCTGAGATAAAGCACGAGTGCATAAGCCCTGGTCAGAACCCAGGATGCTACTGTGGGCTCCCCTTCCACGATAGGAAAACATGCTAACAACCTGCATTTTTAGGCAAGGTGGCATCTATACTAATAAAAAGCTAATATGCTAGTTAGACTGAACATCTTCCAGGCAACCTTCCAGATGTCCTTCTGGACAAAAACATGGTGGCAGGGCTGAGGCAGACGTGGTTAGAGGTGATCAGGCAAGCAGGGGAGAGCAGTTAGGGAGATCAGACCATCAGGGGAGAGCAGTTAGGGGGATCAGGCCAGCAGACAGGTGAGTGGTTAGGAGCCAGCAGCCCCGAGGGGTCCCGGATTGGAGAGGGTGCAGGCCAGGCTGAGGGACTCCCGCTCCTGTGCATGAATTTCGTGCACCAGGCCTCTAGTGTACTATAACCCTGGCAGGTGTTGCTCAGAGGTTAGAGCATCACCCCACGCACCAAAGGGTGTCGTTTCGATTCCCAGTCAAGGGCAGGTACCTGGGATTAGT
>NW_005871073.1:10200551-10212233 GCF_000147115.1 Myotis lucifugus
GGGGGCAGTAAGAGGCAACCAGGCCTGTGGGGAGGGCAGTTGTGGGGTGACAAGGCTGGCAGGGGGGGCAGTAAGGGGCAACCAGGCTGGGGGGGGGCAGTAAGGGACTACTATGCTGGTCAGGGGGGGCAGTTAGGGGCAACCAGGCCAGCGGGGTGGGGCAATTAGGGGCGACCAGGTTGGCGGGGGCAGGCAGTTGGGGGTGACCAGGCTAGCAGGGGGGCCAGTTAGGGGTGATCAGGCAGGCAGGCAGGTGAGCAGTTAGGAACCAGTGATCCTGGATTGTAAGAGGGATGTCACACTGCTGGCAGTCAGACATCCCCCAAGGGGTCCCGGATTGGAGAGGGTGCAGGCTGGGCTGAGGGGACGCCCCCCCCACCCTGTGCACGAATTTTGTGCACCAAGTCTCTAGTTATCTAATAAAAGCTAGAACATTTATGAGACTTGGCTAAGCTTTCATCAAAAAGGCAGAAAAAAGGCCAATCATATATCAGGTTTAAATGGGCAATTGGGGGGAAATTTCTATTCTGTTTACATCTTAATGAGTCCAGCCCATGCAAAAATATATTGAAAATATAAGACACTTTAAAATGGAAAGAGATGAGCATAAAAAGAGGACCAAGGAGAACTTCTAGAAATGAAAAATTGAGTCCTGGAAATAAATAAGTATCTCAATGAACTTCTTAAACAAAAATTTTAAAACAGCTGAAGAGAAAATCAATGAGCTGAAAGATATAATTTAAAGAAATTCATTAAACTGTAGCATAGAGGAAAAAGGAATTGCAGATAGGAAAGAGAGTAAGAGATAGGGAAAAGAGTAAGATGGTTTAACATGTTTTTAATCAGTTGCAGAAATTAAGATGAGAGCATGGACAGAGGAAATAGTATTTTTTAAAAACAAATGACTTATTTTTTTCAGAATTGAAGAAAGACATGCATTTTTTGATTCAAGAACTATAATTACCTCAAATTATTGCATTTTTTAAATGCACGCAAATACACACAATGAAGTATTTTAAAAATGAATAAATCTTACAAGCAACCAGCAAGATCAGGCCAATCACTAGGACTGATAACACTTCCCAGCAACAACAGAGACCAATAGAAATGCAATGCCATTGCCTAAGTATGGAAGGAAAAGAGTGGGCAACCCAGGATTTCATTATCAGCTAAAGAATGACTGAAAAATGAGGGTGAAATAAAGATATTTTTCAGATGAAGATTGAGGCTCAATAAAAAAGCTACTACAGAAAGAAGGAAATTGAACCCAGAAAGAAGAAGTGGTTTGCAAAAAGCATTTTGACTAAGGTAAGTGGTTAAAAACATGAGTAAATCTGAATAAGCATTGCCCATGCCAGACAATAAGCAAAAATAACAATTTATGGGGAAAAGGAGATGGAAAAAGGAACTAATTACTACACAAGAAAAACATGTAAGACAGAGAGTAAATGGAGAATGAGGGTGCCTGAGATTTTTATTAACTTTAGATTTTTATAATTTATGTAAAAAGTATATACTAAAAAAAATAGTAATAAAAAGGAATAAAGAAAAACTCCATTAATCCAACAGAAGGAAGAGAGGAGGGAAAGAAACAAGAACAAACAAACAAACATGATATATGGAAAACACAAATTAGGGGTGTAGAAATAAGTTCAAATATCTATTATCACAACAATATAAACAAACTAAATGATGATATTCAAAGAGAGATATTGTACTGTAATTGAACCAACAAATCCAGCTACAAATTATGTGAGTGAGACACAGTTCAGTCATAATGAGAAGAAATATAGAGTAAGCAAATACCAATAGGAAGCCTGTATAACTCTATTAATGTCAAATGAAAGAGACCGTAAGGCAAAAAGTACTATTTGGGATAAAGAGACTCACCCATATATAAAAGAAATCATTCTCCAAGAAGCTACTTGCTAAAAAGCAGAGTTTTGTCTATAAAACTTCTCTCAAAACTTTGCACCCTTCAGAGAAGTGGGAAAAAGATAATAACACCTTCCTATCCCACCTCCCAAATAGATCATATCTAGAAATACTAGGTTTGGTTCTTTTCTCTCTCCTTTTTAATTAACCCCATGGCAACCTAAAGGGTTTAAGGACACTTGAAAATGTTAACAATGTCAAAGGAAAATGATGTGTGTTGAGTCCTCGTGTTATTTTATTCATTAAATTCTGACTGCAAAGAGCAGCAAAAGGAATTACAGATTTAAGTGAGGGTTGTTTGCAGGTTGGGAACACTGACTCCAGTGTATTAGCAATTATATTAAATATTAAATATTATAAAACAAATGGAAGCTTCCAGGCAGAACAGCAGGTTGCTTCAGAAATTGCATTGCTCTTATGCCAGGTTTCAGATACATTTCTTGTAATGCATGGACATTTCAATGAACTTTATTTAGTTTATTTGTTTGTGAAAGAATATAATTTCACTATAGTGTATATAAAATAGGGATAATAAAACTTGCCCTCCCCAGTGCAGGATTATTGTGAAAATAAAACTAAATAATACATGTGAAAGGCCTTTGCAAACTTTTTAGTACCATGCAAATGTAAGGTATTATTATGTATCCATGGTCCTATGCTGGATTGTTAGTATTAAAAAGCTTTCCTCACCATTTCTTGAACAAGCCTGCAAAATCTCAATTACCTATTATTGTGCTTTATCTAATCTTCAAAGTAAAATTACTCCTATTTACATATTTACACAAACATTAGCAAATCATGGCCCAGTAAAACAGTTTCAGCATTCACCTTTCTCTCATTGGACACACACACAGTTAAAGCTATGTGTACACCCAAAGAGAAGGAAACTCATTTCAGTGTTTAGTTTAAAGGAATGTATTTTCTTAGCAATGGGTTTTCTAATTGTTTTTTTGTTTGTTTGTTTGTTTTCAGAGAGGAAAGGAGAGGGAGAAAGAGAGATAGAAACATCAATGATGAGAGAGAATCATTGATTGGCTGCCTCCTGCATGCCCCACACTGGGAACTGAGCCCGCAACCCGGGCATGTGCCCTGACTGGGAATCAAACCATGACCTCCTGGTTTATAGCTCTATGCTTAACTCTTGTAAGCATGACTAGAATGTCTTGCTGTACTTTTCCACAGTTTGATCCTTTTACTCTATATGAGGTAACCCTGAATTCTTGAGGTGGAGAACATGAATCAGACAAAAAAAAAAAAAAGGAGTCAAAATTGCAGTGAAAGGAGGATGAGATAGAATGAATACACAGTGACTATGGTACAGCAATGTTCCCTCACAAGGCCATGGCTTTCTTCCCCTGGAGAAGCCAGGCCCACACAAATGTATCTGCAGAAGGAGTAAGAGCTCTGAAGGTAGGCAGACCAGCCAAAAAGCGGAACGAGTAAGGCAAGTTACTCCATCTCTCTGAGCCTCCATCTCCTCATCTATAAAACACGGGTAAGAATGTCTCACAGAGCTTCAGTCTGCTGCTCAGTAGGTCTGCTCTTACACTGCAGGGGACCAGGGCCTCCCTGTAAGCTACCACCCAGACTTCTGGTTCTCCTACTTCACCTTTAACTACTTGTTCTCAGCCCTCTGTTCTCATCCCTCTACAGAGTGTTAATCAACTTACGAGTAATCAGCTACCTCTACTGTCTTTGTATGCAACCCTTTCCCACAGCTCCCAAACGCCGGAATCACCCAGAATCATCGCAGCTGCAATGCACTCTCTACCGCCAGGACCCTTTCCCAGGTCGCCACCAGGAAAATCGCTGGCAACTGGGCCACCACCTTGTACCTGTCCTATCACCCAGGACAGCATCCTCTTGACCCACCAGCAACGAGTAAACCAGTCCCGAACCTCCGTTTTACCGCTTGTGTCCTCCAACCTCTTTTGGTATCACTTTGCGTCAGTTCAGACCCTTCAAGAGTCAGACGCCAAGACAGGATTGGAAATGCAAGAGAATTTGGGGGGAGGGGGAGTGAAAGAGGAAGCGTTGGGTAGGAGTCTTACATACAGCGCAGTTCTAAGAGGGAATCAGCCAGGTTGATGGGGAGTCCATCAGACGGGTCCTCCTACCTGGCAGGGCCCGGCCTTGTGCATCACTCACTGGCTATGAGCCGCCAATGGGAGGTGAGTCTCCTCGCAGCTGCTGAGGCAGCTATCGGACCTGCTTCTCGCCGCAGGAGACCCTAGCGGTGCGCTTTTATGGCCACCACAATGATGGGGAAACCAGACAACATCACGACTGGGCAACCAAACATCACCCGTGAGGGGCACCAATGTCATGTGCCCCTGGATATGATACACCGAGGAGCACACGGCAATGTTTCTGTGGTGTTCAAGTCAAAATGCATAACCTGAACCTAATTACAAGGAATGATTAACACATTCAAATTAAGGAGCTCTGTGCAAAATAATGGCCAGTATTTTTCAAAAATCTCTGTGTCATAAAGACAAAGAGAGGCTGAGGAAGTGAGCCAGGACTGGGTCCTGTACGGGAGAGAAGAGCATGCTATAAAGAGAATGATTGAGACAATTGTTGAAATTGAATTATGGGCTGCAGATGTGATAAAAAGCATTGTATCAATATTAAATTCCCTAAATTTGATCATTGTACTGTGATTTTTATAAAAGACTATTCTTGATCTTGGGAAATAACAAACCGAAGTATGAAGGCATAAAGGGGCATCATATATTCAACCAACTCTCAAATGGCTCAGAAAAATAAATTAGAGAGACAGAGAATATGAAGGGCATTTCCCAAAAGATACACAAACTGAGATGCGCATACAACCGCTGACTTTGTCAATGATCAAATACTGCACTGAGGCATGAAAAGTACATGAGCAATATTAAAACACATTATTAACACCCACTTTCCTGGCTTTTGGCCACAGCGAGGAAAGAGGTGCTGGGTTGAGGTTTTATGGGGTGGCTATCTTCTTTCCATCACAACTAGCTGGTGATTCATTATTGCACATGCCAGTGGATGCAATTATAGCTTTTCTTTTTCTTTTCTTTTAAGAGGCGGGCTAGATAAGATTCTAAATGTGTCCTTGTTGATTTTGATTCATTAATCAGCACGACCATGCTGGTTTACATAAAGGGGGTGGGGGTGGGGGGATGATCAGTCTGCCAGTGTACATTGTAAGCTATAGAATTTAAAAATAGTCAGCTAGGTCAAATATCTGTGATGTCCCTATCAGGCCCTGGCTTTCACAATTCTTGAATAATAAAAAAAAAAAAAACCCAGGCTCATAACTTTAAGTTTATCTCCATTCCCCAGCATGTCCAGTTCATTCTTTTCAAAGCTTGCTTACATCCATCATCTTCTAGACATGACATCAACCTTGCGAACTATCCAGCTCTAAAGATGGGCTGCCTGGGTCTGAGTCCCAGCTCTGGTGGTTACCATTGTGTGACCTTGGACAAGTTACTTCACCTCAATTTTATTATCCCTGTATTACAGATAAGGATTCTGGGCTCGGGCAGCTTCACAACTTGTCTAAATCACTTGGGAATTTAGTGCGAGAGCTGGGACCTTCTATGGAGCTTTCCACTCCCCCATGAAGATACGGATTCTTTCTCATTAGCACCAGCATTGTGTGAGTTCAAGGAATGCTGCTTTACAAGGTGTTGTTTGAAAATAGAAGTCACATTTCTCATTAAGTAGGTCAAACATTTTTCCTGCCATATAATTCTATTCAGTGAGTATTATTTAGCAGGCTGACAAGGAAAGTGTGGGGCGGGGGGGCGAGGATCTTTGGGGTCACAGCTCTGGATTTAAAGCCAGGCTCTGCAGCCCTCACTGTGCTCAGTTTTTCTGTTTGGTAAATGGAATACTGATACATATGCTCTAAATTTGTTGGGATGAGTAGCAATAATACGTGTACATAATAGGGACTCAACCAAATATGGCTTATAAAATTATACAACTTTGAGTGCTTGCTACCTTCCAGGAGCCTTGCTCTGCATGAAATACAGAGACATGGAAAATTTAGTCCTTGCCATGGGGTGACCCTCCAGGATCCTGTGATGGTTCCTCATATAGTAAAAGTACAAAGCCACTCAGATATGCCGCAATTATTTTTTCCTGGTGCACTTTAAACATGTTGTTTACATTCTTAATTCTCTGAAATTTTTCATGTTTATGTAGTAATTCTGAGTTTTCTATGATGGTTTATTTGTAGCTCTAAACTCAGAAAGCCCTCCTCTGCTTCTTGGATCAGATCTATATTCATATATATATATATATATATATATATATATATATATATATATATATATATAGTATCTTGTGATTACTTTTAGATACAGAAATGGTTCTGTTTCTATCATTATAATTTCCTACCTGGTATAATTATTAAGTTACTACTGAGTAACTTGCCTTATTCGTTTTACAGGCGGAGCACACTTTTACAAGGTTTTTCACACTGACCTTTCTACTCCATCTGGAATGTATTTGGCTACACGGCTATAAGGTGATGACTAGTTATCTGTTTAAGACACATTACTGATGATACTGGTTGATGATACTAGCCCACTTAGCTTGTACCCATTTCTGTCTCAGTAACTTACCCTCTGAGATGCCTGCTGTGAACATTTGTGAGGCAGGGGCCATGCCACCCTCTCTGTCCTGCCCCCCATCTCAGTCTACCTGGGCAGGAGCAAGCCTCTAACATGGCTACATTCACTACCACCCTCCATAGCAAGGCCGTGGGGGGAGCACTATGCAATCCTTTCTCAGAGTCCCTCAGTCAGTTCACCTCCCTGTGCCCTGTGCCCTAGCCCTCAGCCTCCCGCACCCCGCACACACTGCCCAGCCTTAGGGAGACATAAGACACAGCACCTCTGTGTGCTTACTTATCCACCCTCCTCTCCCCGGCGGCCACACTGAGCTCTGAGACTCTGGGATCCCGCACCCAAATCCTGACGGTGGTCATGGGGAGGGGCAGGGAGGATGGACTCCTCACGAAGTCTCCGTTTGATCTGTAAGCTTCAGACTACAGACATCCGGCTGGCTTTGTTAGCAGTTACACCCACAAGTCTCGCCACCTGTATAGATACAAATTGTGGCTGGCCAAGGTCAGTTCTTCAGAATATGGGCATGTATAGGATGGGTGGGGAGGGATGATGCAGCAACAGGAAGTCTTGGATAAGCTTCTTTTAAATATGTGTGATAGAAAAACACATTTAATCTATTCATCCTAATAAGTATAATTCTCAGTAATAAAAGTGATGAAAAGAGACCCTCCCACCTAAATGCAGAGTCCAAACCATGAACTCTCAAGAAAATGACAGAGTATTTAGCTGAAAAGTCTTCTAATAAAGAAAAAAATATATATGTGTGCAGATAGATCAAACATATATGTGAGATCTGGTATTTTCTTTAGAGACAGTTTTCAGGCAAATTTTTCATTGTGTTTGCTATTGTGTTTAATTATAGAGTTATAGCATCAGTCTTTTTTAATCTGAATGATTGCAGCAGCTTTGTATCTGATGTCCCTGCTGAGCTCATTCCACCCCTTCCATCCCTCACACTTCGGCCTTTCCCAGTCATGTAGCACCCAGGCCTAAAACTTTCCCACAGTATTCACAGTCCTTATGGCCTTCTCTTGTTACATCTCTAGTTTTCTGTCATTTTCCGGGTTCTCTCTCAGACGTCCAAGCCTTTGCTGCAGGGTTCCTTTTATCCAGAAAGCTCTCCCAACGCCCCACTCCCCCCTCTCCCCACACACACACACCTTGGCCATCTGGTCAAATACAGTATCTTACTCGAGTCTCACTCCTAGCATTGTCTAGTTCTCTTCAAGAAGCCTTAATGTATACTCCAGGCAGGCAGGAGTTAACTACTTTCCCTCCAGGGCAACCAAGAGCGAAGACCCAACTTGCTGTCCTGTTACCACAGACAACACAGGCAGGATGGCACAACGCAGGGGGCAGAGTCTGAAAGGCACTATTAACTCGCTCTCCTTCTGTAGACCTACATGGCAGACTCATAAGTGAGGATGTAAATTCCCTTTGTCAGAGCAAACATTCCTCTTGGGGGGCATCCACTCAACCTCCAGGAGAGAGTGATGACCATAGCCCACAGGCAGCGGGGCATGAGTAATTTACTGCTGCTAGGCAATTAGTGTTGCCAGAAAAAAAATGGCTTTCATTTAAAATTCTCTTTAAACCATATGTATTGTGGCTCATGGGATAACTTATGTGTCATTAGAAACTAAGAAACATACATCACACTAATAAATTGTCTCTCCCATTCACCGCAGTCAATAGCTCCCAGGGGTCTTTAAAAAGTCAGAGTTTTGCTGCCCTTGTTATGTGAGGTGGCGAGCAAATGTTCGTCTGTAACTCATTTAGCCTCTCATTCACTCCCTGGTTCTCTGGCACAGACAGATGGTCAGAGAAACATTTGCCATTATTTTTACCCACTGGTTTGCAGCAGCATTTGCTGTAAATGAGCCCATGGTAGAACAGCCATGAACTGTGTTGCTTTCCCTAACAACCTGAGTGTCTATTTTGAGATTTGGTTGATTTGAAGCCTTCCCAGTGTTAATAGGTTATTTTCTCTAATACAGCGTGTTGAACAATTCTACAGGTTCCTGTTCAAAGACAGGCCCTTCATGCTGAACGCAAATGGCTGTAGAGAGCTGGGAGAGAGTGCGGGAAAGTCCATGTGTGCAGCAGGTCCCAAAGGATTTTTCTGTGCAAGGTCAGAGGTCACATGGCAACTGGGCAAATGTACTTGAGTTTAGGAGATGAACCACCTTTAGCTGATTCTCTGTCAAGGCAAAAACACTAAATGGAAAGCCATAAAGTGAGGCTAAGCATCAATGGGAGGTAGGGCATGGGGTGGCGGGGGGGCAGGTGGGCAGGAGTGGGAATTAAGCAGCCCAGCATCCAACCTCTCCATGTGTGCAATATGGAAACTATATTGATCAATATCTCCAACCACAGTTTAATCTCCACTTTTTTCTGAGTTAGGAAGAAGCTCATGGCCACTTGTGAGGACAGAGACTGAGAAAAATGGTGTATCCAAATGTTTGTTCAAAAGCAATTCCTACTCAGGTTCACACTTTCCTTTTATTACATTTAAATTGTTTTAAAGAAAAAGTACAATGCTGATTTCCTAGCCTTTCCCTAAAAGGGCATGTTCTAATCACTGAGTGACTCACTGAGTTATACTTTCTTATCATCAGAATGTGCTACATAACAGTAGAGAAATTACTTCCTCAAGCAAAAGCTCCACTGAACATTTTCTGATATTGAAACTGGGGGAATGCCTTATTAAAAAAAACTATTAAAATTTGCAAGACTGTGATAGCAGAGCCTTAAACCAAGTGCGGGTCCTTTGGGAACACACAGGTCACAAAGCCACAAAGCTGGCCCTACTAATGATCAATATCCAGAGCCCAGGGCATCTCAAGTGGGGAAAAAGGGAAAGTGAAGACACTCAGGACTTACTCCAACATGTCAAATCACCAGTTTCCCAATCCCGTGCCTATGGCTCACTGTCCTTCTTCCAGTGCCTAAAATCTGAATGCTGTGCTTAGAGTGGCATGTGTAAGGGTCTCATTCACCTACCACACAGAGCTACTTCATGCAGTTTTCACAAGTAGTGTGAAATTCTAGATGTTCAGTAGAGAAAGACTCAGCATCATTGGCCTACTGTGGTTGAGATGTTCAAATGTCAAGTCAGGAGTAGCAAAATAAAATTTGCTCAAGTTATATGAAATTAAAGGTGAAACAGATAGCAGTAGAATGGGGTCTAGTCATGCAATTTTACTGGAGTAAGTGGTGGGCCCAGTTGAATTGTTCAGGTATCTGGAGTCATATGTTTTTTAATTGAATTTATTGGGGTGACATTGGTTAATAGGATCACATAGGTTTCAAGTGTACATTTCTATGACACATGATCTGTATATTGCATTATGTGTCCACCACTCAAATGGAATCATATCTTCAAGCATCACAGCTCTTTATATTGACAGGAACAATCTGTGGTCAAGACCATCATATCCGTTCATTGAACATACTTCCCCAGTGACTATAGAGATCCTTGAATTTCAGTGACAGTGCTGGGCTACTTGTACAGGGAGGTCCTCAGGCACTAGAGGGTGACTGACCATTTGCTCCTACATCAAAAGGTTGGGCTGCTGTGCTTTTCCTAGACCTGATATTCTGCCCCTAGGCCTCCACCAGGTCAGGAACTCCTCTGTTGTTATGATACTGACTCTCGGGAGGGTTGGGGGATAGTGATTTGAGCCTCATTAAGAGCTTTTCCTGGACATCCTCTCTCACCCTTTTTCTTTCTTTTTTTTTTTTTTTTAAATATATTTTTATTGTTTTTTTACAGAGAGGAAGGGAGAGGGATAGAGAGTTAGAAACATCGATGAGAGAGAAACATCGACCAGCTGCCTCCTGCACACCTCCTACTGGGGATGTGCCCACAACCAAGGTATATGCCCTTGACCGGAATCGAACCTGGGACCCTTCAATCCGCATGAGCCTCATTAAGAGCTTTTCCTGGACATCCTCTCTCACCCTTTTTCATTTGCTACCTCACATTTGGTTAAGGCAGTGGTTCTCAACCTTCTGGCCCTTTAAATACAGCTCCTCATGTTGTGACCCAACCATAAAATTATTTTCGTTGCTACTTCATAACTGTAATGTTGCTACTGTTATGAATCGTAATGTAAATATCTGATATGCAGGAGGGTCTTAGGCGACCCCTGTGAAAGGTTTGTTTGACTGCCAAAGAAGTCGCGACCCACAGGGTGAGAACCGCTGGGTTAAGGCAATGGGCTTCTAGTAGAGAATGGAGGGTCTTGCCCTGGGTGAAGGACTAGGGTTTTGACACCTTGTGCACACTGGAGACCTTAAGCCTCCCATCAGGACTGACAGCTTTATCCCTAATGACAGGACACTTAGGCTGCTCATATCTCTGCCCATCCACAGCTAAGTGCAAGCTTTGGACAGCTGAGCTGATTATTGCCACCAGGATAGAATTAGATGTGAGACATTTGCACACAGAAAGTCCTAACTAGAACAAAGTTCACCAATGTGTGTGGTGAGCTCATTATGAAATAAAGATCTCCCTGGTTGGTCCAGGTGAATAGATCTGCACATTTGTAGATCATGCAAGAAAAGCTTTGTGAAGCTCTAATATTCATTGAGAACTTATGAATCATAGCCTATTCTATTTTTATTTTTTTATATATATTTTTATTGATTTCAGAGAGGAAGAAAGAGGAAGAGAGAGATGGAAACATCAATGATGAGAGAGAATCATTGACTGGCTGCCTCCTGCACGCCCCCTACTGGGGATCGAGCCCACAACCCAGGCATGTGCCCTTGACTGGAATCAAACCTGGGACCTTTCAGTCCACAGGCCAACGCTCTATCCACTGAGCCAAACCAGCCAGGGCAATGGCCTATTCTATACACTTCATGTTTCATCCTCACAATCCCCATTTTACAGATGAGGAAACTGAGGCCTGGTGTGACCTGTGCAAGGGGATTCAGAGAGTAGAAGGAAGATAGGAGCTCAGGCAGATGGATTGCAGACTAAATGTCTTAATGTCTTCACTATTCCCTGGTCCTATGAAACCTGCATACCAACATGGCGGAAAATCAAAAGGAAAGAATGGCTCAGGTTTCAGTTCAATACCAGGTTTGCATGAGTTATTTGACCTAAATGCCA
>NW_005871073.1:10213853-10255444 GCF_000147115.1 Myotis lucifugus
GGGCTGGGGGCGACCAGGCTGGGGGGGCAGTGACCAGGGCAGCAGGGGGACAGTTAGGGGCGAACAGGCCAGCAGGGGAGGGAAGTTGGGGGAAATCGGGCTGGCAGGGGAGGGCAGTTGGGGGCGACCAGGCCTGCATGGGAGGGCAGCTGGGTGTGACCAGGCCAGCAGGGGAGGGCAGTTGGGGGCCATCAGGCTGGCAGGGAGGGCAGTTGGGGGCAAGATCATGCTAGCAGGGGAGAGCAATTGGGGGTGACTAGGCCTGCAGGGGAGGGCTGTTGGGGTGATCGGGCTGGCAGGGGAGCAGTTAGGCATCAATCAGGCCGGCAGGGGAGCGGTTAGGGAGCAATCAGACAGGCAAGCAGGTGAGCGCTTAGGAGCCAGCAGTCCTGGATTGTGAGAGGAATGTCTGACTGCCGGTTTAGGCCCGATCCTACAGGCCTAAACCAGCAGTTGGACATCCCCTGAGGGGTCCCGGATTGGAGAGGATGCAGGCCAGGCTGAGGGACTCCCCCCCCCCCCCACTCCGTCCACAAATTTTGTGCACCCGGCCTCTAGTTGTTCAATAAAACTTGAACAGATAATACAGTTGATAAAGTGACATACTTAAATTTATTAAAAAGAGAAAAAAATGTTTTCACAGATCCAGGGTAACCATGAAAAAAGGTTTTCCTTCCTTAAAGTGTTCTGTCACACTGGAGGGAAAAAATAATAAAAGGAAACATGAAAGCCAATAAAAGAAAAGCATGAGCATGGAAGACCATCATTAATCTTCTATTCAAATGGCAGTCACGGCTGCAGATTACTGGAAAGGCTTGAATAGCAACTCTATTCAGAGACAAATTAAGTATTTTGTACACTCAGAAATAAGTATGTGATCTAATTGCATACCTGATTCTGGAGTCATGCAACTGACTGTAGAAATACCAGTTAAAGGCTCATTAGTTCAAAGGGGAAATATAACTCTTGACATTTTTTTTGTAAGAAAATAATTAAAATTATAATGTTAGCAAAGTATTCTGTGTGTACACACCAGTCACTCACTTTATATACACCTAAATGGTATTAACTGGATGATTTCCATGGCCTAGACTTAGTGCAGCCACATGGAGAAAGTGTAGGGACCAGGAGAAAGACAGGGGGCATAAGATGGAAAATCTAGTAGGGGCTTGGCAGGGAGGGGCAGGGGGAAAAGAGAGAGAGGCCTGGGATGAGGGTTCTGTTTCATTCAGATTCTACTCTTCACCAATAATTTTAAAATAGTTGACACATGAGATAGCTCAAGCATGAAATAAAACTATGCATACAGTGATCTTAATCTCTGCAGTCATTGTTATAAATATTTATTGAATAACTTCTATATGTTAGCTCCCACATCTCTGCTGCTTTTAAGAAAATGGGAAATCCCTTTGGGAGACCAGAGACATGATATGACATGTTTTTTTCACTAGGTAGATGTTAAGAGAGTCTACATTAAAAAAAATACTAGTAATTCCATATATTATGATAAAAATAAATTTATTTAGGTAAAAAATGCCATCTTTCCTTGCTTGACAAGGGTAAATCCCCACCCGGTGGAGTCTGTTTGCTAACATGAATGAGCTCTGCTATAGTTTACTTCCACATGTCATGTGTACAATCAACAATCAGCACAAGTGAAAGGTGTTTCCTATTCATCCCACTATGCCAGTGGTTGCTTCATATCATACTGAAGAAAACCACAGGAAAACAGGCCAAGAAATGTCTTTCTGTTGATTGAAATGTCATCTTTAAATGGCTGAATAGATTTCCAGCTTGAGTCTATAATTTGAAATTGCAACCAACTTCATCTCTGTGCAGACCAAATGTCTTCTAAGCCAAGAATCACTTTTAAAACAAATCCCAATTTGAGGATAAACACACATCTTTCAATGTGTGGTTTTAAACACCGTTGTTTTGCACATTCTGAAATGTGATTTTTTTTTTGCATCCCACCGTTGTCCTGTCATAAATTAAAAGAATTTCATTATCACTAATCTATTGCACTAATGCCCAATAATTGCCTATGGTCTATGCTTCATCATCCAAGGGTATAAAAAGGAACTTTGGAACTGCAGTTGTGGTCAGCCAGCTGACAGCCAGTCCTCTTTCCCACTCCACATTAAGCATCAGTATGTTGGACATGCTAGTCCAAGCCATTCGGGGTCCCTCTGCATTGTCACTGGATAAGAAGGCCCGAACTTGATTATCTTTGGCAGAAGGACTTTAGTTAGTAAATATCAAGTGGTCATCACTTTCTTTCCTACAACAGAAAAGGGGAGGGGGAAGGAGAAAAGAGATTATGACTCAAACATCTTTGGGAAGGAACAGAAATACTTCATATCTAGGCATGCATAGGTTATCAACGTGCTAAGTGGAACATTAAAAAGGGAAAACATTAAGAAGGGCATTTGACATTATTTTTGGTTTGAGCAGATGCTTTTGGCAACTTGGAGGAGCTGTCTACCTCTTTGGGACCCTCCATCTCCTTTCCTTGACAAGCCTTCTTAATGCCTGGAACCGCAGACTATCTTTTACTTCAGTAGAGAAGGCGAAAGGTAAATTCTGCATCTGTTCAACCAAGCACATCTTTCCAAAGAACCACATTACATTAGAGCTGGAAGAGCTGTCAGAGGTCATCTGTTCACCCTCATGACACTGAGGAACCAAGAGGTGTAGGAGGGGTCATGGGACACATTTGATAACTGGCAGGGTCCAAAATGAAAACCCAGGGCTTCTAATGATCAGACTAAAGGCTCCTTCAACGACTGGAAGGAGAATCCATTGTGGTGGCTGCTGGACTGCTGTCTGTCATGGTCCCAGAGAGAAGGCCCACACACCAATACTCACGATGCCCTTCCTAATTCCTTGCGTTTCTCAGTGAGGTCTTTCTCCAATATTTACTCTCCATGCATAGCCTTCCTCAATTTTATTCCACTCTTTGGCTCCTAGCCTTTAGATATATCCAGGTATAGTTAATGTTTTATGGAGTCAAAGCCATCACTTGGTCTCTAGGCCCAGTATAATCCAATTCCTTCATCAGGCCCTAAGATCTTCATTTACTCTCTGCAAGGTCCTTCAAAAGCCCCCTAGATCTAGGCTTTGATTTGATTACTTGGCTAAAGCTGTTCTAGCTGATTTCACCCATAATTGTCTTTTGGTAACAGCCACTCCTGTTTTCATTTTTGATATCCTCTTTTTTCAAAACCTCCAACATCCCCGTTTTTCAGTAGATTTCCTTTGGTGGACTCTCCTGTTCCATTTAATTCTTTCATCAGGCATCTTCTCAACAGCCCTTAGCACATCTTAAGGCAAACTGCTGATATTTCTCCCCAGCACTCAGTCCCAACCTGATTAGCTAATCTTCAAGTTCACCTCTTACATCTTTTACTTATTCCACGTGGCTGCACAAGAAAACATTTAACAACCTCCTGGGGCTTTTTATGGTGCAAACATCAAAAAAATCAAACCCCAAAACCCTATAGGTTACTCTCTAGAATTCACAACTACATTCCAAGATGATTTCTTTTTTTGTTCTGTACAGCTACGTATTAGAAAAGCAACTTAGGGAGACTTTCCTTGTACAAGATGCCTCTTAGGAAGTAGCTGCCTATTAAGAAAATTAATATTCCTTTATCCCAGCTTTCATGGGAACAATTTAATGCTCTGAAAGGATAAAATGTGATTTTAAAAACTTAACTCTTCTCAGAAGACTTCATTTCATATTTACTAGACATTCTTTGGAAATGCTTCAATCAGATCATTTCAAATCCCAAGATGTGGTATGAATTGATTAGCAGGAAATACATCCTGTGGTTTTTAAGCAGCAATTATGTTCCCCATCTTCCTTCAGAAATTTGGTTTAGAGAATCTTTCTCAAAAAACATGGGTAGGGGATACTTTGAGTTAACAGCCCACAACCCTGACTAGAGATGAAAACAAACATGTGTACAATTAGATATCCTATCCTCACCTGACCCCCATTCTCATCCCCAAACCACCACGTGGAGGCTTTGCCACTGAGGTCTAGACCAGCGATTTTCAAATGGTGTGCCGCAAGAATTTTTTAAAAAAACATGCAATACCTGACTATTTAGTCAGGAACACTGACCTCTTTTCCCTTAAATTGTCAAATTTAAAAAGTGACAACAGTCAACGCAATAGCCATCTGGTATGAATGAATCAAAATTATACCCTTTTTTGTCAGATGGGCAAAAAATATTTTTTGGTGTGCCGCAGAATTTTAGTAATTAAAATTATGTGTGCCATGAGATGAAAATGGTGAACATCGCTGGTCTAGACCATTTTCTTAAGTGTCCTGATGAACAGCGAGCAAAGTGCAGTTGGTCACCGAAGAGCTACTGACATGCATTTCCAGCCCAGGACATGTACAGCCTCCTCTCAGGCAGGGTTCCTGCTCTGGTCAAGAGGAGTTATCTGTACCTCGTATTGTGAAAAGGGAAAATGCCCTTGACATTCCGAGAGCTCCACCTCTAAAATTAAGAGTGTTGCCTGACCCGTACAGCTCAGTGATTGAGCATCGGCCTATGAACCAGGAGGTCATGGTTCCATTCTCGGTCAGGGCACATGCCCAGGTTGCAGGCTCGATCCCCAGTGTGGGGCACGCAGGAAGCAGCTGATCGATGATTCTGTCTCATCATTGATGTTTCTCTCTCTCTCCATCTCCCTTCCTCTCTGAAATCAATTTTTTATATCTATATTGACCTCTTACTTTTGCCACATAAGAGTTCACTCTCTTGACTTGAGGGACATAATTCATGCCTTCTCATAATAGTCTCATAATATCCCCACCAGGGTCCAACCATGTCATGTAGCTTTCTACCCTGTTTCATTAGAATTCATTTCTAAAGCCGATTTCAGTGGGAGGGAAGATGGGTTCTTCCCCACGACAAGCTGATTTCTGAGTGTAGTGTGCACCTGGGAAGTACTCTTTGTTAAGGCAGCAGAGCAGCTCCCTCAGGAGCATGGGGACCTGATTAAACACAATACCGACCTCCTCAGACAGCAGATGCGGGACAGGAAGGCTGAGGACTCTTTCTGATACTCCTCTCGGCTATTACATTCCTTCAGGAACTCCTGAAGATCCGTCTCAGGAAACCCATTCTGCTGGTATTTCTTCAAAAAGTACACAGTGTTGTTACCTTATGTATAAAGCATGAGAAATTGCTCCCTTTGTCAACGAACCAAACCCACCTTTGCTAAAATAAAGCTCTCCCACATTGCTAGGTCAGATCCAAGAACTGATATTAACAATGCTGAATCAATGTCAGTCCCAGAAAGCCAAGCCAGGGCCACCATGGAACTGAGAACAACCCAAAGGAAAACACTTCTGGTGCCAGGGTGAAGCAGGGGAGGGGTGTACTAGTAAGGGAAATAAAAGTGATAATCAGAAGGATAAAGTTTTAAAACTAATGCAAGACCAGGTAAGGCACCCCCCCCTTCCCCTCACTGCCCATGCAGAACCTGCTTGAGAAGTAATCTCTATTTCCTCTACTTTTATGGAAGAGGGTCACTCCATGGGGCAGAAGGCAGGTTCTTCCAAGCAGACACAAAGACCCTGAGGCCCTCTCCCCTCACGCTAAGTGAGGTCATCCACCGCGTTATCGAGACTTGGCCCGCTCACAGGGACACTGCCCATCAAAGGCAGGGACCCACGGGGCAGCAGTGTGCAACAGTCTCTCTATACACCCAGCCCTGCTGTTAGAACCACACACCCACTCTCATGTGGAAACTAACCTCCCCAGGCACAAAAATGTGCTCAGGAGTATTTCCAATGAATGAGCTTCTTCTGCGTTTAGTCTGAGAAGGTTCAAGAAGAGCACAACACCCCAAGGCACTAACATAGCACCCTTGGTTGCTCCAATGCTGGTCTGAAACAGGATTTCTGAGCACGACCACCTGCTGCTAGACGGGTCACCACTGGAGGCAACAGAGCGCCCTTCAAGCTACAAACCAGTTAAATGGGCCCAGACTGAAAGGATACAGAACCCACCACGTGGCTCAGGAAGATAGGAAGCTAAACAACACAAGAGCCTTAGCTTTCATCATTTAAAGGAAACCTGTATCACACAAATGGTTGAGTCATCCAGTATACTAGTATCGGTGTTCCAATATCTGAACAGTAGTCAGGATGGTGATGACCCCTTACCACTGACACTTAGCACTCAAAACCTAAGTTCCAGACAGGCAGGTACACCTGTCAGTGCTGCGACCAACAATCGAACTACTTAATTTACTAAACTCAACCCATCTCTACCCATTGCCTTTCTCTTTCCACCACATCTCCAAATCAGTCACCGTGATCTGGGTGACAGGGATGATGTCCTAAATGCATATTTAAAATTAAACTCCAACATCCAACAAGTCTCTTTTCTTCTATTTAAAAACAATTATTTGTTAATTGATTTGAGAGAGAGAGAGAGAGAGAGAGAGATATTAAAACATTGCTTTATTGTTTTTATTTATGCATCCATTGGTTTTTTTCTTTTATTTGCCCTGACTGGGGATTAAAGCCACAACCTTGGCATAGCAGGATAATGCTCTGACCAACTCAGCTAGCCGACCAGGTCAACAGTCTCTTTCCTACAAAACTTCAACATTTAAGTAAAATACAGTATTTTAAGTAAGTGGGGAAAAAGTAGCTTTTTCCTATGCTCCAATCTATATAGGTTTTTCCGTTTTCTCGGCAGGAAATCCTGATAATTACTTACCTTAATGGTGTCATAAGAATCTGTAATAAGCGCAATGAAAAGGCTGAGAATCATATATATAAAAAGGCTGATGAAGGAATATAAATATAGGCGACTGAACAGCCACACCAAGACGCTCTTCTGCTGGATTTGAGCAAAGGTTGCAAACATATCATCACCGTTGACCAGAGAAAACAGACACTCAGAAACTGTATTCAGAGCTACAAACTGAAGGGGGAAAACCAAAGTTAGTTTTCGAGATATATCATCCAAAAAAGCAGAGAAGTATCTATATCCAGTTAGCTTGTTTTGTCGAAGCTATTGTTGTCATTGCTATTATGAGTAACATCCATTTTAAGACAGCTAAAATACCAAAGCAGGAAAACATTATTTAAAACTCCCTTGCACACTCACTATCTCTTGACATTTCCCTCAGTTTCTTCCTATACATTTTTATATATTTGTAGTCATATCATCTAACCATTTTGGATCTTGATTTCTTTTTCCCTACTTAACATCATCTTACTTACACTTAGAGAGCATGTGTTAGATAACAGACCTTTCTTTAGAAATGTCAAGTTTAACTATTTCCCTGTCACTAGACATCCCAATAATAGTTGCTATTGTCAAGAGCAATGTAATGAACATTTCTAAGCATAATGTTTTTTTCCTGTTATTGGGTCTAAGTGATTAATATTTTTAAGCCTACAACCTGCTAAACCACTTTCTGAAAGAACTATAGCAATACCATTGTACAACCAGCAATGATGGAAGTGCCTGAGACACCGTATAGGCTCAAGAAAATTTTGCTAAATGAATAGTTTCACTGTAGCCTTTCCAACCACGGGGCGGGGTGATTTTAGCACATTCAAAACCAAAGATGGTCATCAATAGGAGAGGGAAAGACGATGATTGTGCCCAATGCCTTCAGGGGCTCCTGGCTAACAGTGGACGGGCCACAACCAATGTATTCCAGTGCCCTGTGGGAGAGCTGGGGTGGGCTGTGTAAGGAAAGTGACCCTCAGAACGAGGGCCTGAGGCGGAGTTCACCAGTGAGAGGAGAAAGGGAAGGGTTTGCTCCGTGAATATGGGAAATTCAGTGCTGAGCCTAAGAGGTGGCCAGAGAGGCGTGCCTGTGCCACACTGAGAGAGCCTCACTCAGCCTTCCACATACTTCAAACTATTACAGGCCAGAACCGGGAACCAGAAAAAAAACTGCAGCCAGAGAGTGACCTGACCTGTTTCTAAAGGGCAACCCTGGCACGTGGTAGATCTCCTAGACTGGAAACAGCCCAGGGCAGGGACATGCGGCAGGGGTGAGTGCAGAAGCCAGGAATGCACAGGGTCCAGATAAGACTGGAAAAGGAGGAAACTGAGGGGGAAATAAGTCTAGGAGGGGACAAGGGAAAGGGACTACGAATGGTCTCAGTTTTAGACAAGGCAGCTTGAGGTGCCAGGTGGAAATGTTGACATGAGGGAGTCGGAGGCATACATCTGCATTTCGGAGTTGGTCTGAGGGTTGTGTTTCAACTGCAATCCCCAGGTGGCCATCCCAGGGTCTGTGGCTGACAGACTCCTGCCACATCGACTAAAAACGAACAGCAGATGCTTCATAAACTAACATCTTAGGGCCAGAGGGTTAACATTAGATGGAAGCTTCTAAAGAACAATAATGACCTAACAGGTAAAAGATGGTATGGTTTCCAAAAACACTGAGGGAACAGCTACCTAGAGTTCTGAACCAAATTGTTAGCAGTGGGGCCATGTGTCCATTAAGTCAGTGTGGCTTTGGGGACAGCCATGTCCCGGTGAATGTCTGCTGGAGGCAAAGACCAACAGGTGGTTAGCATAATAAATGCGAGAGAACAGTCAGAAGGCTGAAGGACCTTGGGCTTTAGCAAGGGCTAAAAGCTATGCACCGATTGTTCTGTTGAGACAATGGTGGCTGAAGGCATTCTCCTAATCTGATCATCTTTTACTGTTTACCAAACCTTACCTTTGATATGTCTGTTTGGTTTCCTAAAGGGCAAATGTATATTCTAGTAAATAAAAAGCAGTAGATCCGGAGATTCAGGGAGCCACTCCACTAGAGTAGGTTTCCGCCTGGCTCCCCCCAATGCCTTCTAAATTTATATTTCTTATCTAGTATATCCATTTGTGCGTGGCCGCTTCTCCAGATTCTGAATCCTTGCTACAAAAGGTTGCAGCAAATGTCTATAAAACATCTCCACTTGGAAGTTGTACTACTACTTCACATGCAACAAAATAAAACCTCCCACCCACTAACCTGGAAACTGGGCTTTCCTTCCAATTGTCCTGCTCCTGGTCAGTAATTTCAGTCTCCTACCGAAGAAACATTTACTCCCAAATAATCGAGTACTTAAAACTATGTGTTGAATGGATTGCTCTCCCACTCTCTTCACTCTGCGAAGGTTTGCTGCTTCTACGTTTCCCTGACCCAGTCTATCTACTCCACTCTCAGGTCCACACTCACGTCTGGATTATTACAGAAACTCCGAGGAAGTCTCCTTCACTCCAGCCTCTTCGCCCTCCAGTCCCAGCTGCTGTGGTAAAGTCTAAACTTCACAGAATGCAACCTCTGGGTCATTTCTCTTGCATTAAGATTATACGAAGTCTGGATGCAAAGTAAAAAATTCACACCGAGAAGGCTGGGATAGGCCCGCCTTTGCGTGGCTTCCTTCCATCTCCCCACTGTCAATATTATCTTGTGCTTTTCTCCTCCTATAACACCACACCCATTTCTCCATCTTTTCCTCGTGGGATTTATTTTCTTCATCTGATACCTTCTCCTGTGTCCAACAAAGCCAACTTTGAAGGGCTATTTCAAGTCTACCTCGAGACAGATTGTCTTTGCAGCTCTAGTCCCTTCTGTGTAACAGTAAGAATCACAGCGTAAACTACTGCTTGGCCTTCTAATTGGTTTTGAGCCCTTCTTCATACTCCAACTGGATGGAAACACCATGTGCGACCCTCCCTCCTCCATGACTGGATGCACAGGGTAAAGTCTGTGACCGGGGCAGCGGACACAAATGTAACCCCAACAGGGACCCTGCCCATGCCTGTGCTGCTTCAGCACAGCTCCAAAGCTGCTCTCCACAGAGACCTGGAGGGAACATCCAGTTGAGCCAAGCACAACAATATGCAAATTGTTTAACAGTATGACAGGCAGTTCTCCGAGTACATATTGTCCATCTAGCCTTCAGAAAACTAAGTTAAAGCTGGTTTCTATGGCCAGCAATTACAACTCTAACAGCACCATTCATAATTCATGTTTCTCATAGTTTATTTTGGAATCTGGCCAATTCCTTTGTTTAGTTTCCACAACCCCTAACAGTCTGTGCTTCAGGTTCCAGAATTACAAATAGCTGGTTGGTTGGTACATATCCAATTCATCCCTTTGTTTCCAGTGCCATGACTCAGTGTCAGTTTAGAAACAATACCTGTCTCAACATTCATGTTATTCACAGCCGTTGTGCTTCTCTCTCCTCTATGCGGGTGAGACTCATTTTAACCCAGCAAAAAGTCAAAACGGAGACGCAATAAGGTAAGTGACTGGCATACACCCTGTCATTGGTACCACAGGTGGCTGTGAACCAGTCACTTTCAGGGGCCAAACTCCACAGAAGTGAACATTAGAAGTAACCAAGGTGAGAAGAAGCGAGGTCCTAAGGTGCTTCCAGGCCAGAAGGACTGCATTTATAGAGAGTTGCTGTGGTTCTTAGGAACTTGTGAGCCCCTGGAAAGCAGGTACTACTGTCTCTCTGTTTCTTGTTCAGTAACAAACCTGGAGAATCCCTGCCATGTTCTGTGCTGGACCCGGGGGATGCAAGCAGCAATGAGCTATAGTCACTGCCCTCCAAGAACTCAGCCTAGAAGAACCTGACATGCTTGGAGCACAGTAGACATTTAATAAATATTAAATGGGTATTTCCATAAAGAGTCCCCATAGGACCTTTGGGACCACAGTGCAAACCCAAGCATTTGTTTCACAAATGATATTTTTAAATTGAACCAGAAAGAACTTTTTTTAAAAAAATTTAAATGAAAATATAATTTGCAACAGCTTATGTCAGAGAAGGACATAAAAATCACCTTCAAGAGCAATATTTAGGTTTAATGTTTTAACTGGCTAATAGTCCTATTGAATAAGATAGGTACTTGGCTAAAACTAGGGACTTTGAGAGCAGGACGATGTAATGCAGGTTCTGCCACAGTGTTTACCCATGGCATCAGCAAAGGCCAACATTGTTTCGATGCCTTGGTCTTCTCATTTCTGAAATGGGGACAATGCAAGACTATGATTTATTCCTCACAGCAAAGAAGTCCTCCGGAAATGTAAACGTTACTTTAGAGTAATGTTCTTCCAGACCTGGTTTTGAATTATTAAACATCAACAGTCTCTAGCCCTTGGTGCCAGACATTTTGAAAGGGCACTGTGCCAAAGTCCATTAGTGCCAGTACCGATACCGGTGGGACACTGCTTGCATCTCTTCCCTCTTTCAACTGGAATCCAATGTCTACCATGAAAACAGGAAGCAAAAATATGGGTCCTGCTACCAGTCAAGCAGCAGTGTACAACTAGTTTTCCTGAGACCTCCTCTTTAGAGTGGCTGTAGAAACATCAATGATGAGAGAGAGTCATTGATTGGCTGCCTCCTGCACACCCCCCACTGGGGATTGAGTCCACAACCCCGGAATGTGCCCTGACCTGGAATAGAACCATAACCTCCTGGTACATAGGTTGATGCTCAACCACTGAGCCATGCCAACCGGGTTAGAGTGGATGGTTTGCTTAAAGAAAGAGTTAGCTTCTACACCTCAGGTGGCTATGATTCTAGATCCTAGGAAATGCTTGCTGTGCTGTCCAGCTTTTGAAGGCTTTGGGTACTGTGGAAGGTCTTCTGATTCAACAGAGACTGACTGGCAGAACCTGAATGATTGACAGTTTGAATTAATTGGGGGGATGGGAGGAGAGACACAGCGGGCAGGAAGCATTTCTAACTTCAGATTCACAGAAGCAGCGATATGGAGAAGGAAAGCACGTAGTCCTGAGTCAGACTGAAGCTTTTCTTCTTCCACTGGCTGGTGCATTCAGTAAAGTAACTGAACTGTGCATTTCCCCAGTGGGTGGAGATGGGAGACAGACGCCATAGACAGGCCTGGTAGGCAGCCCTGGACACAGCCCTTATCCCTGCTCCTGTGGGGGAAACGGAGGCAGACGCTGAGACACACAGGCGGGAGGTGCAGCATGCACTATGGTAGCTGCCAGCCACATGTGGCTGTGGAGCACCTCCTGTGTTGTCAGGGTAAAATACACACTGAATTTCAAAGATTTAGTACAAAAAAAAAGAGAGTGTAAAATATCTCAATGCCTACTAGTAAATAAAATATATAATTAAAATCACAATTTTATCTGTTTCTTTTAAAAATTTTTTCAATGTAGCTACTGGAAAAATCTGAAGGCACCTGTGGTTCTCATTTGTAGTGCTTGCTGCCCTTTTTTGGGACAATGCTGGTCCAGAGCATCCCAGTCTACCCCGCATCCTTTGAAAGGACAGGATTAAACATATGAACATGCAGTCAGATCCTCAAAGCAAATGGAGAGAAATGAGACTGGTTATGTGGCTCTCCTCTCAGAGTTGATCTATGCAGTCAAACGAAACGCTCGTCTGCAATGGTCTGTTTTAGGCAATTCCAAGAAAAGCCCTACTGGGTATTGGTCAAAGATGGGTATTAGGGTCAGGCAACCTGGACGTGAATCCTATCTCTGCCATTTACTAGCTGTGTAGCCTCAGGAAGATCCCCATTTCCTATGGGGCTACCGGGGAGTTAACATAGCAAGGGAGTTAAGGAACTTGGGTCCTAGCACATAGCATTCAAGAATGGTAGCTATATTAGTAAAATTCAAGTAGCATTATCTGAGCACCTTCCAGGACAATGATGGGGTAGGGAGATGAAGGGCAAAAGAGATAGGACCACTTGTCCTGAGGCCTTGAGCCCATGAATTAAAGCTGAAATCTGTACCAGTAAACTTGGTATTTATTTCAGACAGTGCAACACTGTCCTCTAGTGACAAAAATCTGGAGAAGCATTCAAGAATGCGGCAAGTGAAGAAGAAAAATGTTAATTTTCCTGGGCACTCACACAGTTCGTTCTCCAGATCAGAGAGATTATATCAGAGAGCAAATTTCATCATGACTCAGTGGCAAGGAATAGGAGAGCAGTGATATTATCAAGCTTTCACTATGCCTTTCCAACAGGAAAACAATGATTCTCTTCGGACGTATCAAATGCAACCCCGAAAGAGGAGGAAGCCTGGATGCCAATTTACTAGGACATATTCAAGTAGGACAACGCACAGAGCTCGACCTTTCTGGATTGCTCACTTTTTGTGAACAGTGTATAAACCAGATATAAGCATATGTTTTGTTTAAGGCAATTGGAGAGGTCAGAGGTTGAGGCTGAGCTGTAATACAAGCATCAGTGTGACCCTTTGCACTTCACCTCTTTTCTCTTTGCACAGCACCTGAGCCAGGAGAACAGGACCAGGGGCTGCTGCGGAGATTAAATGAACGAGAGGACAGAAATGCTAAGCGCACAGTGTTGGCTGCTGCTATATTTGTTGTATCTGTGGTTCCAACTGCCAGAGTCCCATGGAAGAAATACTACAAGTTGCAATAACTCCTTTTCCTTCTTTCCTTCCTTCTTTCCTTTCTCTCTCTCTCTCTCTCTCTCTCTCTCTCTCTCTCTCTCTCTCTCTCTCTCTCTCTTCTTTCTTTCTTTCTTTCTATTTTTTGATTTGAAAACAGGGCCTACCTACTTTCATTTCTTGACGTTTCCACCAATCAACGTTATTATTTTAAAACAAGAAGAGCACAACTTTGATGTCCCTGAGGTTATGATGCTGACTGAAGCCCAGCAACAATTTGGAATTCTGATGCTGATCTTTCATAAGGCAGAGGCGATGCTGCCATCAAAACCACCATCACAGACAGGGCGGGTTTCATTTTAATCATAAACCTAATATGGTCCATTCTGGGCACTCTGTCCACCTTTGTTCTCCTCAATTAATTGGGATGAAAACCCTAATACGTTAAATTAGAAAGATTTTGTAATAATTTCCCCCATTCTATTTTCATTTTTATTATAGGATCTCATGTCCAGACTTTTCTTATTTGACAACTGGCTGGGCTGGAATGTGGCCCATAAACCAGGCCCAGACAACTCTGAAATGTGCTCTCCACTCCCTCACGGTGGTTTCAACACCCAGTAAAAGGAAAGGAAAAGAAACCCGATGCAAAGACATGGCTTTCCTGACGCTGAGGGTATGTGCTGGGGGAGAGTGGGAAGAAGGTTGTCCTGGAAGCCCACTTCTCAGGTGCCTAATTTGCAGAAGGAAGAACCAGGGCTACACACCTTGTTGTGATACGGGCCCAAGACGATCCAGCCACAGAAGGTGTAACCCAGGTAGATCATCCCAGCGCAGGCGCAGAAGCGAAGCACCTTGGGCAGGGAGGCTTGCATTGTTAAAATGAGCACCTGAAAAGACACCAGCAGCACGGGGGGCATTACAAAGGAGCTTACTGGAACCCGAAGAAGACATGAATCTCAATCCTATGACATGACCCAATGCCACATCCTTACATTATATTTTTGGAAGTAACCCAGGTATCTGATGACTCCGACCCAGACAAGAAGCGTGGACGTTCCAAGCAAAATGCTGCACAGATCGTAATTTGTGATATTCTAAGGAATGGAGAAACAGATATGAGTGACATATTCTATTCCCCTCAGCTTATTAATCTCACTTTAAGTTGATAGGAAAAGAATGGACTGCCTGCTCTCTATAGGTGATCCTAGGGCATTTAAACTGAAGAGGAGAGTAATAGAGAGCACAGTCCCAAATATGTTTCTTCTTTCCTTGTAGTATTTCAATTGGTTGAACTGATTTTTTGTTCAAATAATATCCTGAAACAGAAAATGCATTTACTTAGGCATTAAATAATATAAACTAATGGTGTTTGTTAAATATGAAACGATGCCAGTCAGCTACTTCTGAAAGAAAGCTCAAATGTGATTGACTAAGACAGTTCTGTTCTTGAGGATTTCTGGATCTAATTGAGGAGATACACACACAACCACAATCCTATATAATAAAGCAGTAATATGCAAATTGACTGTCACACCCTCGCCCAATATGGCCACCCCCATGTGGTCAAAAGATGGCCACCACAAGATGGCCAGAAGGGGAGGGCAGTTGGGGGCAACCAGGCTGGCAGGGGAGGGCAGTTGGGGGCAACCAGGCTGGCAGAGGAGGGCAGTTGGGGGTGACCTAGCTGGCAGGGGAGCAGTTAGGCATCAATCAGGCTGACAGGAGAGTGGTTATGGGGCGATCAGGCTGGCAGGCAGGCAAGCGGTTGGGAGCCAGCAGTCGCGGATTGTGAGAGGGATGTCCCTGTGGGATCGGGCCTAAACCAGCAGTCGGACATCCCCCGAGCGGTCCCAGATTAGAGAGGGTGCAGGCTGGGCTGAGGGACAACCCCCTCCAGTGCATGAATTTCATGCACTAGGCCTCTAGTTTTAATATAATATGCTAAGTGCAGTGAGAGATGCAGTGCCAAGCTTGTCACAAAGCATTTCCCATGGGCATGACCCAGAGCAGGGCTGGGCCTGGGGGACAGGCTGGAGGAGAGCATTGCAGGTAAATGGACAAAAGACTGAACCAGGGTCCAATGCTAAGAGCCAGAAAGTTGTGCTAGAGGGTCAGTATGGATGGCTCAGTGAATCCCAGGCAGGAGAGGGAGGCAGAGCTAGATGAGAGGACCCTGGAGGCCACTCCACTCAAGGGGGTTCCCATGAGAAGGGACTGTAACAGCAGGATAGAAACTTCCAGGGACTTTCCTCTGACAGCTGTGTGGGTGGATCTGAGGGATGTAAGGCTGAAGGCGGACAAGCAATGAGGAGACGGCTGCAGCAGTCCAGGCCAGAGAGGAGCTGGCCCCTCACCTTCACTTGAATTTCCATTTTGAGGATGGATCCAATGATTGTCATGAGGTCGCTGATAATCACCAGGACATACCAGCCATTGATGAACTCCCACTGGTCAGCATTACACACGTGTCGCTGGTACTTCTCCAGGAAGAAATTTAGAAATCTCTGCAGCAAACATTTTAAAAAGTATTTCTTACACACCACACTGCCCTCTGGAAGGAGAGGGTAAGTGCCAAACAGAGCTCTCACCTGTAACATGATACGGTGTTACCTACCCAGCTCCATAGATCCATCTCAAGGTTGGAGATTATGCCCACACTTCCCCCCTCACCTGCCCAGCTAGACTAAAGCCTTCAAGTGCCTACCAAGCGAACTCAAACATTATATGCTTATGCTCTTCTCTCCAACAGACTCTTGTAAGAGCTGGCACACAGTACATCCCAAATACATTACTTTATCACCTCATTCAACCAGACAGCACCCTATGAACCAAGCATTAGTAGCCTGATCTTCCAGAGGAGAGAACTGAGGCTGGGGAGGTGGGGCCAGGATGGGCGCCCAGGCATTCCAGCTCCAGTGTATGTGCTCCCCATGCCCACCCCCTCTGCTTAGGCAGACCAGGACCCTGACCTGGGATCAGAGTATCAGGGGACTTGCGGGGAAGGGGCAGTAAGACAAGCGGATATTTACAAAATAAGTTGACAGAGGTCAAGAATGAGAACAATAGAATGAAGACTTTTCTTGCTCCACCAGTGGCATGCTAATGACTTCATGCACCTGTCCCCATTCTGCATTTCCACACACGCCACAAACCAGAGTAAGATTTGTGGGGAGCTGGGATATATCTTCACAAGAGCCCTGAGAGTAACAAGGTGAAATGAAATTCGGGGAAGAATTTTCAAGCTATTTAAAATATAGAATAAAGTATTTTATGCTTCATTATAACCCATGTATCATGCCCCCTGTCAAAATGAAATCTGATTTGAAGGCAAAAGATGAAACCCACACATGCTATTATTCTGTTCTTAAGATTTACTCCTGAATTCAAAAGGGTCTCCTTTATTCTGGAAACATTCAAGAGCTTGAGAGCTCACCATTGTGCACCTGTGCTCATTAGCTCAGTTTTAAGCAAGATAATTATCTGATCCCTGACATGGTGGGAGCTTGCACTCACCCTCCACACCTCAGGTTGATGAATGCCTTTTCAGGGGCAATCGCTCAAAGGAACCTAAATTAGTCAAGGGCTCCAGAAAGGACAGGGTGACCCAACACCAGGGCCCACTGTTTGGACAAACTGAGGGTGGAGGCCAAGAGGGGAGGAAGAAAATGCCAGCACACATACCTTTCGTAAACGTAAAGCGAGAACAATGGATCTGGTGCACAGAATCAGAGACGCCAAGCAAATCACAATGACGAACGAATCAAACGCCAGCACATACTGAGCATTCTTCTGAACTGAGGAACAAAATCAGAATCCAAATGATAAACACATCTCACTGGGGAATAGTTTCTGACAAGATGGTCGTCAAAAAAGAAGTCTAAATGGTAAATTCAAAAAACATCAGAAACAAATCGTAATACATTTACTCAGAAGTCTACAAATAAGGTAAAGCTTTCCCTGTTATTAAGACTTATACATTTAAAAACATGTAAACTCTTAAGAGATGTACTAAAATGTATTTGTAAATATTTACATAGACTATAATTTGACAGAAGGTGGTCCATTCGGGCTCCATTCATAAGAGGCAAAACTATTGACATACTCTGAGGTCTTTCACATACAGGCACAAACATCACGTTCTCCATTAACGAGGAAACAAACAATTTAAAATGCCTCTGACTCAGACTCCTCATTTCTGTTTCTCCACCTTACTGTGCACTTTCCAGCTTTCAATAAGCTCTTTCTGCACATGGAGAAAATAGCCACTTGGAATGGTAGTAAGGAGGAGAGTATGTCTTGGAACACAGTAGCACGGGGAATGTACTGGAGGAAGATGAAATTGTAACCTTAGCTTCTCTCAGACTTCATGGAATTATCCCAAATACCAACGATGGCTCTCCCCTGCCTGGGTCCCCTGTACATCCCTACAGTCCCATCACCTGCCGATTGCTTCTCTCCCCACATCTTCTCTATCCTGAGGCCATACTGGTCTTCCTTCTTCCCACCTCCTATCACAGTGATGGCGAACCTATGACACGCGTGTCAGAGGTGACACGAAAACTCATTTTTTTGGTTGATTTTTCTTTGTTAAATGGCATTTAAATATATAAAATAAATATCAAAAATATAAATCTTTGCTTTACTATGGTTGCAAATATCAAAACATTTCTATATGTGACACGGCACCAGAGTTAAGTTAGGGTTTTCAAAATGCTGACACGCCAAGCTCAAAAGGTTCGCCATCACTGTCCTATCAGGTTCTCTCTCTCTCTTGCCCATCTTACACCATAAATAGTTATTAGAATATTATCGACTATATTTCCTATGCTGTACTTTACATCCCCATGACTATTCTGTTACTATCAACTTGTGCTTCTTAATTCTTCACCCAACTTCCAACCCCCTCCCATCTGGCAATCATCAAAATGTTCTCTGTTTCTATGCGTCTTTCTATTCTGCTTGTTTGTTTATTTCATTTTTTAGAATCAATTGTTGATAGATATGTATTTATTGGCACTTTATTATTCATATTTGTTCTCTTTTCCTTCGTCAAGAAATATTTCTTATAATACTGGGTTGGTGGTAATAAAAAAGGGGGGGGCATGGAAACGATAAAAAAAGAACCAGTCCAAAATGAAGGATACACTAACTGAAATGAAGAATAATTTACAGGGAATCAACAGAAGAGAAGATGAAGCCAAGAATCAAAAGAGCAATTAGGAGTATAAGGAAACAAAAAATACCTATTCAGAACAGCATAAAGAAAAAAGAATCCCTCCCCCCCAAAAAAAAATGAGGATATTGCAAGGAGCCTCTGGGACAACTTCAAGCAAACCAACATTCACATCATGGGGTGTTGGAAGCAGAAGAGAGAGAGCAAGAAATTGAAAACCTATTTGAAAAATAATGATAGGAAACATAGGAAAGTTTTCCCCAGTCAAAATTAACCTTTGCTTTCTCATGCCTTTTGTACCTCAACCACTTATGGCTATCCATGACATATTGGAGATTTTATAAGCATGTCTGTCTCCCTCACTAAGGTGTTTTCTTTCTTCTCCAGAGTGCTTAGCAATTACTATGTGCCAACTCTTGTTCTCAGTGCTTTGCTTTACATTCTAACTCATTTAATACACAACATACTAGAAGGTAAGTACTATTATCACCCTCATTTTGAAAAGTACTGAGACATAGAGAGGTTAAATAATTTGTCCAAGGTCACAGACATAGTAAACAGAACCAAGACCCAAACCTAGGCAGTCTGGCTGCCAGGGTTGTACCCTAAGCACTGGGCATGCTGCCTCTTCTAAGAGGTATATAGTCAATATTTGCTGAATTTAACAAAAATGCAAAATTTCTGGCTATGCTTTACAGAATCTAATGCTCAAGATCTGATTTTCTGGATCCCTTTCTTTCTGTCACCATCTAAGTCAACCATGTAAACACCTGAAATTCCAAAATAAAATGCTAAAAATCCTCCAATGGGCAAACATGTAAGATACTTACCAGATCCAGATATGTTTAAGTCTTTACATTCTTCAATGTTAGCATCACTGTCAAAATAGATTTTGATTTTGCCACTGTGAGCTTTGTTGTCAAAGGTAATCTGGAAACACAAATGTATGAAGAGCAGAATATATGACTTGTTAGATCAACTCTGCTTAAAATTTTAATAGCATCCAAACAGCGGGCTGATCCAAAAATAGTACTGATGAAAATGCCCTCATCACATGATTCTTCACAACTTTCATTAATGAAAAAACAGGGTCCAAAGGCAGCTTTGTGTGAACTTCTACTAAATCCACAAGCAGGGTGGGAGAGATCCGAAAGCAAAACAGCCAGCTAGTCCCAGGAACAAGCATGAAATTCACCATCTTTGACAAGAGAACACAGTCCCCTCACTGATTACACTGAATAGAATCCAAAAGCATTTGCTTCAAGTTAACCTTTTGGGTATGAAATTCTAGGTTTCTACTAGGTTGGAGATTAGTTTTCTGTTCACCTCAAGTGCTATATATAATGCTTTTAGAAATGACAAAGAATGCCCTAAGGCTGCAGGCTGAATTTAAGATTGCCAATGACTCATATCTTCCACTATTACACTTTCATCACTTAAAATTTGTAAGTGAAATATGCTGGGTATTTTAGGCCTTGAGAGAAGTATTTTTGGGGTTTTCCTTGGGGGAAATGAGACCTCAAGTGCCAGGGTTAGTGGAGGTTTAGTCATAATTCAGAGATATCGAAATGAGGCCTGTAGGTTGAGTTCTCGAACCTCTAGCTTGGTCATAGTGATATAATTGGGTTACACAGAGTGTGGCTTGTGTTCAGAGATGCCCAATGCTCATAGATTTACTCATAGATCAGCTACTAGTACACTTTCAGCTCTCAAGTTCTCTGCCTGTGGACTTTCTTAATTTCATCATGTGATTCATAATGTGTAGGTCACTCCACAGCAGCTAATCCTGCTCTTCTCTTCCTTACCACTAGTCACCATTAGTAATTACTTTTATTTCTTTACTTGTTTTTCTCTCTCTTCCACTGAGCTGTAAGCTTCCGCTGCACCCCTAGAGCAGGGCCGTGTCTGGTGCAGAGTAGGGACTCATTAGTATTTATGGACTATTGGGTAGAGTGCTCTCCTGAGTTGCTAAAAGATAATTGCATACAACTTTCAGCTCAGCATCCAGTTTTGCTCTTCCATGAACATGAAGAAGGGAGGGATGGAGGGAAGGAAGCAAGGAGGGAAAAAGGAAAGGAAAAGGGAGGGAGAAAAGAAGGACATGAAATTCCATGAAAGTGAGAAGACAGGTTACTGTCCCCGCAAAACTGAACAGTCTCTTCACTGCACACGCCTCCTCCCAAAATAAAAGGAGTGACAACTGATCCTCTGCAGAACGGCCTTCAGATCAAGGGGGCAGTGTCTGCCTGGAGGTTTGAAAGCATTTGCTACATTTGCAAAGACCTTTCTTTGAAAGTGGGGAAAATACTACAGACACTTAAAACACTTGTCATAAGCTTTTGAAAAATGTATTAGAAGAGTAAGAGGTCAAAGCCAATTTTGGAAACTTCTCTTTTCAACGCAGAAATTTAGTTTTTAACACATTGGAAAAGGCTTTGCTTCATTTTCAGAAGAAACGGTCTCTGGATGAACAATGCTATCGTGCCATTCAACTCTTTTAAACACGACTGCATCTGACACAGCTATGGGCTGGTGTGTTTCGCGCTGTGCATCTACGGAAGGAGGAGGGAAGCATAAGAAACAGTGGCTGAGTAAACAGACACTTGCCGTATTCTGAAAGACGTAACAGTCGGGTAACTCTCGGGAAAGCATCGTCTGCAGGTCAATGCCTTTGAGGTGAAAGGAGATTTCAACCTGTAGGAGCCTGAATAAAAAATGTCACAAGGTATACATTGTCAGAGTCTTACTATCTACTCTCCTTCCCTCCCTCATGCCTGTCCCCTGGGAAACGAGACTGAAAACATATTTACCTATAAAATTCCAGTCTGAAGAATGATGAGTTCTTCCAGTCCTCAGTGTTCTTGGAGAGGCCCTGGAGGTCCAAGTAAATGCAGTCTAGACCAATGGGGAACAACAATTGCTTCAGGCAAAAATCAGATGCTAAAACCAGTGGGCGAAGGGCGATGAGAAGCAGAACACTTCCAACGTATCTCCCCACAGAGGACTTATGAGTTACAACAGGAAGACCGGTAACTACAGTGGAGAAGCTGGCAGATAGCAGCAGCCTGCCCAAGTGATCCAAGTTAACAACGCCAGTAATGAGATAAAAAGACACCTCCGGAAATAATGTACTGCTTGTGTGCTATTCCCGCTAACAAGCATAACCCCAATCTAGTCATAAAGAAACAGAACAACCCAAAGTGAGGAACATTTTACTCTTTAAAAATGTCAAAATCAGCCCCTGGCCGGTGTGGCCCAGTTGGTTGAACATTGTCCCACGCACCAACAGGTCACAGGTTCAATTCCCGTTCAGGGCACAATACCCAGGTTGCAGTTAGATGCCCGGTCTGGGTGCATATGCACATCAATTTTTTTTGTGTGTGTGTGTTTTTTTTCTCTCTCTCTCCCCTTCTCTCTCTCTAAAATAAATAAAAACATACTTTTTAAAAAATGTCAAGGTCATAAAAAAACAACAACACCACAAACCCAACAACAAACCAAGGTACTATTTTGCTCCAGATTAAAGGAGACTGAAGGGGCATGACAAGTAAATGCAGTATGTGATCCTGGACCAAGGAGGTTGGGATGGGAGGGGGCCTTTCTTTTGCTATAGAGAACATGAGGGCAATTGATGGGATGTGAATAGGGTTTGTAGATTAAAGTGCTGTGCCAATGCTTATTTGTGATTTTGAGCACTGTTCAGGGGTGATGTGGGAGACCGTTCTTGGGAAACACACACTGGAATATTTACAGGTAAAGAGACATCATGTCAGCCTCTTATTCTCATACATTTCAGGAGGAATATTTAAACATAGGAAGAATGATAAAGCAAATGTGGTAAAAGGTTAGCATTGGGGAAATCTAGATGAAAGGTATACAAGGAAATCTCTTATTTTGCAACTTTTCTGTATCGTCTGATATTTTTTCAAAATAAAAACTAAAGAGAAAGGAACTTAGGTTGTATTCAAATAAAAATATAATATGAACTATAAACTATAAAAGAATGAGTCCAAGAGCCTCATATGAAACGTGTCTCATTACTATGTAGCCCAACACCTTGGCAGGAACCTGAGGAGGCCTAGAGCTGGAAAACGCCTTTCAAGGGCACAGAGCCCTCACAGATTGCTGTGAAGTCGGCTTCACTGACTCCTACTGGGGCTCTGGCTGCCTTTAAAATGGAAACGCCGGCCCAGCCAGCATGGCTCAGTGGCTGAGCATCGACCTATGAACAGGAGGTCACGGTTGGATTCCCAGTCAAGCCATATGTCCAGGTTGCGGGCTTGATCCCCAGTGTGGGGCGTGTGGGAGGCAGATGATCAATGATTCCCTCTCATCATTGATGTTTCTATCTCCCTCTCCCTCTCTCTTTCTCTCTGAAATCAATAAAAATATTTTAAAAATAAAATAAAATGGAAACGCCAGGGCTGGTTCTCAGTAGGTGCTCCAGAATCTTGGTAGACCCGGTGGCTAATTCTTTAAGAGTCCTCTCCCACAACTGCAACCCTCTATTTGCTTATCTATCCTATCAACTAGAGAATAAGATCTTTGTGAACAAGAGCATATTATGTTGTGTGGTTGTCCCATTGCATATAGCTGACACCCAAAATATGTCACAACATACAGGACACACTTATATTTTGTGAAAATTCATTTTCCTGGGCTGAAAACAAGGACATGAGCTGAATGGACAACTCAACAGGCACAATATTAAGAAAGGCAGGTGTCAGAAGGGATGCCTCCTTATTTTTGGTAAATAGATTATTAATGTCAAGAAACAGTTTAATGTTGGATCTTGTTTAATATGGTGAGAGCAGCTAATCACAAGAAACTTATTCTCTATAGGAAAAGACTGATGATGATAAAAATAGCAATTATATGTCAGGCACTTACTCTGTGCCAGGCACTGTGCTAGAAGCTTTATATGTTCTCTCCTTTAATTCATCATCCTGTTTAAACCCAAAGCAACCTTGTAAGATAGGTACTATTGCTGCAATTTTGCAGATGGACAAACCAAGGCACAGAGAGGCCAAGAGACTTTCTCAAGGTCACACAAGCTAGCTGATGGCAAACCAGAATTTAAACCCACATGTGTTCAGTCCCACAGCCTGAGCTCTTCACAGTTCACGGATGTTAAAGTTGCCTTATAAAAACCTGTTTGGTTGGTCAAGTTTTATCGTTGTAATTATGGGGGTGCACTTTATCAACTATACATGCAGAACTCTCTAAAATCTGGTTGACCTTATGCTAGAGTCATTGCTAATGAGGCCACCAAGAACCTGGTGACAGCAAAACCTAAGAACTTTTTTAAAGGATGGCAAGAGCCCTAACTAAAACATCAAAGCTCAGACAGAACAAACTGGTATCAGAGTAGCAGACTCTTCACTCAAATCAACCTCGATCACAGAACAGACCTCCAGCAAATGAAACAGCAACCCTCATAGGGACAATTAGAGGGTGGATTACATATGCTCTTTAAAAAAGCTGGGCGAGTGATGAAACGGTCAGGATGCCTCATGCTAAGAAAGGAGAACAGAAGAAATTTAAATCCGTGTTACAGAAAATGAAACACGATATAAGAACTAGAGGCCTGATGCACGAAATTCATGCAAGGGGCTTGGTCCTCACAGCCCCGGCTTCGTCCAGAAGGTCATTTGGCTGTTCAGTCTAATTAGCATATTAGCTCTTTATTATTAAGATGATCGCTACCTAAATGTTTAAAAAAAATTTTTTTAATAGGACTTACAACTCCCCCAAGTAAGGCTGAACTATAATGCTACAGGCCTAGCTGGAGGAGTGGAGGGATAGGCCCACAGCATGAATGATAGGAAACCCTTCACACCAGCTGCACAGACATGTAAATAAATATTAATCTGCAGAGTAAACAGACATGCAGGAGATCTCTGCATTTAGCCCACTGAAGGGTGATTCTCTTAATAGGAAAGAGAATGCAAATTCATGAGTAGGTAACTGAGAACACCTTCTGCTACATGACCTAAGACCATTCCAACTCAATCCCTATTCATTTCATCTGCAGGCTTCCTCCAATGTGTCTAAGAAAAGAGAGGCTAAAATCCAGCATCAAGTATTTAAAACTATGCTTTATACCTTCTGAATAGACACAGCAAAACATTTTCTTTGACAAGTTATATTTAATAAGTTAAAGAATGCAATTAACTTAAGTAGTCTCCCTTAAAGTCAAATGAATAATCAACCTCTCTCCATTTGGTTAAAAATATTCCATATTCTGATAGAAAGGGAATGAACAAGTGCATCACTGTCCAATGGCCAGGGGGAAAATTCTACTTTCTGGGACTGCCTGTCCTACCTTGTCACTGATACTGACTTTGGCCAGATTTCTTTAATCCATTTTTAAAGAAAAATCAATGGAGGAAAACAACATATGAATCACTGGAAAATAGTTGTATGATGCATCCAACTGAGTCACACGTTTTTACAAGGACAAGTGGCCGGTGGCTTACTTGAAGTGGAGGGTCACTGCACAAGGTTTCAGTTCCACCTGTCAGGCACTCCCATCAGTGACAGGAACACCTCCCTCAGGGAGGCACGGAGCTGACAGCCTCAGGGAAGATTCAGAGTGAACCGATTAGCCCCTGATTGCTGTCTACCAAATAGATCTCAGGAGAGCAAAACCTGCAGGGCAACCAGACAAGCCACTTTAAAGGTTGCTGCCCACAGGGCCAGCGCTGACACCTGACACCGAGATGACCTCGGAAAGCCACCTGGGGCCCTTATGGTCCTGGCTCAGGAGCTGCTTCTCTCAGAGCCGGGAGCACAGGACACACCTGCCCATGCAGAGAGTCCAGCCAGGCAGTCTGTGCAAACAATCAGAACCTCTGCCTACTCGGGTGTTCTACTCTATTGCCAAGAACCCTTAAAAACCAGATCATAGGAAATAGGGTCAAATGAATGGTGTGAAGCTCTCCTTTTGATAAAACCACTTCAAATGCAAACTGCTCCTAGGATCCCTACTCCCGAACTGTCATCTAGCTGAGGCGCTATCACTGATTAATTGCTGCAAGCCCAGTGTAGTCATGCATGGATTACCACAGGGTTACCTTCTGAGAAATGTGGCAATTCCATCATTGTGTGAACATCAGAGAGGGCACTTACACAAACCTAGATGGTATAGCCTACCACACACCTACGTTAATTGGTACCAGTGGTCGGCAAACTCATTAATCAACAGAGCCAAATGTCAACAGTACAACGATTGAAGTTTCTTTTGAGAGCCAAAATTTTTAAACTTATACTATATAGGTAGGTACATTGTTATTAACTTAATTAGGGTATTTCTAAAGCTTAGGAAGAGCCACACTCAAGGGGCCAAAGAGCCGCATGTGGCTCGCGAGCCGCAGTTTGCCGACCACAGGTATAGCCCATTGCTCTCTAGAGTAATTTTCCCTCTACCCTTCTGGGTTCTCGCTGAGACATCCCTGTAATAAAAGACAGATTGATAGGAGAAAACAAACGAAAGTTTAATAACATGTATACCTGCTATATACAGAGACCCAGGAAAATGGAAGCCACCAACTGCCTTAAATACCACCTTCAGCTGAGGACAAAAGAAGATGTTGGGGGTGGGAAGGGTCAGGTATGGGAGGTTATCAGGAAAGCACAGTAAACAAAGGTAAGGTTGTTAAGCAGATTTGAATCTCTGCCATCTGCATTGATAAGAGTCTACAGAGGCAAGGTCACCCCCCTCTGGCTGGCACAGCTAGGGAGACACCCTTACAAAGGGAGATGTCTCTTCCAAGCTTCTCCCATGTTTGCTGTTTCTTAAACTAACCTGCCTAAAACAATCCTTTTGCCAAGTAGACATATTTGGGGGTGACGAATTTTGTTCCCTTACAGCTCCTAGGCGGCCTCATGTCACTGTACTGAATACTGTAGGCAACTGTAACATAATGGTGAGTATTTGTGTAATGCATTGCACTGTGATGTCACTAGGCAATGGGAATTTTTCAGTCCCATTATAATCTTGTGGGACCACTGTGGTGTATGTGATCTGTCATTGACCCAACAGTTGTGCAGCACATGATGACATCAACAGTGAGCACCTTGGTTGTGGTAGGTGTACACCAGAGGTTTGCTGAATGAATTACAAAACCCCCAGAGCTGTAAGTCAAGCACTTTGAATTTACATAAGACATTCTCTTAAATTCTTAACAGAATGGCACAAAACAATCCTGCTTGTTTAGATGTTAACTTTGGGGCCAGCAACAGCCTGGAAGAGGAAATGAGCTGCTAATCACAATTTGCCTTTGAAGAGCATTAATATATTTTACAAATAATAAAAAAACAAGAGTGCAAAGCACTTTAACACATTATTTCGTTTAATAAATAAAGACTCACCTTTCTTTTTTTTCCCCAAAAATGTCTAATCGTCCCCTCGTGGAGGAGGGAAAAACCTAAACAAACAGGAAACACCTGGGCATTTACCACAAAACCAACCACCTTGAGTTGCACCTAAGACAGTGGTCGGCAAACTCATTAGTCAACAGAGCCAAATATCAACAGTACAACGATTGAAGTTTCTTTTGAGAGCCAAATTTTTTAAACTTAAACTATATAGGTAGGTACATTGTTATTAATTTAATTAGGGTACTCCTAAGGCTTAGGAAGAGCCACACTCAAGGGGCCAAAGAGCCACATGTGGCTCGAGAGCTGCAGTTTGCCGACCACAGACCTAAGAGATCCACAAATTTCCAGGGCCTATTACATAGACCTGCAGTTTCCTGAGCCAAAGCCCTTTGTAGGCAAATGTTAACCTGACAACTGCAAATAGCAGTCACGAAAGCAAGGTTGAAGTTGTTCCATTTGGTAGCACATGAGGGCATTTTTTCTGTGACCACAGGAGATGATAGAGGCATATAATAAAGCGATCCGTTACCTGTTTCAATGTCACTGTCAATATTCAGTGTCTCATCAGAGGGAAACATGGCTCCTTTCTTGTAGTGCTGCTTACAGACTTTTAGGCCAATTCTATGCTCTTCATTTTCTCCATAACTTAGGGTCCCCAGGGATACGTTCTTTAGACGATGATACTATTAAAAATAGTTAAATAAAAACACTATGAGCTTTCAAGGGCTTCATCAGAAGTTAATGCATATGAAATACACTTTAGCTACTTGTTATTGCTTATATCATACTAGAGGCCTGATGCATGAAATTCATGCAAGGAGCTTGGCCCCTGCCACCACGGCGGCTGCCTCTGCCTTGGCCCTTGAAGCGCCAGCTTCGTCTGGAAGGACATCCAGTCTAATTAGCATATTATGCTTTTATTATTATAGATTCCTCAATAGAACTCCCAATGTAAAATACCAGAAGGTCATTTTCTCAGGTTGGGCAGAAACACACTGCCTCACAGAATTCAAAACTAAAGGGAGTGCTGACAGACCTCCCACCTCACTCTGGGCCCCAGCTCAGGCCGTGCCCACCTCTCTGACCTAACAGCAGACTAGTGACCCTTGGTGCCACCCCCACCTCCTGAAGCCACACTGACCTCCAAGCAATTCCTGGAGCTCCCAGGCACAGGCTTGCCTGTGGCCTTGGTTGTTCCAGGTTTTCAATCTGTTAAGACTCACTGCTTCAGGTCTTGACTCAAATATTACCACCTCAGTGAGGCCTTCCCGTACTGCTCAATGATAAGTGCAAACATCCATCACCAGCACACAGGCACCACCAGGCTCTCCCAATCTGCTCCCTGCTTTATTCCATAGCAGTTATCACTTTCTGACATACCACTGACAACCTAACCTTCCACACTCCACAGCTCACATTCACGCTCGACACTAGTTCACATGAGCACAGCTTCACCACTGGCCTACCTGCACTAGCAGGACTTTACTGGTCCTATCTCCATTAATATGATTTTATTATTCCCAGGAACATAAACGTTGCAAGTAACTGTATTGTTTGTTTCAGGAACATTCCAAAAAATCATTTAAATGATCAATTTGAAGATTTAGTCTAATAACCCAAGAGTCTTTGCAAACCACCTCTAATCCTCTCCTGGCTGTGTCTACCAACCCTAAACTATTAGACCGCATGATCTTTACCTGATTCTAATCAAGCTCCATCACATTGAAAGACCCTATTCTTGCCCCCCTAAATCAGACTTCAGAATCTATGTCTAGATTTTGCCGCTTTCACCCAGGGTTGACTGAGAATGGCCAAGATAGCACCTCCCTCACTGCTGTAAGCAATAAGCTCAGTTTTTATTATCAGCGTGCTTTTTTTGGTGGTGTTTTCAGGGAGCCAGCATTCAATACTATACATCTCACCTCTTTTCATTTGTCTGGCTCTCCCCTCTAGAACTACTTCTATAAGGACAGGGTTTTATCTTTTATTCACGCTGTATCCCAAGGTCTAGAAAAGTACTTGGCACATACTAGGTACCCAAATATTTATTGAATGGATGGATGAATGAATAAATGAATGAATGAGAGAACGAATGAATGAAAAAAAAAGAAAGAGTAAGAATAACAATTCCTCTCTAAATGCTTTCTTCAGGTCTGCCAATCTGGTTTCTCAATACCTGCCTAGATCCAACTGTAGCATATTCTACTCCCTAGAATCTCAGATTTGGTATCTCATCCATCAAATCTTCTGAGATTATAAATCTGCTCTTGGTCATTTGATCTGAGGTAATCGCCCAAAAGTAATTGGTGCGAAGGGATAAATAAAAAAAGTAAATCTTAATAAAAAATTTTAAATATGCAAAATCTATTGTGTGGAAATGTAGCCACAGAAATAACAATAAACATTTTTTAGCAGACTATGCAAGTTTTAATTAGAATATTTAAATATATGTATAATTTTCTTTTTTTGGCTAAGACAACAAGATCAAGTAGCAATATATTCTTAAAATATAGGTCATTCACAATGAAAACTTGCCTGATTAATAGCATAAAATATGCTCTCATAGGCGTCCTCTTGAGTATATACACTGTAACTGTAGTTTTCTTCATCTATGCCAGCATATCCTCTCAAAAACAAATACTTAAAAGCCATGGTATTTTCTTCCTTGAAAGCAACCACGAGCTGGTTACTTAAACCAAAACGAACAAGCTAGAAAAGAAAATCAAATAGGTGTATATGAATTTTACCATTTATTTTATTTATTTAAATCCTCACTGAGGATAGTTTTTCATTGATTTTTAGGGAGAGTGGAAGAGAGAGGGAAAGACAGAGAGAAATATCGATGTGAGAGAAACACATTGATTGGTTGCCTCCTGCATGCAGGCTGACGTTCTACCCAGTCAGCCAAACCGACATGGGCTGAATTTTACCATTTAAATGCCTTCTTATCATCAGCAGCAAGGAAAATCTCACTGCTTTGGTTTTACTAATCACATCAATGTCAAAATACAAGTCCAAAGCAGAATTGCCTCATCAAGCTACATGAGCAATTCTAGATAGCATAAAATTAGAAGAAATTACCACTACCAATGACAAAGGGCCCTGTTAGCCACTGTGTGTGTGTGTGTGTGTGTGTGTGTGTGTATCTTTATTTGCCCTTCTTCTACATATTATATGTTTATCATTGTTTTTCTTCTCAGCATCATTGTGACATATGTCTGCTGACTTTTAATGAGGGAGAAGAAATCCAAATCAGTTATGTCTGATTCCATTTTTCTAATACTTGGATTTCAAATTAATTTTTTTAAAATTGGTGTACTTAGTGAAGCAATAATTCATGTTATTGATTTAACATTCAGAAATCATAACTATTATTTAAAATTACAACTTTTTTGCGTATGGCTTTAAGAATGTTTTTGAAAAGTAGCCTATAAAAACTTACTCCCATTGAGAGAAGATAGTTGTCAAAGAAATCCAATTACTCCAGTTCTGTGAGATCTCTTCTATAAGATTTATACCTAAGAGTTCTCTCTCTGAGATCGAAGCACCAGGAAGAATGACAGGGCTCGCTCAAACACATTCATTGTCATCAAACACCTACCTTCTCGTGATAGAACTCCCACTGTTCTCCCTTACACTGTATCTAGCACAAGGTTGGGCACCAAGGGCTCTCTTCATCAGGACTGAAGGTATTCTTTCTGCCCCAAAGTTTTCTTCTTGTAATCCAATAAGTAGGGGGGGGGGACTAGAAAGCACTAATGGTTTACCAAAAAACAGGAATTGCTACACACACAGACAACCTCTCTTTCTTAATCACCCTCTCACACATACTCTCTCAATGCACACTCACACTCTCATTCACACACTGTCATAAACACACTTTCTCACATAGTCTCATGTACATATACTCTCTTACACACTCTGTTACACACACTCACACACACACGCACACACCTCTACAAGCCCTGCCCCACATACCTTTCCCCATCTTGCCACTTTATCTTCTCATCTGCTTTATAAGACAATGAGCATCTAGAAAATTTGCCCCAAATCCTCACCCTACTAAGTCATCAAAACAATTTGGGACTCTGTTTCACTGTGTTGATATTAGCATGTTCGACTAGATAACCTTGACATTTTTGTTATTTTCTGTCATTCCATGGTTCAATATGATACACTGCATGGCACTAAACAAGACCTCAACTACTCAACCTTTCATAGGAAATAAATGTTACTATGCTTATGCAAACTTACATACTTTTAAAAATATTTCTTAGCCTTTCAATTTTGCCTGACTTTATAAAAAGGCTGAATAAGTAAAAATAATAGCTACCATTCTACTGCAGTTGCTGTACTAACTGCTTTACATGTATTCTCTCATTTACTAACATAACAACAATGTTACTAGTGTTTATCCCCATTTTACCTATGTAGAAATTTAGAGTTAGCCTCATTAAATTGTCCTAAGTCACCCAATTGGAATGAAAGGCAAACCTAACTCCAAAGTCCTTTTTATTATGCCACACAATTTCCTTCTGTTGAAAATTTTGTTTTTGAGGCTCCTCCTGCAGAAAAGAATCAGGGGCTAGCTTTCCAGAATTGCAGCTATTGTTTGAGAAGGTGCAAGGATGACACTCCTTAGCATCTGAGCCTCACCAGCTCACATTCCTCAAGTACCAAGCTGAAGGACTGAGCAAGTGCAAAAACCCAGCTGTTTCAGGAAACTACCAGGTGAGAAGTCCCACATCACCCAGCCTGTGCTGAAACCAACCCACAGAGGCTGGCAGTTCCTGCAAATAGGTCATGTCTGTCCACGGTGCCTGTCGGGGAGGGCAGAAACGTCCTGTTGCTTTTGAAGCCAAGAAAGGAGACCAGGAAACCAACACACATGATTACATCCAGGTTTTGTTTAAAATACTGACACACAAATGAAAAAACATAGACAGGAATTAAGTTCTTCAATCAAAGTTCACTGAGTGTCTACTCTGTACCAAACTGGGGTACAATGTGGGCAAGATCAACATTGCTTGGTAATGAATAACAACTCTTATCTACTGATTGCCAGGCACGGCACCTAAAATTTGTAATTTTTATTTTTCATTGAATTCCCCAAGGCTCTGTGAGGGAGATATGACGCTGGGATCCATAAGGACATGATTTTTTTTTCTTTTTTCCCAACTAGCATGTACTAGTATGCATTCAGGAACTGGAATAGTGCTCATCACAATGTTTCCTTCGCATCAATCCTGATAAAATGCCACCCATCCCATTATAATTGAGGGGGGAGTGCTAAAAGAGACTGGAAAAAAGAGGAGGGAAAATGGGGTTTGAAGGAAGGAAATATAGTCAAGAAATCTGCTCCAATTAGATATCACCCAAGTAGCAAACCTTATTAGAATGATCCTACAGACGAACAAAAGTTTAATCATCCCCCTCAATTTTGTTAGAGGAGGCAAGTAAATGATCAATTCCCAGAAATATTCTATTATAAGTGAAATTAGTGATGTGGACACAGGGAAATCATAGGCTGAGTGGTCAGGCAAGGTCGGTAGGGGAGACGGACGTCACACAGTGCCTGTTAGATGAGGGAGAAAAATGAATCCCTCTGGATTGAGGAACAAACAGAGCAAGATCACTGGGTGGGGTCATCAGGCTGGTTATGTGGAGGGATCAGTAGATGAAAACCTGGTGGGAAGGCAAGGTGAAAATCTGTGAATCCAGGCTATGGAGTCAAGAGTTTCTTCTGTGGGAAATAGTGTTCTGCAGAAGTTTCTCAGCAGGAGGGAGACACAATGAAGGCCTTTTAAGAAAAATGAATGAACTGGTATGTATGAGGATAAGAAAAGTAGGCATAAGATGAAGACTAGAAGTAGCCTAGTTAACTTGCCTGTATTGCTAGACTACAAACTCTGAGGACCTACATTTAGAATAGAAACAAGAATAAGAGTGTGGGCTTCAGAGCCAGAGTGCTGGGGCTCAAATTCCAGCTCTGCCACTTACTAACGGCATGGCCATGAGCACATTACTTAGCTCTCTTTGGCTCATTTTCCTCATCCATGAGAGACCTACCTCACAGATCTGCTGTAAGGATGAAATTGAGTTAACACGCACACTGCACTTATTGTCCCTGGCACGTGGTAAACACTATGCTACTTGTTAGGTTCGTTGTCAACAGCAGTAACTTATCCACAACTAGATCAGCATGCTTAGCATACAAGGTGCTTCATACACATTTTTAAAAAATATATTTTATTGACTTTTTACAAAGAGGAAGGGAGAGGGATAGAGAGTTAGAAGCATCGATGAGAGAGAAACATCAATCAGCTGCCTCCTGCACACCCCCTACCGGGGGATGTGCCCGCAACCAAGGCACATGCCCTTGACCGGAATCGAACCTGGGACCTTTCAATCCGCAGGCCGACGCTCTATCCACTGAGCCAAACCGGTTAGGGCTTCATACACATTTTTAATCAACTAACAGATGAGAGCCTGTGCTAGAAAAAAGATAGTGAGCATGGAAAAACATAAGTAGATGCAGTTTTGAAGGAAGAATTCTTGGGATTTAATAGGTATCAGGACAAGGAAGGTAAGTCAAGGATGTTGATAATGTATTGTGTCCTGATAAGTTAGAATTTTAGTAACATTATTAGACTTAAAAAATGAAATAAAAGCTAGTTTGGCAAGAAAAGAAATTGGGAAACAATTAAAATTAACCAAATGACAAAAGGAGACATTATTTCTCCTCTTTCCAAGTAATACTAATACTGTCCCTACATTATAGGTTGCCAAAATTAAAACTTCAAGACTAAGAATTAAAATGAAAAAATTAAAAAAGAAGAAAAAAGCTAAACATATATATTTACTAGTAACCATCTCAAACTTGTTTTTTGGGTGTGTTTTTTTTAAGAAACTTGGTTACCCTAAAACTGAATGAGTTGCACATCATGTCATATAATGAAAGACCTCTTTATGAACGCAGAATAAAGAAGCAACTTCAGTTATGGCAGAAACCTCCTCTCACTTCTAGAACTTTATGGGGGTATTTTTAGAAAGGTGTTTATGTTTGCGTTCCCGGAATAACATCTTTACAAAGACTTTTACATTGACAACAGAATGATTATTTGCCAGTGGAGCCAAATACCTCAAATCAGTCCTGTTTTGAAAAGAGCAAGTGTTTCAAATGCAGTTACCTAGAGAGACACATCCCTGAAAATGATTCCACACCACAGGCCCCAACGCTACATGACGATTCAAATGGCTGTTGTAATACTGGCTATAAAGGGCTCAACAATATGGACTTAAACCAAAGGTCTCAGCCCTAGCAGTATAGCTTAGTTGGTTGGAGCATCGTCCCAATACACCAAGGTTGCAGGTTCAATCCCCGGTCAGAACACATACAAGAATCAACCAATGGATGCATAAATAAGTGGAAAAATAAATCGATCTCTCTCTCTCTCTCTCTCTCTCTCTCTCTCTCTCTCTCTCATCAATCAATAAATAAAAATGAGCCCTAACCGGTTTGGCTCAGTGGATAGAGCGTTGGCCTGTGGACTGAAGGGTCCCAGGTTCGATTTCGGTCAAGGGCATGTACCTTGGTTGCAGGCACATCCCCAGTGGGAGGTGTGCAGGAGGCAGCTGATCGTTTCTCTCTCATCAATGTTTCCAACTCTCTATTCCTCTCCCTTCCTCTCTGTAAAAAATCAATAAAACATATTTTAAAAAATAATAAAAAAATAAATAAAAATGAAGGGGGGGAGGAAGGTCTCAATGTAGTCTCTCTATGCTCCTTATAATGCCAGGGGCTTAGTATTTAAATACTCAGAGCACTCAGCCACGCCACTGATGAAAGGGATGCTTAGCATTCTCTAAGTCTTTAAAGTCAAACCAGTCGAAGATGCAACTTTCAAAAGTGTATTTAAATAAGATGTATTTGGATAAAGATGAGAAAATTCAAGAACAGAGGTCACTTTGGATTGAGCAGCCTGCACCAGCCTATGTGCCTCATTCAGATATAGAAACCCACACCCAGCAATACAGATCTACTGTTCACCTACAGTGAAAGAACCTGTGGAGGCAGGGCACCATCATCCCTTACTGAAACAAGGTCATCGTCGGAAATGAACTTCACCCTGTGCCATCTGCCCTCCAGAGTCAACATAATTTTATAATTTTATGAACTTGAGTGTGGACTTCCCAGAACAAAAGTCAAGGGGCAGAACACATAAAAACACAGTTTCATCTTGGGGTGAGGAACCCACCAAACGAACTCATCATATAAATTACCTGCGCGGTGACCATGAGTATCTTCAAAATCTGCAAAGCCAGTTTCCATGGGATCTGGTGCCTGGCTCGGTATTTTTCACAAGGGTTCATGAAGTAGAACCGCAGGTCTTTCCTCAGACACTCTTCTTTCATGTCAGAATCGAGATGAGCCATTGCAGTGCTGCCACGGAAGATCAATGTTTAAATACATAAAACAGCCTGTTCATCAGAAAGCTCCTAAGTAATACTTTCCGTTCACATGCTTTACCCACTCTTCCAAGCAAAACTCCCTCTCTCTACCAGGGCACCTGTGTTCTCTTTAGGAATCTGACAGTTATTCAGGACCCTCTAGTATTTGCCTTTTCACACAGCTACTCATCTTATGTGAAATAGCCATTGTCAAAAATTACAAGAATGAAATTATATTTTCAAAACTCATCAATTCCTACACTTTAACATATAGCACTCACCTGTCACTGAAGTATTAACAGAAACTAGATGGGATATTTTCATGTACTCCAAATGTGAAATCACAGAAATTTGGTATAGACTAATGAAACTAAAGTGTTCTAGAAATAGAGAATCTTTGTTCTATAACTTTTTGTACTGAATGAAGGATTATGTCTCCCTTTATTGATAATACATCAGTGATAATAAGATCCTAAAATGTAAATATAGTTAAGAAGTAAAAACAGCACCTCTGTAGTTATGCCCAGTCAGATACCTCTGTCCCCTTACATTAGTAAAAGTTGTTTTTACTGTTCCCGAGGGCTCTGGACTCAGGAGTGGGCATAGGATTCACGCTGGGCCAAAGAGAGCCAGTGAGATGTGGTCACAGGACTATGATTATAACTAATGGGAGAGATGTGGTCTTTCCACTAAGTAGTCCCCAACGTGGAGTATGAAAAACAAAAGATTTAACTCTATTAATAATTAATATAACATAACATAGAGAAGGGTCACTAGTAATTAATATAACATAGAGAATAACAGTGGCATATGGTAGCATACAATTTCTAAATAAATATACACACATTGGGGATATATGCTTAACTTTCACTGTTGGATACATAATTAACACAGAGACATAAAGCCTAGACTGTGAGTCTGAAGTTCTTGGAAGCCATCTTGCCTTCACAGGCGAGCTCACCAGAGAGAGGAGCTAACACAGAAGAACAGACGACACATAGACACTAGACCTAACGACAGTGTTTGAGTTCCTGGATCCAGCTGTGCCTAAAGCCATTGTCCTAATACTTTCAATTTGAGCTAAAAAATACCCTTCGGCTTTTAAGCCAGTTTAAATTAGATTTCTGTTTCTTATAACAGGAAGTGTCTGGATGGTAAATTTAATAAATAAATTACATTAAGTTCAGCCAGTGAAGCTACACATTTTTAGGGAAGTTTCTATAATTGGGGGTAGGGGGTCATTCTTGGGGACCTTTTCACCTGAACAGTCTAAATGGCAATATTTTTATACTGACTTATGATCTATGTTATCTACATTGACTAACAAGTTTAAAAGAAGTCCAGAGGGAAAAGGCTATTTTGAAACTTATTTTAAGACCTTTTTAAGACTTACATGCAGTTGTTAATAATTTCTTATTTTTAAAATTTTATTTTTTTATTGTTGAATTTCTATTTTTAGACCTCTTATTTCCAGAATTAGTAGGCTAGGTTATTCAGAATTTTCCTGCTAGGAAGGAAGGAAGGAAGGAAGGAAGGAAGGAAGGAAGGAAGGAAGGGAGAGAGGGAAGGAAGAGGGAGGGAGGAAAAAGAAAAAATATGCTAGCTAAAATACATATTTTGGGGGGGAGTGGAGGAAGTGCCAAGTTAAAACATGTTAATACCTACAACAATCAAGGCTTAACTACAACAAGACTGTGCACAAAGCCCACAAAGGGGTGCACCAAGAGTGTCCACCTCAGGTAATTGGGGAGGCTGAGCCACTGGGCCCTATAGGACACCTAGCACAGAAAGCCACCCTATCAACACAGGGAAGCAGCCAAAATGCAGAGACAAAGAAACAGATCACAAATGACAGAAATGGAGGAAAGCAAACTACTGGATATAGAGTTCAAAACCACACTTATAAGGTTTTTCAAGAATTTTCTAGAAACCACAGATAAATTTAGTAAGACCCTCAAGAAATCTAGTGAGACCCTCGAGGTTATGAAAAAAAGGACCAACTGGAAATTAAGCATACACTGACTGAAATAAAGAATATTATACAGAGTTCCAACAGCAGACTAGAGGATTGCAAGAATCAAGTCAAAGATTTGAAATACGAAGAAGCAAAAAACACCCACCCGGAAAAAAAGAAAGAAAAAAGAATCCAAAAATACGAAGATAGTGTAAGGAGCCTCTGGGACAACTTCAAGCGTACCAACATCCGAATTATGGGGGTGCCAGAAGAAGAGAGAGAGCAAGATATTAAAAACCTATTTGAAGAAATAATGACAGAAAACTTCCCCTACCTGGTGAAAGAAATAGACTTACAAGTCCAGGAAGCACAGAGAACCCCAAACAAAAGGAATCCAAAGAGGACCACACCAAGACACATCATAATTAAAATGCCAAGAGCAAAAGACAAAGAGAGAATTTTAAAAGCAGCAAGAGAAAAACAGTCAGTTACCTATAAGGGAGTACCCATAAGACTGTCAGCTGATTTCTCAACAGAAACTATGCAGGCCAGAAGGGAGTGGCAAGAAATATTCAAAGTGATGAATACCAAGAACCTACAACCAAGAGTACTTTACCCAGCAAAGCTATCATTCAGAATTGAAGGTCAGATAAAGAGCTTCACAGATAAGAAAAAGCTAAAGGAGTTCATCACCACCAAACCAGTATTATATGAAATGCTGAAAGGTATCCTTTAAGAAGAGGAAGAAGAAGAAAAAGGTAAAGATACAAATTATGAAGAACAAATACACATCTATCAACAAGTGAATCTAAAAATCAAGTGAATAAATAATCTGATGAACAGAATAAACTGGTGAATATAATAGAATCAGGGGCATAGAAAGGGAGTGGACTGACTATTCTTGGGGGGGGCGGGGGGAAAGGGGTGTGGGGGATGCGGGAAGAGACTGGACAAAAATCGTACACCTATGGATGAGGACAGTGGAGGGGGTGGGTAAGGGCAGAAGGTGGGGTGGAAACTGGGTGGAGGGGAGCTATGGGGGGGGGAAAGAGGAACAACTGTAATAATCTGAACAATAAAGATTTAATTTTTTTAAAAAAGAATAAAGTCAGGAGGAGAAATGCTGCCACTTTCCTCACACATGATGATAATCACCAACAGGTTTATAAAAGGACAGAGAGATGCTAACTTGTAACACAACTCAGGGGAAGTGAAAGTGACTGTACCATAAAACCAGTCAAGGAACAGAAATCAATGATTTCAATTACAGCGACCCATCAACTGCAGGGCAACACATGGAGTAAATAAGAGCAATCATGACTCTTATGAATTATTTGTTTCACTAAACTATAGGAATGGAATGACCTGGGTTTGTATAAGTTTAATAAATGGCACCATTAGAGACCAAAATATCAAAGGAAGAAAGTACAGTATTTGTAAGCATAAAAACAAGATTTAGAGTAGAATGAAAAGTCACCCACATAGTGGGCTACATAAAAGCTAGCGATGCTTGAATGGAAAAGTAAACAGGACTTAGTAAAGAAGCCTGAGACTGGTACTGTGGTGAGAAGTCCGGGGAAAAGCTACCATGGGTCATTAAGGAAACCTATTCTGTCTCTAAATAATCAGAACCGTGTGATGTCAGTTAATTTTAAGGCTATCACGTGACCAAAATAATTCCAACATTATCAAATCAATGACCGAAAGATCTATGGAAGCTTAATGTTTTGAAAAAGCAAGTTACCAGCAATTCTTAACCTCATTGGAGTCATGAATCCTTATGAGAACCTGTGAAGGTTTTGGGTCTTTGTCCTAGAAAAATGCACACACCAGTTTCAATGATGGTACCTTGTACCACTGGCACAATCTGCTCAGCAAATAAGCTAACCAGCACAGGTGCTGGTGCTTTTCAGCTTGTATGCTGCTTAACCTCAAAAAGAGATGTGAAAGTTTGTTTCCAAAGCCTTCCAAAGTGGGGTGCAGGCACATAAGAGGGTTTGCAAGACCATTCACTGGTACATGAGAAGAAAGAATTAGGGTTTCTAACTGTATCAACCTAGCATAGAGGAGTTAAAATTTACAAGTTGCAATATATGAATTATTACATTTCACACCTACAATGCCCTCACTTGGTCAGAATGCCAGATGCCTGTGTTTCAGTTGGGTATACAAGGCATCCTGGGAAGAGTGCTCATCCCTAAAGTAGGAGGGTGATGGTGGCTCCCTCACTGTTTTTCAGTGCATCCCCACCACTTAGGGTTTATGTGCAGCCATTTAAGCATTTTTAGAGTATATTAGGCCGGATCCGGCCCATTTGAAATGAATAAAACTAAAAAAAAAAAAGACCGTACCCTTTTATGTAATGATGTTTACTTTGAATTTATATTAGTTCACACAAACACTCCATCCATGCTTTTGTTCCGGCCCTCCGGTCCAGTTTAAGAACCCATTGTGGCCCTCGAGTCAAAAAGTTTGCCCACCCCTGGTTTATGTGGGTTCATTTAGGCATTTTTAGAGTATATTAACCCTCATTAAAAAGGGCAAGGGGCATAAAGATTATTGCAAATGCCCGTTGGCATGGCTCAGTGATTGATCATCAACCTATGAGGTCACGGTTCGATTCCAGGTCAGGGCACATGCCCAGGATGCGGTCCCAATCCCCAGTGTGGGGCATTCTCTCTTGTCATTGATGTTTCTATCTCTCTCTCTCTTCCTCTATGAAATCAATAAAAATATTTTTTTAGAAAAAGAATATGAACTTTATTAAAAAATAAAATAAAATACCAGCTAAATCTACGATTATTAAATGCCTGGCCCTACAAATATATACTGTGTCCTAACATATTAGCTAATGATACTAGGAAGTTATAATATCAGAAAATCACTGCATATAGTAATTCATTTTAACATCCTTAACTATCTCACTCCTTAAAATGTTCACTTTACCTTTTTTATAATCCATATGGCTCTGAACACAAAAATATAAATAAATACACATTCAGAGAGGGTGGATGTTCTTTTAACCAATGGGGATAAGTTTTCAAAAATATTTGAGACTACTTCTCTAGTGTTTCAGAGCTCCCACCACACCATAGAGGTGGTTGTCCTTCTGTTATCCCAGCTGATACGATAAACTCATGAGCTTGGGAGAGACTGACGTTTGCTCCCCCGGCTCCAACAAATAAGTAGAAAATAACCTTGACAGGCATTCCTTTTCCTACCAGACCTGTTTAGGTATCATGTATGGATGTGGCGACACTAGAGTAGGATGTTCTTTCTAATGTACAACTAGCTCTTCCTAGTCACAGAGGATGGAGCTGGGGAGGCAGCATGAACCACTCCACCAATCTCTCCTTCTTCCTGTATCCTCATCACAAGGCATGGTACCACCAGCTTCCGGGACCCAAACCACGAACTGACGTCTGTGTAGATCTGCACCATCTGGCCCCACCTGCCTTCCCACTGTCATTTCCCCCCTGAACTTAATTCTGGTCATAATCTTAAATAGACTATAACAAACCTTATCCCTGATTTCTGCGCCTTAGAGACAACCACTTTTCTCTAATTTTCTCAGTTATTTAATATTTCTAAATAATACTATTCTGCTATTTTTCCTCTTTTGGGGGTTATCAATGTATATCCTCCTATGAAAAATATGGATTATCTGCCCCTCACCAGCAAATACATGCATTTTCATCTCTCCATCTTCCCATTAAAGTTTTAATAAAATTTTGGGGTAAATTAACATTCATAATTTTGAAGCAAATATGCATATATTCTTCACAATTGAGCTATTAGTACACTATGGTTTTATATTCTTTCTGGTAAAAAAAAAATTGTTTTGGAGTTAATTGTCTTTTCCCCCATTTGCTTAGTTTTCTACATCCCATCCAGAACTCTATCACCAAATTCTGGCTGAGTCTGCCAGCTCCCCTCAATTCATTCGAACAAGTTTGGGGAATCCTGTTGACTTCTTTCTCCCCCCTGGAGCCCTCATCCTCCTGCTCCAACCTACACTGGTTACTGTCTCATCCCTATCCAGGTCCTTCAGGGTGGGAATGCCCTTCATCTCCTTCCTAAATCAAGTTCCACATTTCCTGGATCCCATCTCCACCTCTTTCTTTGCTCCCTCATTTCTGTGGAGAGTGTCCTTCAAACCCTTCCTGTGAAAGCAAACCTGGAAGTCAATTTTGAAACTTCCTGTGCAGACACTGCTAGCTGCCTGCCCAG
>NW_005871073.1:10255544-10256487 GCF_000147115.1 Myotis lucifugus
CCCTTCTCTCTGCTTCTAGAACTCCCTGCTCCCCTGGTTTTCTTCCTGCCTCAGGTGGGCATCTCTCAGCTATAATCCCTCATCCTGCCACCTTGGCTGCACAGAACCACCTGGGGATTTTCAGAGGTTTCAGTGCCTGGCTTCCAGGCCCAAGACATTCTGATTTAATTGGTGCCCAGGTATGAAGTGGGCACTGAGATGTTGCTAAGCTTTCCCACGATTCTAATGTGCAGCAAATACAGAGTCTGATGTTGATTTCTCCTTTTCCCCAATCCTCACATCCACTCAATCAAGTCTTCCTTCAAATACATCATGGCCCGGCTGGTGTTGCTCAGTGGTTGAGTCGACCTATGAACCAGAGGGTTGCAGTTCGATTCCCGGATAGGGCACATGCCCAGGTTTTGGGCTCCATCCCCAGTGTGAGGTGTGCAGGAGGCAGCTGATCAATGATTCTCTCTCATCATTGATGCTTCTATCTCTCCATCCCTTTCCCAATATATTTTAAAATATTTTAAATGTATATTTTAAAAAATACATCATGGATTGGTCCCTGTGTCTCTTGTATATCCACTGCAGCCTCCCTTCTACATGCTCTGTCATCTCTCCTTACAACTGACAGTCTCCCAATTCTCCACATTGTAGCAAAAGAAGTAATTTTTTAAAATATAATTTTACTGGTTTTTTACAGAGAGGAAGGGAGAGAGATAGAGAGTTAGAAACATCGATGAAAGAGAGAGAAACATCGATCAGCTGCCTCCTGCACACCCGCTACTGGGGATGTGCCCGCAACCAAGGTACATGCCCTTGACCGGAACCAAACCTGGGACCCTTCAGTCCATAGGCTGATGCTCTATCCACCGAGGCAAAACAGCTAGGGCTAGAGAAGGAATTTTTAAAGCAGAAGGCAGATATTAATTTCCCGTTTAAAAACCTTTAGGAGGCT
>NW_005871073.1:10257185-10261941 GCF_000147115.1 Myotis lucifugus
ATTTTGTTTCGGTTAGTATTCATCAACGTTTTCCAAGGAATCATTAGTCAATGAATTGTATGACAATTGGAACTCATCGGTGAGACTTTAGAGTCCTCCTTCAAGCCAACTACAAAATTAAAACTTAGACACATTAAAAAAATAAAAGAATAGAAACATGGAACAGACTGTTGAATCTCAGAGGGAAGGTGGGGGTGGGTGGGTGGGAAGAGATTAACCAAATAACTTGTATGCATTAATGCATAACCCATCGACATAGACAATAGTGTAGTGAAGGCCTGGAGAGGGGGCCTAGAAGGGATCAATGGAGGAAAAAAAAAGGGGACATATGTAATACTTTCAACAATAAAGATTTTTAAAAGTAATAAAATAAAGTATAAGATACAGACCTAAATATACTAGTATGTACATATGTATAGTGTATGTATATGTGTGTGTATGTGTATGTATATATATATGTATATGTACATATATATATGTAATTTTACATGCCTTTCAAAGCAAGACAAAAATCAGAAGCCATGAAAATGACTGACAGATCTTAACACAAAAAATTTGACTGGGAAATTGCAATATATTTAAACAGCAAAAGTTTACTATTACTTGTAGATAGTTCCAAATTATTAATAAGGAAAACACAACCCAATATAATAACTGGCAAAAGATCTGAACAAGCCAGTAAATATTTAACAACAATAATGAAAAAAAACGAAAAATGTACATTTTTGAAGGGCACTTGGGCAGTTCCTAGAAGAATATCTGTAATCTAGAAATCAAACTTCTATGGAATTATACTACAAATGTTAATGAAAATAACCAGTCAAAATGATGATTACAAAAAAGTTCATTGTAACTTTGTATTGACTTAAAAAATGTCTGTGACATATTGTTAAATTTTTTTAAAGTTATAATGTAAATACATTGAGATTCCATTTTTCAAAAAATGTTGATATTTATATCTGTATTGTAGACATTTTAAAAGGCTAAAGGTCCAAACCAGAAAAAAAATCTTGCTACTCTCTCTGAAATAGTATTAGGGTCATCTTAATTTTCTTCAGGTTTTCCATATTTTCTTTGGCAATTAACATGTGAAATCTTGAGCTATTATGAGTTAAAATAAGCTATTTCAAAAAGAAAGGGTCAAATAATATGCATCAGGTAATCAAGCATTTCCCCAACCTTAGTTTATAAGTGGTGAATGGGTGGTGGAATGCAGAGACTAAAATTCAGTGTTTCCACAACAATGACCGTGTTAGCCCAGGGTGAATGACACTGCAATCTGGCAGATGGAAGATTTTATTTAGACCAATCTCAAGCAACTCCCACATCAGTTTTTTGTTTGTTTGTTTTTTTATATATTTTTATTGATTTCAGGAGGGGAAAGAGAAACATCAATGATGAGAGAGAATCACTGATCAGCTGCCTCCTGCACACCCCCTACTAGGGATCTAGCCAACAACCTGGGCATGTGCCCTGGCCAGGAGTCAAACTGTGACCTCCTGGTTCATAGGTGGACACTCAACCACTGAACCACACTGACCAGGCAGGTGTTGTGTTTTTTTTAAAATTTATTCTAAATTCCTACAGTGGACTGATTAGCTAATGGTTTGCTAATCTCACTAAAGAGGGAGAAAAAGGAAGAGAAGGGAGAGAGAGAGAGAGAGATGTGTCCAGTTCTCTGAGGCTCTGGGGTAGTTGAGCCCCAATTAAAGGAAGTTAAAGAAAAAAAAAAGTCAGAGAAAGAAACTTTAGTTACCTTCTCAGCACAGCTCTCAGAACATAAAATCAAAACCATGGGCCAGTCTTCTCCTGAGAAGCACCCAGAAGAAAGACTGTAGGGGCTTTTCCTTTCCCACAAGGGCCACCCATAAAAGATGAGCATGCTACACGCTGTAGGAATTTCCCTAAAGAGAGTCATGCTGCTGAGCTCCTATTCCACCTCCTCCCATCCCCACTGGCTGTCTCGGGCCAGCAGGAAAGCAGAAGTACAGCCAGTGCTGGTTGTGAACAAGCCTCGCCCCCTTTGAAAATACATCCTGAAGAATCAGCTTTCTGGGTCAGAAATAAGAAAAACAAAACTCTATTTCTCAGCAATACCAGATTTCAAATGCAGTTAAAGCTGAAGATGATGACTGGAATCATGGCATTTCTTACAGTTTTCTTTCTCTAACATTTTCAGTATGTGCCCAGTTTAACAGGTCATGCTAATAACACTCTGTAAGTAAATGTAAAATTAAAAGAAGTTATAAAATTATAAATAATATTTTTTCCTCAAAACATTGACTGAATTTACCTTATTTTTGGACAGGCCTCCTTCAGTGTCAGTTGGGAAGTCCCTAAAGTCACCCTATTTCTAGCAATTCCCTCTAGTTGCTATAAGGGATACAATTTTCTTTAAAAGCCCACCATTTAAATTGTGGTTCAGACACTAAAGATAATTTCCCAGAATCCTTAGCCTCACTAGTCACCAGTTATTGCCTGACAGACGTTTTAGACGGAAACCACAGGATTTATTCCAGGGGAGATGATAAGATTCAACCTTCAGAGGAGAAGAAAGGAAGCAGTCCCTCTGGCTAAGGGCTTGTCACCCTGGGGAGCAGGGGGCAGGAGCCCACACGCAAAACAGAGAAACCTCAGCTACAAGCAGGATGAGGAAAGTGGGAAGGAAAAACCCCAGAAGACTGCCAAAGTAAGCAAACAAGTAAACAAATAAACAAAGGCTTTAAAACACTTGATAGGGGAAAGAATATTGCAGTTTGACAAAGAAAATGAAGTCTGAGAATAAAATGGCTTTTCTCATAACAGGTGCTATAAGAGCTCAGCTGATTTCATTCTTCAGAACTAAGGTTAGACTCCAGGCTTCAGCTAAAGGTGACTAACAGTCCAGCCTCAGGAAGATTCCCCTTAAAGGGGTTTTCTTTGATCACTGTTTTTACTTTGAAAATTATAGCCAGAAGAAGCCATCTGTTTTAAGAATTGTCTTATTCAGGGTTTCACTTTCCTATTAGAGACCTAGCCAAAGAGATTAGTTTCTGAAGACGGTCGACCCTGACTTGGTTCTGTATTCTCTGCCACTATGTTCAGAACTTCTCTCTCCCTATTCTTACCAGTACTTGCTTCTTTGTGATATTTCATATGGCCCTGCTGGTGTGGCTCAGTGGTTGAGCGTCGACCTATGAAACAGGAGGTCATGGTCAGGGCACATGTTCCAGTTGTGGGGTTCAATCCCCATTGGGGGGCATGCAGTGGAGGACGTACAGGAGGCAGTGGAGGGATGCAGGAGGTAGCTGATCAATGATTGTCTCTCAGCATTGATGTTTCTCTCTCCCTCTCCCTTCCTCTCTGAAATCAATAAAAACATATTTTTAAAAAGATATTTCATATGTATTATTTTGTTTAAAATAATACTTTTGATATGCTTCTCCTTGGGAGAAAAGAATGAGGCCTCTTTAAGCACTGCATTGGGGATTTATCACATTTTAACTGCAGGAGGTTAAATAAAATTGGCACTATTATTGTGGCCTCTGCAGGGGAATGGCCAGGGGAAGTGTGGGAAAGGTGCCTGGTGTTGAAGGGTCCGGGCCACGGAGCCTGGTTTATGGGAAGTTCTCATGAAAGGAGAAGGGAAGTTTCTTGGCAATGAGAGTTTGACTGGCCTTAAAGTCTGAAGAGGAAGATGAGCTAACATGTTGAGATTGCTGGGCTCAGTAGGAAGAAGCTACCAGATGCCAATAACTTGTGCTGTTTGGTTAGCGCATCACAAAGGTGGTGAGCAATTTCTAAAGTGTGAAGTCCATATCCGGCCTCTGGGGAGGAGGTTGTTGGCCCCTTCAACAGAAAATATCAGAATCTGCGTCCTGGCACCCACAGCCTCTCCTACCTCCCCCTCACTGACCCCTTCTTCCATTCTCAGTTTACAAAGACACGCAAGGTTCTGTTGTCCATTGGTGTTGTACACAGTATTTTTCAAATTTGGATCCCTTCAAAAGCTATTTATAGGCACACTCAAATGTGTGTCCTCTCATGCTGTAAGAATGGGAACTTCTGAAGATTCTCACTGGATATGATAAACCGTTTAAGTCCTGAAGGAAATGTGCTAAGAAAAATACTGGACTTGAGGGAAAAAGATAGAAAGGTAATAGCACCACACCCACCATCAGCACAAACCTGCTTATCAATGTAAGCAGAAGACAGTGGGTGAATGAACCCTGAGTCAATTTGCTCCTCACCTGTTAAGGACAGCCGTTTTAGGAAGGAATATGTATCTTCTACCCATCTGCCCCATTAAATAGACACCCAGCATTAAAGGATATAGTTTATAAGTTACACGATATCCGGTTATTTTGTTGCAAAAAGTTGCACCTAAATTACGTCTTCTAATCCAAAATTGGTCTTTCAAGAGTCTACAAAATACAGGGCTTGGGATGAAATACTCCTCTGCACAGCCACGAGGGATCCAGCAAATCCTCCTCTGTGACGTCTGGCCTTCCTTGCTAGCCTTAAGCCCACTTATAATATTGCGAGCGCCACGCAGGCAAGGCAGGTGAAGTCTCTCTTCTATTTTAAGAAAGTTTAACGATCCACCACTAGATTTGTTTTCAAGCAGGGAACAGACAGCCAAGGCCCCAAGGCCCCTTTGTACTCATCACGCCCAGACGCAGCCGCGCAGCTGGCTGGTGGCAGCTTTGACCACTGACGTGGGGCCCGTGGGGCCGGGGGAAGCGCAGGGGCTGCACTGTACCCTTTTCATGAGGCA
>NW_005871073.1:10262800-10287922 GCF_000147115.1 Myotis lucifugus
GGTACTGACCTGCTCCCGGCCCCAGGACAGGCCTGGGGTTGTGCTTCCACACGGGCAGGTCCAGCGCCTCCACTCCGCGAGGCATGGTGGCCCCCGCGCCGCTGCAGAGGAGCCGAGGGCGGTCCGCTGCACCTGCCTGGCCGCGCCCCGGCGCCCACGCTCACGTCGGGGTGCCCCGCGGCCGGCCCGCGCCGCCGCCTGCTGGTCTGCGGGGGGAGGACTGGGAGCCGCGCCTCCGAAGGGGTCCGGGCGCCGCTCTGCACTCCGCCCCCGGGCGGCGGGGCCGCGCATCCCAGCCCTCCAGCCTCTGCCGGCCGTCCTCCCTTCCTGAGGTCTCCGCACCCCCGGCTTTCCTGCCCGTGCCTGTGTCCATGCCTTTAGCCGCGTCGCTTTAGATGCATTCAGGACGCACTCGGAGCGCCACGCCGGGTGCTGGATACTGTGATGCACGGAGAAGCACCGGCCCCTTCCCTCTGGGACCTCAGGCTCGTTGATAGTCCATTCGTTGCAGCGCGGTGGGTTTTTGTTTGTTTGTTTGCTTGTTTTTCCGACGTGCACGCTCACAAAACTCCGTGACCAGGATCCTGTTTCAGGGATGTTAAAAGAGCTACCCGCGCCCAAGGAAAAGGAAAGCGAATCGCCTTCTGGTTGCGTGGGGCGGCTGGAGCGGCCCCCGCGCGGGGAGCGAGTCCGCGTGGCCCCTGCTGGCGCCCGGGGACGGCGAGACCCGCACCGCCGAGCCCGGGACTCGCCGAGCCCGGCTCCCGGCTGCAGCCTCCGCGGCTCTTTCCTCCGCGTGCCCGAACGGAAGGTGCCCGTGGGAAACCCGACGTGAATCTTAGAGATGAGGGCGGAGGGCTCCTGACCAAATGCCATGTTCCGCTGAGGGTGGTGTTGGCCTGGCAGTTTGGGCCCGGCCAGCGGGCTCCTTCCGAGGGCGTCGGCTATGCCTACTCGTCAGGTGGCAGCGGCAGCTGCTGCAGGTCCCGAGTTCCAGGCTGTTTGGGTCGGCGACTGTTCAAAAGGTCTGTGGGTGTAGCCAGGGCAAAGCCGACTCTGCCGGGTGATTACTTTAGTATATATGCATCTCCAGGTGGAAGCAGTTGGACAGAATAAGGTACATTAAAGCACACACAATTGACTCTCTTTTGAAAGTCACTTCCAATAGGCGAAGATGCCTTATTTTAGAGCCCCTTTCGCCAGAGGTGCCTACTGGGTACAGAGGGGCTTGAAGGATCCCGTTTATGTAGTCACGGTCGCCGAAGGTGGGCGCAAAAGCGGTGTGGTTAGGTTCCTTTTTAGAAGAAACGGAGCGGAAATGTTACAGCGCTGTTCTTGTGGGCAAGGTGGGGATGCTTGTGGGGAGGGTGGGGACCCCTGTGAAGGAGGCGGACAGTGGTTTGACTGGAGAGTGTTGGGGGAGAAAAGCCATCATGAAGGGACGATCCTAGTAACCTCAAAATGCAAGGACACCACGAGGGACAATCATTCCTTTAAAGGGATTGTAAAGTGGGATAACTTTTATTTATTTATTTTGTATCAGCACACTTCTCATTATAAGCCCTGGCAATTCTACACAATAGCGTACCAGCAGGTAGTTAAAAAGAAAGCTAATTGTTAATATTGCATTTACTAAGAACGTTTACCACGTGTAAGGGCTCTGCTTCTGAGACCGGAGTATTAGAGAGCCTACTAGGTAGGCAGATTGATTTTCGTGTTATCTCATTGAATGCTCAGCACGCTGTACTGTCATCTCTCTTTTGAAATAAGGAAGTGGTTTTAGAGAAGTTGAAGTTACTTCCTGGAGGTCGCCAACAGAGTGTGTGGTATGCCCAAGATTTCTGTTCGGTGGTTGAGTCTCCAAAACGTTTATTCTCACCACACTGCTACACTGACAACAACATGGTGAACAGTTGCTGCCCTCCAGCAGCTTTCCTGATCTGGAGAAGTTTCTGTCAACAGCTGCACACCTGTAACAATCTATAAATAGTTGCACAAAGTGGAGCCAAGATGCATGTACATAAGCAGCCAAATGCATATGTTATCAACAGGTAAAGGAAAGTAACTTCTTATAGAACCCTGTTGAGGGAAAATAGTTGCAAACGGGAGCTCCACGTATTGAGATATTTTAATGTGCAAATGAAACATCTTATTGAAGCCCACTCTGATTCAGTAGGTCTGGAAGAGGACTTGAAGTTTGTATTTCTAACTAGAATTTACTGACACTGCTGGTCCATGCACCGCTCTTTAAGTAGCAATATTGAACTTAAGAGTATGAGGGATTTGAGGATGGAGAAAGGGGGAGGAGAGTGAGAATGGAAAATACTTGAGTCCAATGGCTGTATTATACAACCTGAAAGACAATGAATTATAGTTTCTAGGTACCTAATCTAATCATTTTGTAATTAGTGAGTTAGATCACAATAGGCATGATGTTTTTCACTTTCAAAACTCAGTGCTTATGGTACATCCTCGCTCACATTTCTCACTGGCAGTGATGGTCATTGTTTTGTGCTATGCTTTGTTTCTTTCAAATACCTGTGTTCTGTTCTGTACTGCATAGTACAAAAAGCTATGCACCCAGACTCAAATCTGTAATGACCAGTAACCACATAACACAAGGACCTTGTGCTCAATAGTGTACTATAACAAGGAATTTTAAATTTATAGACCTGGAATTTCTCTAGCAGGTTGCCTTCATATGAAAGTTTAATTGATTTACAATGTTAAATGGGGAATTTTTTTAAGTCTAGGAAATATCAGACAGGCTAATAGTAAAAATGCATTAATTTTCTGGGATAGGCTGGCAAGAATAATATTCGCTGTGAAGTTTATGTGGAGAAAATACAAGCAAAATAAGAGAAACACTGCTGCCTTTTATTTACTTACTGTTCACATCCTTTCCCATTTTTATTGATGTGCAAGCAGTCTTTGTACATTGTAGCTATCAATCCCTTGCCAGTTGTAGACATTGTAAATACTGTATCTCCTTCCAGAATTCACCTGTCTCAACTTTGTCCATGGTGTTCTTCCTGGAATGGAAGTTCTTACTTGATATTATGAAACCAAGATTAAGAATATTAATCCACATGACTTGTGTTTTTGCAATCTTAAGAAGGGTTACTCAACCCCTAAGTCACAAATCTTTTTCTGCATTTTTTTACATTATTTCGTTTTTATTTACATTCTTTCTCATCAAAGTCCATTATACTTCAAATTTGCATGTGGTGAGAGATAGAAAGGCAGCTCAAGTTTTCTATGTAACTAAGTCAATTTTCAGCAAATTATCTTATGAATCAGGGGTTAACAAACCTTTCTTTAAAGGGCCAGGCAGGAAATATTTTAGGCATTGGGGGTGTACTGTCTCTGTTGCAACTACTCAACTCTGCTTTTGTAGTGTGAAGGCAGTCACAGACTATATGTAAACAAAAGAGAGTACTTGTGTTCCACATATCACGGAGTATTATTTTAATTGTTAAATAATAGGCTTTCTTTTCAGTGCAGTTTTATCTTCACAGCAAAATTAAGCAGAAAATATAGAGTTCCCATATACTTCCTGCCCCCACACATGCAGAACCTTCTCTACCATCAACATCCCACACCAGAATGGTACATTACCAATGAATCTACATTGGCACATCATCACCCAAAGTCCATACTTCACAGCAGGGTTCACTCTTGCTGTTGTGCAGTCTATGGGTTTTGACATGTATGTAACGACATGTATCCACCAGTATAGTTTCATACAGAATAGTTTCCCTACCTCCTATAGACTGAATATCTGTCTCCCCTCCCACCCCCACCCCAGCAAATGCATATGTTAAATGCTAATACCCAGTGTGATGGTATTTGGGAGTGGAGTTTTGAGGAGATGATTAGGTAGAGCCCTCATGAATGGGATTAGTGTTGTTATAAAAGAGGTTCTTTGCCCACTTCCACCATGTGAGAACACAGCACATACACAGCTGTCTATGAACCGGAAAGCAGACTCTCACCAAGTACCAGGTCTGCTGGCACCTTGATCTTGGACTTCCCTGCCTCTGGAATGTGAAAAGTAATTTTCTGTTGTGTATAAGCCACCTTGTTTATGTCATTTTGTTATGCTGCCCAACAGAATTATGACACTACCCTAATAATCCTCTGAGCTCTGCCTGTTCATTTCCCCCACCTTTGACAGCCCCCGACAACCACTTTTTACTGTCTCCATGGTTTTGCCTTTTCCAGAATGTCATATATGTGGAATTACACCGTATGTAGCCCTTTCAGATTGGCTTCTTTCACTAAGTTATATGCGTTTAAGGTTCCTCCATGTCTTTTCATGACTTGATAGTTCATTTCTTCTTAGCACTAATACTTTATCATCTGAATGTACCAGTTTATGTCTCTATTCATCTACCAGTCTAGTTTCATACAGAATAGTTTCACTACCTCCTATAGACTGAATGGCATCTTGGTTGCTTCCAAATTTTGGCAATTATGAATAAAGCTGCTAAACACATCCATGTGCAGGTTTTTGCGTGGACATAAGTTTTCAACTCATTTGCTTAAATACCAAGGAGCACAAATGCTCTATTGTATGGTAAGAATATAGTTTTGTAAAAAACTGCCAGACTCTCTTCCAAAATGGCTACCCCATTTTTGCGTTTCCATAAAAGTTTATGTTGCTCCACATCCCCATCAGCATTTGGTGTTGTTAGTGTTTTGGAATTTGGTTATTCTAATAGGTGTATAGTGGCATCTCACTGTTGATTTATCTGCAATTCCATATAATGTCAAGCACCTTTTCATATGCTTATTTGCCATCTGTATATCTTCTTTTTAAAAAAAATATATACTTTTATTGATTTCAGAGAGGAAGGGAGAGGAGAGGGAGATAGAAATATCAATGATGAGAGAGAATAATTGATCGGCTGTCCCCTCCTGGGGATCCAGCTCACAACCAGGCATGTGCCCTTGACCAGAATTGAGCCTGGGACCCTTCAGTTTACAGGCCAATGCTCTATCCACTGAGCCAAACCAGCTAGGGTTATATATTTTCTTTAGTGAGGGGTCTATTCAAGTTTTTGGCCCAGTTTTAAATCAGGTTATTTGTTTTTTTCTTGTTGACTTTGAAGAATCCTTTGCATATTTTGTATAATAGTGTTTATCAGATATGTCTTTGCAAATAGTTTGTCCAGTCTGTGGCTTGTCTTCTCACCTCTTGATGGTATCTTTTGCATGGTATCTTAATTTAATGAAGTCTTATCTTTCCCCCACAACCCCTTCCCCAGATTGTGCTTGCTGCTGCATCTAAAAATATCATCACCAGCCCTAGCCAGTTTGGCTCAGTGGATAGAGCGTTGGCACAGACTGAAGGGTCCTGGGTTCGATTCCAGTCACCTCAGTAATAGGCTCGATCCCCGACCCTTGTCAGGGCACATGTGGGAGGCAACTAATCTATATGTCTCTCTCACATCAATGTTTCTCTCTGTCTCTCCCCCTTTCTTCCACCCTCTCTAAAAATCAATGGAAGGATATCCTTGGGTGAGGATTAACAAAAAATAAAGATGAAACTATTAAAAGTCATCACCAAACAAGAACATCTTTTAGGAGTTTATTGTTTTTCATTTTACATAGACATTGATGATCCATTTTGAGTTAGCTTTTGTGATGGGTGTAAGCTTTATGTCTACACTTATTTTTGTGCATGTGGATATCCAGTTGCTCCAGCACCATTTGTTGAAAAGACTATCTTTGTCCTTTGTCAAAGATCAATTGACTATATTTGAGTGAATCTAGTTCTGAATCCTCTATTCTGTTTCATTGATCTACTTGGCTATTCTTTCACCAACACCACTTTCTGGATTACTATACTTTTATAGGAAGCCTTGATGTTGGGTAGTGTGTTCCAACTTTGTTCTCCTTCAATATTGTGTTCGCTATTTGGGGTCTTTTGCCTCTCCATGGAAACTTTAGAATCAGTTTGTCAATATCCACAAAATATATCACTGGAATTTTGATTGGGATTGTTTTGAATCTATAAATCAAGTTTGAGAAAACTGACATCTTGACAATGAGTTTTCTTATCCATGAACATGAAATATTTCTCCAACTAATTTTGTTCTTTTATTTCTTTCAAAAGAGTTTTGTAGTTTTCCTCATAGAGATCTTGTCATGTGAATTTTAGAACTCAATTTTTGAGGTTTGAAAAATCACCTAGAGTTTTTAATTGCTGTTACATTAAATTTATAGATTAATTTGCAGGGAATTGAATTTTTACTATGCTAAGTTGCCCCCATTCATGAATACATTATTTCAGCAATTATTCAGACCTTTTATGTATTGTAAAGTTTCTCTGAGAAGGTCTTGCACATTCTACCTTAGGATAATTGCTGGATAATTTCTAATTTTTGTTTCTATTGTGAATAATTTCTTTATCTTTCTAGAAGCTTAGGAAGTTGTTAAATTGATCTTACATACAACAACCTTACTGAATCTTTTAATTAGTTTTGAAAATTTGTTAATTCTATTCATTTTCTATGTAGACCACCATATCATCAATTAGTGATAATTTTATCTTTTTTCCCTAATCCATCACATCTTTATGTATTAATTCAATTTGAAAATGGTATGCTGGAACAAAAAGATTAAAATTCAATATTTATTACATTTTTCAAAGCCTTATAAAACTAATAGAAGAAAATGGCATCTAAATTTTAAAAAATGTGCATCAACAAAATCAAAATTTTCCTAAAAATAATGGTAACAGACAACACAGATTCTACGATAACTATTTTGATGTCTATAAACTCTTTTCCTTGGGATTTCTCTCTTGACTAATGTGGTCAAGAAACAGAAGTCCAGTCTGAGTCTTGAAGCTTATGGATAGTTCCTTATTTGTAGCCCCAATACAGAGATTTAGCTGTTTCTGGTCCAGCTCTGAGCCATGCAGCCACCGCGAACCATTTGCATCAGAATTACCTTGTGTGCCTGATAAAAATGAAGAGTCCTGATCTCACCCTCGGACTTGAAAAATAAGAAATCTTGCTGATATTACCTGCACATCCACCATTTTAATGTGAACCCACCCCTCCAATGATTCTGTCTACAAGCTTGAGAATCATTATGTCAGGGGCAGAGAGCAGAGAACCTGACCTAGACAAATAGACATCACCAACAAAGTCTAATAGCCCCCCTCTCCTCCTTGCTGCCCAGTCTAGAAACCTGGGAGAAGAAAGGGAGACTTCTGTTCTCCAGTCCTTCTTACAAGAACCTTGACATTCTTTATGGCACATACACGTAAAAGGAAACCATGAAAACCACCGGCCCATAATGTATCTGCCTGCCCAGAGCAAGCCATTGTACTGGTTTGAGGACAGTTCCAAAAAAAGTCAGTGCTGTTTCTTTCAGGAAATAGAGATACTCTCTCATGGTCATCCTTCCGAAAAACTAGGCCCTGAAATTATCAGGGACTCCCTCCTGCCACAGTAGGAAAGCTTGGAGAATCAGGAGACTCATGAAGGTGCCACGTCACTGGTTTTAATTCCACAGCAGGAACATGACTTCAGGGCCAAGCAAAACCCCAGGCCCAGCACTGAGTCAGTGGTTTTGTGTTCCCATCGAAGTATTATTGCTAGTCGAAAAATCTCGCAAGGAGTACAGAAACGTATTTACCAGATAATAAACACAACTTAAGTTCTGAAAATGATCATGATACAAATATTACAACTAAGGAAAAAAACTCACCTAGAGGTTTAGGTTTTTTTATTTCTAAAAAACCAAAGGCACTACAAACATAGCTTATGGTTGTTATAATATCTCACATTTCAACATTGTTATGGTCATGATTAAATAAAGATTTTAGTGTCTCAGGGCTATCTTCATTTAGCCCTTAAACCAAAATAAGAAATTGACAAATTAGTTTCCTTCCAAAAAAAAAGAGTTTGCTTTGAGAAAACCTTTATTGCACATCATTGAGTTCATTTCTACTTGAACAAACAGTACACAAAACAAAGATTCATGTTAGGAAAATCCCTGAAACTTCGAATCAGCATTTTGCAAGGATAGAGACTTTGGTTCTGTGTCTTTTAAAGGCATACATTTCCCACTTATTTTAAAATTTTGAGGAAAGCTGTTTTATAAAATGTTTTAAATGTGAGTTATGGAACCTCTCCCCACAAAACAACAGTTCCCAACCCTAAAATGCTGCTCCTTTCTGAGGCTGAATGTGCCTGTGAAGGGCACACAGTACGTCAGTGTCCACAGGGCCATGCAGGTACTGATAAAATAATCCGTGTGGGATAGGACATGCCTTTGAAGGTGCTTTAAATTTTCATAAATGTATAAGATATTCTTTCAACTTTTTACTTTAACACTGAAGGAGAAAACTTATACATGAATACTAAAACACCAGATCCTCTCCAGAACTATAAGAAGCATATAACAGATTCACAAATACTGGAGTGTTAGTCAGTGTTGGTTGTTTCCTATTCTGGCCTGGTCTTACAAAGCAATGATTACTGGATATACAGCAACATCCTCTCTCTCTCACAAGTGGGCCCAGTCCAGGCAATGTTTTCCACTGATGATGCAATCAGCACAGTCCGAATCACTGTAAGCAAGAGGTTAAGAGCTAAAGAGTGGTATGGAGCCCTGGCCAGTTTGGCTCAGTAGATAGAGCATCAATCAACCAGTGGACTGAAAGGTCCCAGGTTCAATTCTGGTCAAGGGCACGTACTACCTCGGTTGCAGGCTCAATCCCCAGTCCCTGTCAGGGAGATGGATATTTCTGTCTGTCTCTCCCCTTCCCTTCCACTCTGTCTAAAAATCAATGGAAAAAATACCTTCGGATGAGGATTAACAACAGCAACAACAACAAAGAGTGGCATAGAAAACACCTTCTAAAGCTATGGCAAAATAAAGAACGAATAAGAAGCCAATAGCTTCACTAATCAAAGGTAGTGTTTTGTTTTGTTTTAAATAAACTCAACATAAAGCTAAAAAGACAATAATTATTGCTTTTAAATTATAAACCTAATGCGTTCTTAATGAATTATAGCTATCAATTTGCTCAAAATGATAGTCTTCAAACATACTCCACCAGATCTTAAAATATCCATAAGTTTCCCAACTCAGCTACACATCATATTTTCCTCTAGAGCACAGATAAGCCTGAGAGCTACTTTGTACAACAGCAGAATACAGATCCTGGAGGTTCGTCGTCTAATCTGTACTTTCCAGAGTTGGGTAGATCTTTGCACTCTGCTATAAATGTCCGAAGTCTGGTCTCTGGGAAGCCATGCTGCTGGTAATGCTGTGCAGAAGAATAAAAATAATAGCTCTCATTAATGAACCCCTTGAAACTGCTTTATTCCTAATTTAAAATAGCTCATTTGGCAAGGGAGGAGATCTTTCTAGAGGGCTAGTGTAGTCACTTCCAAGTATTTTCAGGGAGATGTCATAGGTTTGGCTAAAGTAAAGGGGGTCTGGGATCCAGCAGTGCCCTCCTGGCCTCTCCTTTGTGGGCTGGGTCAACCTAAAACGAGCATGTTGAATCTGAGTCCATCTGAGCCCTCCGTCCAGGAAGCACCAGCCAGTCCTGCTCCCAGTCTGAGAACCTCGCCCTACAGCCCATGACTTGGAGGCTAATGTGTAGCAGGCACCTTGGCTGGAACCCGGTTCAGGCCACAGTGGCCCAGCTGATGCAGATTAACAATGGTGTTGCTGGGAGCTGGAGCGGGGAGGAGGGCGGGGGGCCGGGGGCCGGGAGGCATACCTAGCCTTCCTCAGCCCAGCCCTGAATGCTCCTAAGCTGGTTCAGGAGTCTGAACAAAGATCTGAGTGCTGTGAGGGACCTTTCCAGTCTGCACACCCTTTGGGAGTCTCTCTTCTGGACAGAAAGCCTTGTTTAAGGGCCTCATATTTATATCAGTTTGGGGATCTAAGACTTGAGAAGGTGCCCTGACCAGAAAGGATCAGAAATAACTCAGCGTTCCCATTTGGAAGTGCTCTGAGCCCACGAAAAGAAGTTAACATCTAAACTATGAGTCTCAAGTTGTGTTATGGAAAGTTGTCAAGTCATGTTACCCTTAGAGATAGTGGATGTCGCCTTTAAAGAACATACAGTTCTCTGCATGCAGAGTGGAAGGTGGTAGATTTTTAGAGCATCATGGGAAGGGATTTGGACAGGTACAACTACATTCTTTCCCAGTCACCGTGGTGACTCTAAGCACAAATCTGCCAAGCAAGCAGTCAGTTCCTGAAATCTGATTCAGTGAGCATGCAGTCATGGCCCTGGCTTCCTGAGCAAAGTTTTCATAATTATCAACTCGTAATGCATCAACTCCCAATCCCTGGTCCATCTCATTTCATTCTGCCTCTCACACCCAGAAAGAAAAGTCCCCAAGTGAAAGTGCCTATGCCAATAGTGTACCTAGCAATACAAGGTTATTCGAAATTTAAACCTATCTGGATGTTTATTCTGCCTTTCCATATTTCATAGGGCTTAAATGGATTTTTTAAAAATGCCCCTTGTGAATGATAATACAAATCATAACAGCTTTTTAAATCAAGTTTCCAACTGGGGAGGGGACCATGCAAAGGAGTAATGAGTTCAGTGACAGCACATTCCAAACGAAGAGGTCAATTTTTCTTTATAAAACTGGATTTTAAAAGTTCCCCACCCCAGGAGCACCAGGGCAGCTGGTCCTGAGGTCAGCTGTGGCTGGTTTTGTTGCTTTTCTGGGCCTGGAACTAAAATACAACTGAAGCTTAGATGTTATTTCTAGGGTGAAAGGTCAGGGGGTCCAAATTGCATGACCAGCGATATGCTAGGAGGAGAAAAGAAAGGCTACCCTGGGGGCAAGGTCCCACCCTACAATTGTCTTTTGCTGGGTAAAGACAATCTACCTGCCCATTGTCCTTGCTCTGCAAATGTCTGTCTAGCTGCCTGCCACAGAATGAACTGCAAAAAATGACCTAAGTGATGGGAGATTAATGCCATCGGTACCTTTTTTTTCTATATTATTAAACACTAAGAGGCCCAATGAACGGATTTGTGCACAGGTGCGGTCCCTCAGCTTGGCCTGCACCCTCTCGCAATCCGGGACCCCTTGGGGGATGTAGCAGTGCCAAAGCAGCAGGCAGCCGGGAGGAGCCCCAGCCCGGGCCAGGCACAGCTCCAATGTCGCTCATCCTGGCCCTGCTGCGCCTGCCACCGCCACTGCTCAATAGTGCTGCCACTGAGGCGGAGCTCGCCAACCGTGAGCCTGGCTTCTGGTTGAGTGGCGCTCCCACTGTGGGAGCGCACTGACCACCAGGGGGCAGCTCCTGCATTGAGCTTCTGCCCCCTGGTGGTCACTGTGCGCCATAGCAACCAGTTGACTGGTTGTTCTGGTCGTTCCAGTTGTAATGGTAGCTTAGGCTTTATCTATATAAATTATTTCTTCTCTCTCTCTTTTTTCTTCTTTTAATGACTTTGTATTTTACCTTTGACTTTAAACTTCCACATCCTTTTTCTTTTTTCAACTTTCTTATTCACTTCCAGATCTCTTCTGTGTTGTTCCTTATGAACATAGGTCTATTCAACAAGTTATCTTGGTAATTGCAACTAATATTTGTCTTCTCAAATTCAGAGATTTAATTTATATAGAAATTAAAATTTTCAATTGGATTAATGTAAAAAAAAAAAAAAGTTCACCACGCCAAATTCTGGCTTTCTGGAATGTCATCTGCTGTACTCACACAACACTTACTAATCCTTATAATTTTAATAAAAAGCACAATTACGTGAAGACAAAACTTCCAACATTCTACACTTCTATTTCTCATTCATTTCTGTTTCTCAGTATCTAAAACTGAAGTCCTTCTTCTCTACCCTGAAGAAATTAATATTCCCTTAATTCCCCTCCCCCATAGGTACTATATGTTATTGTCACTCCACAAATTCTAGGAAAATGCTGCCACTTATGGCTACTGATGAGCCTACCTTGATTGTTTCATATGTATCAGTGATCAGTGCAATGAAAAGACTTAAAATCATATATACAAAGAGGCTGATGAACGTGTAGAGGTAAAGTCTGCTAAATAGCCAGACCAAGTAACTTTTTTGGTGCATTCCTGCAAACGTCGCAAACATGTCATCTCCATTTATCAGAGAAAAAAGGCACTCGGAGACCAAGTTCAGAGAACGGAACTGAAAAAAAAAGAGAAAAATGCACTTTATTCCATGTTCCTTCCCCTGGGAGACTTGATTCATGACGTCATATTAAAAACTAATGGCCTGGTACACTGATTCGTGCACATTGAAAAGAAATCAATTAAAAGAAATATTTTAATATCATTATTTGCCCTTTCTCTATAATAGAAGTATCAACCAAATTAATGATCAACAATGACAGCTAGAAACACACGTGTGATTTGCACCAGCAAGAACTTTATATGTATCACGCATATGCGAGTCAACTTAGCCTAATATGCAAATTGACCGAACCGTGGAATGACCAGTCGTTATGGCGTGCACTGACCACCAGGGGGCAGACGCTCAACACAGGAGCTGCCCCCTGGTGGTCATTGCGCTCCCACAGGGGGAGTGTCCCTCAGCCAGAAGCTGGGCTCACAGCTGGCGAGCGCAGCGGCAGTGGCGGGAGCCTCTCCTGCCTCTGTGGCAGCGCTAAGGATGTCCAACTGACGGTGTAGGCCAAGGGGAAAGCAGGCCTAAGCTGTCAGTCAGACATCCCCCAAGGGCTCCCAGACTGCAGGCCATGCTGAGGGACACCCTCAAATGCATGAATTTCATGCACCAGCCTTCTAGTATAGAATAAACTTGCTTAATTAGACCTGCTTTCTGCTTTCGTTAAACTTTTTCCAGCCCAGTGAAGCACCCCAACTTCTCTTTCAGGTAATGTCAGCACACAGCAGTAAATATCAACACGAAGCAGATTATTACTGTAGATCATGCAGGGATCTACATGGTAAAATATTTAACTGCAGCAGTGTTTGACTATATTCTGTGCAGTGAGAAAACCTGAAGTCATTTTCAAGGTCCACTATTTCTTACTTCTTTTCAGTGGGGTCAAGTTTCTAAACTTTCTTAATCTCCATTTTCCGGCTAATGAAAAGAAAATAGGATTCCACTGTGTCCCCTATCTACCTACTCCAGGACTTCTGTGAGGATCAAATGAGATGAGGCACGGGAAAATGCTTCACAGACATTTGGTTAAAGTGTGAAATGTTTGCACCTGGCTATAAAGCAAGTTGTGTTCCTGAGATGAAGAAACTGCAAGGAGGCTAGTTGTCATTAGGGAGAGGAAGCCGGGTGTTGCTATGTGACATCACTACCCAGCGCCCACAGCCACCGTTTCCAAGGTGGGCTGGGCTGTGGGCCGCATTTTGCGCCATGGCAGTATCGGCTGCAATTTGGTGGGCTGTCACTCTGGGGTGGTGGCAGTGCCTGTGTCCCACTTGGGAGAAGCCGAGTGTTGCTTTATCAGTGCCAGGTCCATGCTGCCCTTTCTCTGTAAATGGCCAGCACACATCATAGCAGCTCCTGCATTGAGCATCTGCCCCCTAGTGGTCAGTGCACATCATAGCAACTGGTTGGACAGGTGGAGGGACACTTAGCTTATTAGCCTTGTATATAGATAACTAGAGGCCTGGTGCACGAAATTCATGAACTGGGGGGAGGGATCCCTCAGCCCAGCCTGTGCCCTCCTGTAGTCCGGGACCCCTCACTCCTTGCTGCCTGCCTGCTCACTGCTCCTTACCGCTCAGCTTGCTGCTCCTTAGCACTGCCGCTGATGTGGAGGCGGGAAAGGCTTCTGTCACCACCACTGCACTTGCCAGAGTGAGCCTGGCTTCTGGCTGAGCGGCACTCCCCCTGTGAGAGCACACTGACCACCAGGGGCAGCTCCTATGTTGAGCGTCTGCCCTCTGGTGGTCAGTGCGTGTCACAGCGACTGGTTGTTTTGCTGGTCGTTCCGCCGTTCAGTCAATTTACATATTAGGCTTTTATTATATAGGATGTGGCCAGATATGCCAAGTTACCCTTTCAAGCCAATAACCTGAAGTAACTACACGCCTTTGCTTGGCGATACACACAACATGTACTGGCCTATTTTTCCTGGGACAAGCAGCTGCTTCATGATGCTCTGTTAATAGGAGCAGGCTGAACTGAAGGGTGTGGTCTCTGCCCTCAGGGGTTTTGTGAGACAAGCCTATCCTCCCCTTTACCTTCATGGAAAGAGATCCTTGAAACACTTCTGAGAAACCCAGATCCCAACCATGCATGGTCATACTTCTCGTTTTAAAGTTCGTGCCACTTAAGATAACAGCATTATAGTTAAGACTATAACTCCAGTAACAAGTATTCCTACAAGTTTTAAATAAAATCCCATTTTGCGACACCTTACCTAAATAGCCTAATATATACTGATGAATCAAACTGACGAAACTTTACTTCACTGGTGGTAAAAATGACTTAACTATTTGGCATATTCCGCTAAAGAAATTGAGGATGTTGAGTGAATCAATTCTTCTCTCAAGTTGGTCACCCCTTACTGGTTTATACACATGGCAATAGATATACTACCTTCAACATATGAAGGCTAAGTCACAACATAAAAGGAGTCCATTTGGAAGGAGAAAACAAGCCACTGGCACTATTCTAAGAACTTCCTGGTCCCAAGGTGACAGGTTGTGGAGCAGTTACCTTTTCATGGTAAGGTCCCAGCACAATCCATCCACAGAAGCAATAGCCAAAATAGATCACAGCCGCACAGCAGCAGAACCTCATGACACTGGGCAGCGCTGCCTGAAGGGTCAGGATAAGGAGCTGAGAAAGTGAGAGAGGTCATTAGCATCCTTTTGTCCTTCAGCCAAAGCAGCGCAATAACAGTGAAAGGGAGAAAGACCAGCAGCACTGAGAGCCTTGAAATGTCTTACATTGTACTTGTGGAAGAAACTGAGGTATCGGATGACGCCCAGCCACACCAGCAAGGTGGAGGTCCCGAGAAGTATGCTGCAGACGTCATAACTTGTTAGACTCTAAAACACAGTGGGGAAAAGGAATCAGAAATTCACATGAGCAGGAACTGTCTATTGGGTAGCTATGAGTTGGTCACTGTCCCAGGGGCTAAGGACAGAGCAGTGAACAGGCAAAATTTCCTACATTCATGAAGCTTCCCTCCTAATGAGGGGGGAGAGATGGCAGCAATACATTCATGAACACCTGATACATTAGCTGATGTGCAAAGGAGGAAATTCAGGAGAGGGGATAAGAAATGCGTAGGAGGTTGCATTTTAAGAAGGGTGATCAGGAAAGGTCTCACTGAAAAGGCAGCACTTGAGCAAAGACCTGGAGGGAGTGAGGAGCAAACCAACAAAATCAAGGGGAAGAGCTTTCCTGGCACAGGAACCAGCAAGTGCAAAAGCCCCAAAGCAGGAGGGCACCTGGCAAGATAGTGAGTCTGGCTGGAGTAAGCGATGGGGATATAGTATGAAGTCAGAGGTAAGGAGGCAGGTAGTTAGGGTCTCCTGGATAATTTAACAACTTTATATTTATTCTGAATAGGGGAGGGGGATTTGAGATCTCTGAACAGCAGTGATATGATAAAATATTGGCTGCTATGGTTGAGCGCAGATTGTTAGACGAGTGAGAAGGCTGTTGCAATGAGTGAGAGCTGATGGTGACTTAGTGGTGGAGATGATGAGGTAATTTTTGAAGGTAGATCAATAGGATTTCTTCTTGGATTAGAGGAGCATGAGAGGGGATTAGTAAAAGAGAAGCCTCGAGGATGAATCAATGACTCTTGTCTTGAGCAACTGAAAATAGTTGGTATTTAACTGAACTTAGAAAGGAGAAGCAAGTTTGGACCGTGGAGGTGGGGGATCCTAGGAATTCTGTTTTAGATATGTTACATTTGAGAGGCCAAATAGACACTGGAGTGAAGTGTAGAACAGACAATTGGAAATGTGAGACGAGTTGAAGGAAGAATTCCAAGCTGGAAACACACGTGTGGAAATCACTGGCATGGAACAGAATGAGGTCACCAAGACAGTGGCAGAAAATAAAACCTGTCCCGGTGCTATGCTTTGAAGTCCTCACTTTAATAGTTTGGAGAGATGAGAGGAAACTGGTGAAGGAAAGTCAGAAGACCAGCCCAAGATCTAGGAGGAACACCAGGAAAATGATACCCAGCAAAAAAGAAAAAAAAAAGTGCATCAACAAAGAAGGAGTGTTGACAGTGTTAAAAGCTGAAGGGTAAATAATTGAAATAATGGATTATTGGACTTAGCAACATGGGAGGTCCTTAGAAAGAACATTTTCTGTGGAGTGGCAGGCAGTCCGGTTGGAACAGATATGAGAGAGAATGGGAGGAGCAGAATCAGAAACAAGATGAACTACTCTTTTGAGGTCTTTTGCCATATAAAGAGGAGCAGAAAATGAGGAAGTAACTTGGGGGGATGGGTTGATATTTTGTCTTTTCAGAAAGGAGAGAAAAACATACTGATGAGAATGACAGCATAGAGAGTGGGAGATGGATGATGTACAAGGAAAGGGAGAAGTGTGGGGGGAGCTGTGCCCGTAAGTAAGAAGTGGGGACCACATGTGGTCGGCATATGGAGAAGTAGGACTTGGATGATAGCCTAAATGATAAATCCTCCGTAACAGAAAAAGCAGGGCGTGTGGGCACTGATGCTGGTCGATAGATAAATGAAGTGGGAGTTTGTGGAATTTTCACTTTTTTCCTATTGTTCTTATGCAGGGATCCTCAAACTACGGCCCGCGGGCCACATGCAAATACAAATATTGTATTTGTTCCCGTTTTGTTTTTTTACTTCAAAATAAGATATGTGCAGTGTGCATAGGAATTTGTTCATAGTTTTTTTTTTAAACTATAGTCCGGCCCTCCAACGGTCTGAGGGACAGTGAACTGGCCCCGTTTAAAAGTTTGAGGACCCCTGTTCTTATGAAATAGGAAATGAGGTCACCAGCTGAGAGTGGGGATGAGACAGGGGAGTTAGAGCTTTTGGAAGAGAAGAAAACATGAAATTATCATTTATAAGATGGGGTAGTGAATGGTCTAGAAAAATGTGGAAAGGTTGTTGGGTGCCATTAAGAGCTCATTGAGGTTAAGGATAGTTGAGGTTGGTATAAATGAAGATTTATTGCAAATCTTCCCCCAAACTCCCCCCCACCCAAAGTTAAATGTCTATTCTGATGATTTATACAACAGCTATGACATGGTGGCAGCAGCCCCGTGTCAACTTAAACCTATTCTGTCCTTCTGAGGCACATGCCCGGGCTCTACTCCCCAGCACCACTTGCAGTTGGATATGACTAAATTCTCTCCAGTGGAACGTGAACAGAAGTGAAGGCTACCACACTAGAGCCAAGGCTGTAAGACTGTGGGAGGGCTACCTCCAGACCAGACCAGATCATGTTTTCCCTTCCACGGGCTGCAGCCTGTTGGTGAGATGACCCAACATCAATCATGTAGTCTGGGCAAGCCCTTAATGGCTGGCAGAAAAACAAGATGGGAGAAATTTGGGTCCTTGCATGACTGTATGGAGCTGAGCAACTCACCAACCTGGAAAACCCACCCTGACTGTTACGTGAGGGAGAAATAAGCTCCTATCTTTTCTGAGCCATTGCATTTGGGGGTCTCTGCCCAGGATCTGAATCACAACAGCCTTATAGTCATAATTAGTTACAGTCAAGGTTGGAAAAGTGTAAATTTGAGCAAGATTACTTTGAATAATATTCGATTTTTTTAATGTGATCTTTGCTTTGGAAGAGAGGGTTGATTTCGAGTCTGAGCAAACTCAGAATGGAGCGCCTTGTACCCATCAATGGGAAAGATCAGAATATAGCAACATTCTCAATCTGAAGAAAAGAACTACAGCACTCACGTAATCATAGCTTGGCCTCAGTCTGCACCCCCAGCCTTACTCTTTTTATGTTGAAGATTCTGGGATTTCTTGTAAGAATAACTAAAAACACCTCTTGCCTTAGCTATCTTGGTGTGTTTATGAATTTTGGTATGTGTAAGAATTCACAGGTCCCACCCCAGAGTTCAGATTCAGTAGGTGAAATGTGAGCATTTTTACCAGCTACCCAAATGATTCTGATGTCAACATTTATGGATCACACTTTGAAAGACTCTGTCTAAAAGATTTCCTGACTAGATTTAAGAAAATTGTTGCTATCAATTCCAAGTTTACTCAATGCAATGTTTGAAAGAAATCATTTACTCTACAAATTCTTACATTCTGGAAAAATAAAGTACTATTAATGCAAAGCTGATACTAACAATGGCATAAAGAGGAAAAAAGTTTACCTTGGCTTGGATTTCCATTTTCAGAATTGATCCAATGATTGTCAATAAGTCACTAATAATAATCATAATGTACCATCCATTGACAAATTCCATTCGATCAGAAACGGAAACCTCCTTCTTATAATGGAGGAGGAAAAAATTGACAAATTCCTTTAGGGGGAAGAGGGGAGGCAAAGTGAGTTTCTCTGTTGATCAACATGGCTGTAACATTCCTAGAAAAGCAACAACCCCTACCTGTTGCAGCTGAATTCCTTTAATCACAGATCGAAAGCACAGGATTAACGAAGTCAAGCACATCAGGATAACAAAGCCATCAAAGATCATCATGTAATGAGTGTTTCTCTGAACTGGAAGGAAAAGGATTACCTGTTTATGAAGTGGGACATTAATACAGTGACAGCTACTTTTTCTTTCTTTTCATTTTTAGCCTCACTTATTTTAACTGCTGTGTTGCACACCAGATTATAGATGTAAAACACGATAAAGGGCACTCAGACTGTAATCTGTTCTTCCCGACTGGGAACAATTCTTCAAGTCCTCTTTGTACTTACTAAGTATTTTTTTTAGTAAGGAGTGGACCAATGAAGGCAGATGGAGAAGGCAGGAAAAGTCATTTCAGTTATTAATAATTTATGTATTACCGGGAACATCAGATAACTACAATGAATTGACCTACTTGCAGAGAACTAGAGACTCGGAAGTAGTACAATTAGTACAATTCTTTCATTCGATGCTCCACCTATCCATGAGACCAGTAATTTAATAACCATTTTGGAAAACAGTAAAATGTATCAGTTACCTGATCCAGAAACATGCCAGTCTTTACATTCTCTGATGGAAATGTCATTATCTAAACTTATCTTAATTCTTCCACTGTGGGCTTTATTGTCAAATGTGATCTGCAAAGAAAAAGAAAAAGGATCAAAAACCTACCTATAGTATTTGAAGCCCAGGTACCTCCAAGCATTAATTAGGAAACAATTCTTTCAGTTCGAGAGGAGACCCAGCGTCTCATCCCTGCCCTATTGCTAACTCTGTTCAACCTTGGTAAGTTCACTTTATTCCTCTGTAAAATGAAAAGTTTGAACTACATCTTCTACAGAGAACTTTCAGTCTCTAAAGTCCTATGCTGCTAGGACAGTATCCCAGCCCTGGGAACTTCTAAAACAAGAGAACTTCCCCACCTTCCCATTCTAAGTACCTCCATATGCCCTCTTGATATGAGCAAGGACTGGTAAAAAGCTTCCAGTTACAAAATAAATCAGCCATGGAGAGGTAGTGTACAGCACAGGAAATATAGTTCATAATACTGCAATAACTTTGCATGGTGACAGATGGCTGCTAGGCTTGGTGTGGTGATCACCTCTTAGGGTACATAAATGTTGAGTCACTATGTTTTGCACACCTGAAACTAATATTATGTGTCAACTACACTTTAATAATTTTTTAAAAAGCTCGTAAAAGTGTGCTTTCCCCCACCTTCCAGTAGTTCCTCCGCTAGGAATAGATTTTTAGCACGTTGCAATTCTTCCTAACACAAGAGGTTCATTTTTCTGTCTTGAAACATTTTAAGTGAAACTTTTTAAAATTTTCTTTCTGGATTTAGATTTCTTAGTCATTCTAGAACCATGTGTACTGCCAAGAATGTGGCCCCAGGGAATCGACAGCCACTTCTTGCCTCAAGGATTACTATTCAGGACACGGGCACAGAGCCGGACAAAGCCACGCCAGAACACCTTCCAGAGCCCTTCTCCATTTCCCCTTAGCTTCCTCCACTTTCCCCATGAAGAGACCATCTGTCTTTTTGTTGCTGTTGTTTTTAAGTGCCTTCTCGCTCAAGTTCTTTTAAAATTCTGTCATTTATATGATTTTTTAAAAAATATATTTTTATTGATTTCAGAGAAGAATGGAGAGGGATAGAAAAATCAATGATGAGAGAGAATCATTGATTGGCTGCCTCCTACATGCCCCCTACTGGGGATCCAGCCAGCAACCTGGACATGTACCCTGAACAGGAATCTAACTGTGACCTCCTGGTTTAGAGGTCGTCGCTCAAGCACTAACGCCAGCCGGGCCATTTAAATGAGTTTTATTGCACCTTCTTCATGTGGGGTAATCAGATATCACTTCAAATATAAGATGTCAAATAAACGTATTTAACAAAATCTGTCACTTTGTCTCCTCATGCTGGATTGTAAGCTTCTTTCCTTGACAAGCAACTCGGGCTATTGTCAGTGTCTGTCCATCTCCATGGCTGCTGGAGGACCCAGCCCACAACCTCACTCAAGGAAGATGTTCAGTATTACTTGAATGAGTTCCCTTTGCAAAAGGGAAACCATGTTTTCCCACAAAAGAGCCTTAGAGTTTTAGCAACATTAGGTGCTAACTAAACATCTGTTGAGTAAATACACTGGTTTCATGTCAATCACATCTTAGTAAGGTTTAGAAGAATCTGAATTCTTTAAGCAAAGAAGAAAAATTAGTGGGTGGGATTCACAACATATTAGATAGTACAGGGGAAAATATTAGTGGATTTGAAGACACAGCAATAGAAATTAATGAAACACAGAAGAAAAAAGACTAAAAAATGAAACAAAAAAAGAGAGCATTAATGAGCTGTGGGACAACTTCAAGTGCCAAAATACACATGTAATTAGAATCTCTGAACAGTGAGTGGGGGGAGAGACAGAAAAATATTTCAAGAACTAATGCTGAGTAAATGTCAAATATAATGAAAATTATAAACCCACAGAACCAAAATGTTCAATGAATACCATACACGAGAAATATAAAGAAAACAACACCAAGGAGTGTCACTATCAAATTGTTAAAACCTGATATAAAGATAAAAATTTAGAAATAGCTGGGGGGGTGGGGGGAGAGAAACACATTCCATAAAGAAGAACAAAGATGAAGATGACAGCAGATTTCTCATCAGAAACAATGCCAGCTAGAAGAGTAGAGTCTTTAAAGTACAGAGGGGGAAAAACAACCTAGAATTCTATATCCACTGAAACTTCTTTTAAGAATGAGGGTGGCCGTGGCCTGTTTGGCTCAGTGGATAGAGCATCGGCCTGCGAACTGAGGGGTCCCAGGTTCGATTCCGGTCAAGGGCATGTACCTTGGCTGCGGGCACATCCCCAGTGGGGGGTGTGCAGGAGGCAGCTGATCGATGTTTCTCGCTCATCGATGTTTCTAACTCTCTATCCCTCTCCCTTCCTTTCTGTAAAAAATCAATAGAATATATTTAATATTTAAATATGAATAAAAATAAAGGTAAGATACTTTTTCAGACCTAGAAAAGCTGAGAGAATTCATCACCAGCAGGCCTGCACTACAAGAAATGTTAAAAGAGGCCCCTCAGGCAGAAGGAAAATGATGCCAGATGGAAACCTGGAGTTACACAAAGGAATGAAGCACACTGGAAATGGTAACTAGGTGGGCAAATATAAATACTGTTTTCTTATTATTTAAATGGCTTCAAAAGATAATTGACTTTTAAAGCAAAAATGATAATACATCAAGTATTTGATAACACATCTGGAAAGTAACAATAACATAAAGGCCAAGATTAGAGAAATGGAAATATAGGAATGGGCAAAAGTAGGCTTACAGCTCTGAGCACACAAAACACAGAGTTTATGCTTGTATTATTATTTATGTCTTTATTATTATACTAGAGGCCCGGTGCACAAAAATTTGTGCACTCAGGGAGGGAGGGGGGTCTCCCAGCCCGGCCTGTGCCCTCTCGCAGTCTGGGACCCCTCAGGAGATAACGACCTGCTGGCTTAGGCCTGCTCCTGGGTGGCAGAGGGCACGCCCAATCCCTAGGTGCAGCCCCTGGTCAGCCTCAGAGCAGGGCCGATTGGGGAGTTGGGGCGCCACCCCCTGTCATGCACAGAGCAGGGCGGATTGGGAGGTTGCGATGCCACCCTCAGTCACGCTCAAGGTAGGGCCGATTGGGGGGGGTGGGGCACCACCCCCTGTCACACTCAAGGCAGGGTCGATGGGGAGGTTGCAGCGCCATCCCCTGTCATTCACAGAGCAGGGCCGATCAGGGGGTTGAGGAGCTCCCCCCTGTCATGCACAGAGTAGGGCCGATAGGGGAGTTGGGGCACCACCCCCTGTCACACACAGAGCAGGGCCCATCAGGGGGTTGGGGAGCTCCCCCCTGTCATGAACAGAGCAGGGCCCATCAGGGGATTGAGGAGCTCCCCCCTGTCATGCACAGAGTAGGGCCCATAGGGGAGTTGGGGCATCGCCACCTGTCACACACAGAGCAGGGCGGATCAGGGGGTTGGGGCGCTGCACCCTGTCACACTCAGGGCAGGGCCAATGGGGAGGTTATGGCTCTACCCTGTCACACACAGAGCAGGGCCCGTGGGGGGGTGGGGGGGTTGGAGCGCTGCACCCTCTCACACACAGAGCAGGGCCGATCAGGGGGTTGGGGCGCTGCACCCTGTCACACACAGAGCCGCAGGGCGATCAGGGGATTGGGGAGCTCCCCGCTATCAGGCACAGAGCAGGGCTGATCAGGGGGTTGGGGTGCCTTCCCCTGTCACGAACAGAGCAGGGCAGTTAGGGAGGTTGTGTGTCGTCCCCCCCCGCCCCCCCCGTCACACACAGAGCCGCAGAGCGATCAGGGGGTTTGGTCGCTGCCCCCTGTCAAGCTGATCCTGGTGCTGGGAGGCATATTACCCTTTTACTATATAGAATAGAGGCCTGGTGCACGGGTCGGGGCCGGCTGGTTTGCCCTGAAGGGTGTCCTGGATCAGGGTGGGGGTCCCCACTGGGGTACCTGGCCAGTCTGGGTGAGGGGCTGAGGGCCGTTTTCAGGCTGGCGGGTGACTGAAGCTCCCAACTGCTCCTTTTTTTCTTTTTTTTTTTTTTCTATTCTGGGCCAGCTTTAGCTCTGAGGCCTCGCTGCTGAAAGCAGGTTTCTGGCCTTTACCTTCTGTATTTGATACAATGTTGCGATCCGGCTGGCTGAAGCCCGGCTGACTGAAAGCCGGTTTCTAGGGTTTTGTTTAGCTTCTATATTTGCAACATAGTTGCTTAGAGTTGCAGCTGAGAGGCTGGCAAGTCAGGCGGGGAACGCTGGAGTTCGTCATCACTGGAGCAAGCAAGCCTCCCTATTCGCTTCAGTGCATGGCTGCCGGCTGCCATCTTGGCTGACAGTTAATTTGCATAAGGATATGCTGATTAGCCGATGGGAAGGGTAGCGGTCGTACGCTAATTACCATGTTTCTCTTTTATTAGTGTAGATTATTTATTATTATTATAACCTACTTTTGCCCACCCCTGTATATTGTTGTTAGATTTTATTTTTTAAAATATATTCTTATTGATTTTAGAGAGAGGAAGGCAGAGGGAGAGAAAGGTAGAAACATCGATGAGAGAGAAACATCTATTGGTTGCCTCCTGCACACCACCTCCCAGGGATCAGGCCGCAACCTGATTCCAGGCATGTGCCCAGACCTGGAATCAAACCATGACCTCCTGGTTCATGGGTTGACGCTCAACCACTGAGCAGTGCTGGCCAGGCAGTGATTAGATTCTTATACTATTCATGTAGTGGTATATCATCTGAATATAGAGTGTCATAAGTGAAATATGTGCATTATACACTCTAAAACAATACAACAGAGTTATAGCTAATAAGCTAACAAATGAGATATTTCATAATGATAAAAAAGTCAGTTCAACTGAACGAAAGAATCCTAGATATTTACACACCTAATAAAGAGCTTCAACAGAGAAAGACAAGTATCACATGATCTCATATGTGGAATCTAATGAACAAAATAAACTGATAAACAAAATAGACCCAGAGACATCGAAGCATGCAACAGACTGACATATTTCAGAGGGAAGTGGGGAGAGGTGGGGAAGAGATTAACCAAAGAACTTTTATTTATATAAGCATAACCCTTGGACACAGTTAATAAATAGTGCAGTGAAGGCCTAGGGAGGGGGCAGGAGCAGAGCAGAGGGGATCGATGGGGGAAATAGGGGATAGCTGTAATACTTCAACAATCAAGACACATTATTTAAAAAGAGCTTCAAAATACATGATGCAAGAATTTATGAATGAATCTTAATGTACTACTTTTACATTATAAATCCATCCGGTCACACACAGAAAATGTTTAATAAATAGCTGTTGAATGAATATACTATATACCAGATTCTTAGGTAGGTCCTTTATATATCTTATCTTCTATCTTGACAGCAACTTTGTCCAGAAGGTAGACATTAATTTCATTTAACAAATGAGAAAACTGAAGCTCAAACCAATTAAGTATTTTCCCTAAAGTTGCATAGTTACTAACTGGTGAGCTGGAATTAAAATCTAAGCTTATCTGACTGCAAAGTCCCCGCATTTTATATCAGGTGCATGCTGCCTCAGTTCATGTTTACCTATGACAATGAAGTTGCCCTAATGGCTTTTATTATTAAACTACCGTGTAAGATCTAAGTTCTACCACAGTTCTATGAGATGCACTGTTAAATCCACAATGCACAGGCATAGCTTGTGGTGATTCTACAATAATGGTGAAAATATAACATCTGCATGTGGCTAATAGGTCAAGATGCTTTTACCACAATATTGAGTCATTTAAAAGGATTGCCTTTCACAAGTGTTTCATTTATTCATTCAACAAATATTTGAGACCCCTACTATGTCTTTGAGGGATGAAAAGATTAATAAAATGGGTCCTGCCTTCAAGGAGCTTTCAATCTACAGAGTTGATGATAGATACCTAGAAACCCTAAACAAAGATAAGGTGGTAAGACCATAGAA
>NW_005871073.1:10289270-10291382 GCF_000147115.1 Myotis lucifugus
GGGCAGGGCCCAATTCCCTGGGTGCAGCCCCCTGTCAGGGCTTAGAAACAGGGGCCAATTTGGGAGTTGGGGGTGCCCCCCTTTTAATCCACAGAAGCAGGGGGGGGATTGGGGAGGGGGCGATGCCACCCTCAGTCACGCTCAGGGTAGGGGCCGATTGGGGGGTTGGGGCACCCGCCCCCCTGTCCACACTCAAGGCAGGGCCGATGAAGAGGTTGCAGTGCCATCCCCCTGTCACGCACAGAGCAGGGCCGATCAGGGGGTTGGGGCGCCGTCCCCTGTCACTCACAGAGCAGGGCCCATCAGAGGGGTTGGGGCTCCGTACCCTGTCACACACAGAGCAGGGTCGATCAGGGGGTTGGGGAGCTCCCCCCAGTCACGCACAGAGCAGGGCCGATCAGGGGGTTGAGGAGCTCCCCCCTGTCACTCACAGAGTAGGGCTGATAGGGGAGCTGGGGCACCGCCCCCTGTCACACACAGAGCAGGGCGGATCAGGGGTTGGGGCGCTGCACCCTGTCACACTCAGGGCAGGGCCAATGGGGAGGTTATGGCTCTACCCTGTCACACACAGAACTAGGCCCTGTGGGGGGGGGGCGTTGGGGCGCCGCATCCTGTCACACACAGAGCAGGGCCGATCAGGGGGTTAGTGCGCTGCACCATGTCAAACACAGAGCCGCAGGGCGATCAGGGGATTGGGGAGCTCCCCCCTATCAGGCACAGAGCAGGGCTGATCAGGGGGTTGGGGCGCCTTCCCCTGTCATGAACAGAGCAGGGCAGATAGGGAGGTTGTGGCCCCGCCCCCTGTCACACACAGAGCCGCAGGGCGATCAGGGGGTTTGGGCGCTGCCCCCTGTCACGCTGATCCCGGTGCCGGGAGGCCTCGCTGCTCCGCTGATCCCGGTGCTGGGAGGCATATTACCCTTTTACTATATAGAATTGAGGCCTGGTGCACGAGTAGGGGCTGGCTGGTTTGCCCTGAAGGGTGTCCTGAATCAGGGTGGGGGTCCCCACTGGGGTGCCTGGCCAGTCTGGGTGAGGGGCTGAGGGCTGTTTTCCGGTTGGTGAGTGACTGAAGCTCCCAACCGCTCCTTGTTTTCTTTTTTTTTTTTTTTTATTCTGGGCCAGCTTTAGCTCTGAGGCCTCACTGCTGAAAACATCGATACAATGTTTCGGTCCGGCTGGGTTTCAGTCCGGCTGGTTTCTGGGGTTTTGTTTAGCTTCTTATTTGCAACATAGTACATAGTTGCTTAGACTTGCAGCTGAGAGGCCGGCAAGTGAGGCGGGGAACGTTGGAGTCTGCAGCAAGCAAGCCTCATACTCGCTTCAGTGCCTGGCTGCCGGCCGCCATCTTGGCTGACAGTTAATTTGCATATACTCACTGATTAGCCAATGAAAAGGGTAGCGGTCGTACACTAATTACCATGTTTCTCTTTTATTAGTGTAGACTAGAGGCCCGGTGCACAAAATTCGTGCACTGGGGGGGTGTGTCCCTTAGCCCTGCCTGAATCATTTTCCAATCTGGGACCACTCGAGGGATGTCTGACTGCCGGTTTAGGCCCGATCCCAGTGGGCAGTCAGATATCCGTCTCACAATCCAGGACTGCTGGCTCCCAACCGCTCGCCTGCCTGCCTGCCTGACTGCCCCTAACCACTTCTGCCTGTCTGTCTGATCACCCCCTAACTACTCCCCTGCCAACCTGATTGACGCCTAACTGCTACCCTGCTGGCCCAATTGCCCCTAACTGCCCTCCCTTGCCAGCCTGGTCCCCCCCAACTGTCCTCCTCTGCAGGCCTGGTTACCACTAACTGCCCTCCCCTGCTGGCCTGGGTCCTCCCCAACTGCCCTCCCCTGCAGGCCTGGGTCCCCCCCAACTGCCCTCCCCTGCAGGGCCAGTCATCCCTAACTGCCCTCCTCTGCAGGCCTGGTCCCTCTCAACTGCCTTCCCCTGCTGGCCTGATTGCCCACAACTGCCCTCCCCTGCTGGCCATCTTATGTCCACATGGGGGTGGCCATCTTGTGTGTTAGAGTGATGGTCAATTTGCATATTACTTTTTTATAAAATAGGACTAGAGGCCCAATGCATGAAATTCATGCAAAGGCCTTGGCACCAG
>NW_005871073.1:10292447-10307868 GCF_000147115.1 Myotis lucifugus
GACTGCTAGACGCTGAACTACAAAACTCTCTCCTTTGTATTTGAACACCTACCCTGTGCCAGACACCTTGGTACTAAAGACACAACCATGAACAAGACAAGGTCCCTCATAGAACTTAGGTTGAAGTACAAAAGAAAGATAATTAATTAACAAGTAAGCAAGTTATTGTAACAAAATGGAGCTAGCTGTTCCAACGCTCCCCTTAGGCGCATTCAAGCCGAAACATCCTATACATTTGATCATGCCTTAATGCAAGTAGGTGAAACATATAAGTAGATAAAACACTTTCCTCCAGACTGGAACCAAATCAGCCCAGCCCGTACTTACAGTCAGAGTGAAGTCGTAACAGTCAGGGAGCTCGTGATGACGAATAGTCTGCAGATTAATGGCTTTCAGTTTAAACATCAGCTCCACTGTTAGGAGTCTAGGGAACAGAAGAGACTTCAGTGCAGTGAAAACACACTCACAAACATGAGTCACGCTCCCGCCTGCCTCCCTCACCTGTGAAAGTCCAGTGTTAGGTTGAGTTTATTTTCTTCTGGTGTTCCAATGTAAAAAGATTCATCTGGCTCCACGGAGAAACATTCTGCCACAGAAAGGAACAAGACATAATACTGCAGCCAAAATACATAAAACTACATCTTGGGAAGATAATATAGATATTCAAAACTAAATATTCAGGTTCTAGTACTTTTCTGAATTAAGATTTTAAAGGGTAGACATCTATACCGACCTCTTGGTTACAATGACTCATTTGTTTTTAAGACATAAGTGGCTACATTTCTGCAGTGGGTGGGAGTGGAAAAAGTTCTGAACCCGATCTCATTAGTCTTCTATAGAATGCTATCTTCCCTCCTGGCCTTTAAACCTAAACTTGGAGACCTTCCTCCCTTTTTTTTTTTAATTGTATCTAAACAGGCTTGAAGCACTTGCAGTGTCAAAGAAAAAATTTTTCTAAGCATAAAGGATCTACTTTTTTAATATTATGTGTTGACTATTTTTCCTCAATCAGTATTTTTTAAAGGAAAATAGCATCTTAGGTTTTCACTAATCAGTACTATAATATTTTACTATTCCTCTCCCAAAAAAAGTCCCAGTCACTATTGATGAAAGCATTCAAATATGTTTTATTCTTTTTATTAAATGACAGAGGTGACATTGATGAATAAGATTAATACCTATTTTTTAACATTTAGTCCTGAGCTAATGTTTCAGGTACAACTTGCAAATAACACTTTGCTAATAAGAATAAGCTGTGCTCTTCTAAATTCTGGCTCTCATTCCTACCCCAGTCTACCCCCGCCCCTCACCCCCGTAGATACTGAATAGTGAGATGCTAGTAAAGAGAGGGAGCTGGACACACATCAAGAGTTTGCAAGCATAATTTTTTGTAAGGAAAATATCTGCCTATTTAATGAGCTAATCCAGCACGAGAGGCCGTGGAATATAGTGTTTAAGAGCCCAGACAACCTGGGTCAGATTTCAGCTCTGCCGCTTATTAGCTCCACCTTGAGCAGATCCCTTACCTCTCTGCACCACACTGTAGTCTTCCATAAAACGGTAATAATAATAATAAACCATGGGACAGTACCTGACTGACACGCAACTTTTATATGGTTTATCAGATGACCTATTAATTAGCACAGACCAGATCAACGTTTTCAGAGATGAAATTACTGATTGAAAAGATAAATCAAGGAATGGAAAGTGGAAGTTCCAGCATATAGAAGAGCATTACCAGTTTCAATTTGGGGATCAATGTCAAAGGTATCGTTTCCAGGACAGATGTTTCCTTGCTTGTAGAAGTACTGGCAGACCGCCATACCGGACTGCTCCGCGCCCTGATCCTCATAAGCGTGGTTCCCGACTGAGATGTTGCGTAGCTGCAAGTACTTCAACCAAAAAGAGAAACAGGAAGTGGGAATGCCAGCCCGGGCAGATGTGAAGCCATGATCTCGTTCCCTCCCTGACTTTGAAACTGGCAGGCTCCCACCTCTGCCCTGGGTGGAGACCCTCCCACCGACATGCAGAGTTAAGTGGCCTGGACTGCGCTCCGGGGCAGCAGAGGGGCGAAGAGCACTTGAGAACCTGAGTTCTGAGTTCAGGTGTCAAATCCATGACCTCAGGCAAATCACAAACTTTTCGGAGCTTCTGGTTCCTTATCCGCAAAATTAAAGGCTTAACCCGCATAATCTTCTTTCCTCCTTTAAAGAACTATGTTCTGGAACTGGCTTTTACATTGAGTGTGGATACAAATTTATTTTATCTTAGACCTACATCCTATATGGTCAGAGTGTTGCTTCACTACTGCAATACAGGAAGGGGGATATCATTGTTCCAGGCTAACCAGCAAAACTTTTTATTTAAAAAATACATTTTTAATATTTATTATCTTTGTAAGAATATAGCTTAGTCATTTTCATAGCAATAATCCCCTGTCCTGGAGAATCCTCTAAAACAAAATGTGACTTTTACAAATGAGAATCACATGGTATTTTGGAATAACTGTCCACTTAAACCTCTTAGTGAATTTCGGTGGATGAAAAACACAAAGGAAGGGTTTCAGAGCTTATTTTGAACAATGTCAGTTGGCACAATTAGTGATACAAAGATCAGGATATGGTATCTGTCTCTTGGAATTAATAATTTAGTGGGATAGACACAGATAAATAATCCTACTAAAGGATGCCTGTGAAACATGCTGTGATCATTGAAGGGAATCATTGATAACACGGGGCCCATGGAATTGATTCTGAGCTGGGCCTGGTGGAGGCAGCACGTTACCAAATCCGACACTTAGTTCCCAGTTCTCAGTGCTTCATGCCTGGTTGTCGGTCCTCACCTAACGTAACCTCTCCACGGTGCTTGGTGCAGGCGAGTGCTTTCCCCTTCATGCGATACTTTCTCCACTTGTCTTCTGGGACCCAGGCTGCTCCTCTCAGTCTCCTTAGCTGAATCTCCTCTTCCCAACCTCTACATCTCAGGGTGCCTTGAATTCAGTCTTCTACCTCTTTCACCACATTCTCTCCATGGGTGATCTCGGCCAGTCCCATGCTTTATATACCATCTATATGCTGATGACTTCCAAATTTATCTCTCCAGCCCTGCCCTCTCCACTAGATTCCAAATACAAGTGGGTAGCAATCTACGTGTGGCGTCTAAGAGAAATCTTAATCATGGATGGACAAACAGGTAAAATTGTCTCTTTCTACAATAATTTTCTTCTTCATAAACAACTCCATATGTCAATCACTTTCCAGGCAAGACTTGGAAATGATCCTTTAGTCTTCTTCTCTCATACTCCATTTCCAATCCATCAGAAAATCATGCATTACTTTCTGATTATATCCCAAACCTGACCACTTCTCATTACCTTCACTGCTATCGCCCTGGTCTACTCCTCCATCATGTCCCACCTGGTAACCCAACTTTCCTGCTTCCAATCCAGACTCTCACCACAGTCTCGTCTTTGTAAAGAAATCATAGGGCTGTTACAAATATTTCCTTACCACGGTCACAAAGAGTAAGTGAATTAAGGCACGTAAAACCCTTAGAATAGTGACACCTAAGACATGAACCTGTTTGAGACTCTGTTGCTTCTCCCTGGAAGCTTCTTCCTTGAGATCATCATGGGCTGCCTCACTGCTCTTCAGTCTGCTCTCTGCTCACTTGTATCACCTTCTCAGAGAAGCCTTCCCTGACCATCTCCACCCTTTCACTCTGCCTGCTTTTTTTGTTTGTTTGTTTGTTTTACCTTAAACAAATAACCAACTGACAGATGATATCCTTATTTATTTATCTACTAGAGGCCCAGTGCACAAAATTCATGCACAGCAGGGGGGTGGGGGTCCTTCAGCCCAGCCTGTGCCCTCTTGCAGTCCGGGAGCCCCTGTGGGATGACTGACTGCCACGGAGGCGGGAGAGGCTCCCACTGCTGCTGCGCTTGCCAGCCATGAGCCCAGCTTCTGGCTGAGCGGCGCTTCCCACTATGGGGAGCACACTGACCACCGAGGAAAGCTCCTTCATTGAGCGCCTGCCCCCTGGTGGTCATTGCACATCATAGCGACCGGTCATTCTGCCATTTGGTCGATTTGCATATTAGCCTTTTATTATATAGTATTAGAGAGGCCTGGTGCACAATTTTGTGCATGGGGGGGGTGTCCCTCAGCCCAGCCTGCACCCTCTCCAATCTGGGACCCCTCAGATTGCAGGATGTCCTGGGTGAGGGGCTGGGGCAGTTTGCAGGCCAGCCACACCACCATGGGGTGAGGGTCCCTGCTGGGGGGGCGTGGCCAGCCTGGGTGAGGGGCTGAGGGCCATTTGCAGGCCCCTCCTTCAGCAGCTGACCAGGGCGGGCAGGAAGTTTGGGTCGCCCCTGGCGACCCAAGGCTCCCGCACACTCGGGCCAACTCCGTGACCACCACCTACAGGTCCCTCCTTCAGTGGCTAGCCAGGGCAACTCAAGCCTCCCGTGCGCTCAGGCCAGCTCCGTAGCCACCGCCCACAGGCCTTTCCTTCAGAGGCTGGCCAGGGCGGGCAGGAAGCTTGGCTTCCTCCGTCGCTGGGGGTGACCCAAGCCTCTCGCCCGCTCCGGCTGGCTTCGAGGCTGCTGCCATCTTTGTCCAACTAATTTGCATACTCACTCCTGATTGGCTGGTGGGCATTGTGAAGTGACGGTTAATTTACATATTTCTCTTTAATTGGTGTAGATTGCTGTTCTCTTCCTATTATAATATGACCTCCTTGACTTTGTCTGTGTGTTCACTACTGTATTTTTGTAGCAAAAACAATATCTGATACATAACAGATGCTAGAATTTTGAGGGAATAAATCTTAGCCTTTGCTCGTGTATGTTAGAGTCTCTCCCTCCTTCCATGGCTTCCTGGCTCTCTCAGAGTAAACTTCATAGCTCCTTTCCTGGCCCAGTCACACTTGCCTCCTTTGCGTTTTCCTGAAACTTACTCAGTGCTTTCTGGCCGGCAGGGCCTTGGCTGTTGCTACCCGTTCAGCCTGAAATATTCTTCCTCACACTGTAAGTCCTCAGAGAGCCTTTTCTGACTGCCCTGTACTATTAATGCCTTTTGCTACTTTATTTTACTTCACAGCACTCATCACTATATAAAATCAAATAATTTTGGTTAAACTTGTTTAAAAGCCATCTTTTCCATTAGAATGTAAATTCCACAGGGCTAGGAATTTATCAAGTCCTCCGCTCTAACCCCAGTACTTAGAACAGTATTAGGCCTGGAATAGGTGTCAAACAAATAGTGAGGTAAAATATTACTATAATGCTGCAGTGGCTCTTCATTTCCTAGAGCTAATCTATGCACAGTAAACCATCATATAATAAAAGGGTAATATGCAAATCGACTGAATGGTGGAACGACTGGTCGCTATGACAGGCACTGACCACTAGGGGGCAGACACTCAACGCAGGAGCTGCCCCCTGGTGGTCAGTGTGCTCCCACAGGGGGAGTGCCGCTCAGCCACAAGCTGGGCTGACAGCTGGCAAGCGCAGCAGAGGTGGGGGGAAGCCTCTCCTGCCTTCGCAGCAGCAATAGGGATGTCAGTAGGACATCCCCTGAGGGCTCCTGGACTGCTAAAGGGTGTAGTCCGGGCTGAGGGACCCCCCCCCCCTCCCACCACCACCAGTGCACAAATGTCGTGCACCGGGCCTCTAGTTAGATAATATGTGTGATTAGGGTATTGAGATTGGGAAAATGAGCCAAAAGTCTATGATAATGGAAGTGGCATAAATTATTAAATAGCATTATGTCTTACATATAGGGGGAAATAGTGTAATGCTGGAGATATTCCATTTTGAGATTTTTGTTTTCTATTCAAGGAAATAGTGTATTCATTAAGTCTTTCTAAAGCCACTCTGAGCCAAATGGTAGTTTTATAAGGGGGATAGGAGAGCAGGGAGGGCATAAGAGATTAAAAAGTCCTTTCCATGAAAAAGAAGGTAAAAGATATTGAGGGTGGTAATCTATTTCAGGCACATCAAGAGAAGGCAAGGTTCTTTGGAAAAGACAATAATGCTAGGAAAACAGAGGCAGCAGAAAGAGAGGAAGAACAAATAGGAGATGGACTAACTCCGTAAAAGAAGCCATAGGCTTGAGTCTACAGGAGCTGAGCAGGGCTGTTGAGGACAGGACATTGTGGACGTCACTCATTACATTGGGGACCGCCCAAATGTAAGGGGCAGATGAAAGAAAGGAACCCAGTAAAGATGACCCACAATTGGTTGAGGAAAGCCAAGGTATCATTTAAAACAAAATAACTAGTGTTCTGACATTCACATATATGAGCATATATAATAAACAAAGGTGATGTTATAACCAGCATTGGATCGGAATGAGCCTAGAGATGGTCTCCTTAGAGGACATCTGGGGGCTAATCCCTTCGGAATAAGTAATTAGTCATGGAAATACCTTTAAGAGCCGAGAAGCCACCGTCCCATCTGTCAGTTCCCCTCAGGGACTATCATCTCAACTATCAGGATATCTCCTTACAACAAACAAAGCTCCTTCTTTAACACCAGTCCATACTGTCCCTTTTCAGTTATCTGGAGCCATGTAGAACAACTGACCTCATTAACCACAAAAACTCTAGTTATTCATGAAAATTATGATCAAGATATTTTTATCGTCAGCTACTAGTGAAAATGCCTGATAGTTGCTTGGAAGATGGAAAGCAATCATTTGCCTAAGGTAAACCACCCCAAATATTATTTTCTACTTACATATTAGAGTAAGGAATCTACATGCAGTTCTATAAAGAATGTAGAAATCTGATAAATAGAATGGCCTGAATGCCAAATAGTACTGTATTTTTATAAATATATTTTTATTGGTTTAAGAGAGGGAGGAAGAGGGAGAGATAGAAACATCAATCATGAGAGGGAATCATTGATCGGCTGTGTCCTACACGCCCCATACTGAGGATAGAGCCCACAATCCAGGCATGTGCCCTGACTGGGAATTGAACTATGACCTCCTGGTTCATAGGTCAATGCTCAACCACTGAGACATGCTGGCCCCAGGCCAAGTAGTACTATATTTTCAAAACTAAGTTTAAGTCTACTAGTTAAGGTAAATACATTTTAGGAGGAATTTTAATGAACTATTTACTTCTGGCCTCTATCCCCCCTGCCAAAAAAAAAAAAAAAAAAAACACAAAACAAAGAAACTACCAATTTGGTTCAAAACAGCTTTAAAGAAACTTAATAAGCTTAAAACAAAAATCTCAAAACTGAATATTTCCAGCATTGTATATTTTTTCCTTACAAATTGTAGGACATAATTCTGTTTAACAACGTATACAGCTTACTTCTATTACTGTAGATTTGGGGGCAATTCTTGCAATCGGAATGCTAACAGAAAGCTTTGGTGTCATAATTACATATCCCATCTTAGCAATTTATCATTTCAATGCGCAGAGATTGTCTCTAGATAATGAAGAGACATGGTTTCATTATAACAATTGTTTGGAGGAGAGTTGTAATAATTTTGAAACTAAGCCAGCTTGAAAATACTGACTTCAAGAACACTCCAGCCCTAGCCTGTTTTGCTCAGTGGGTAGAGCATCAGCCTGCGGACCGAAGGGTCCCGGGTTCGAATCTGGTCAAGGACAAGTACCTGACCGGACCCTGGTGGGGGCTCATACAGGAGGCAACCAATCCATGTGTTTCTCTCACATTGATATTTCTCTCCGCTTTCCCTCTTTCTAAAAATCAATGGAAAAATATCCTCAGATGAGGATTTTTTTTTAAAGAACACTTTCAATGATACCTACCAAATAAGAGATTTAGGATCTTGAGAAAGTACTATTTATAGCAAAAACAAATTGATTACAAACGCAGAATAGGAATTTGACTCATCTGGATGAAAAACAAGCTTACTTTTTTGGCAGTTAATCCGAGTCACAATAAGATCATTGTCATGCATGACATAAAGGCCTTACTTATTTTTTAAGTGAACTTTCAGGTCTTGGTTGCTACATATACTTTGCAAAGTGAATATTCTCATTAAGTATTAAGGGCCTCTGAAACTATAAACTCTGAGGACTTAATGACTACTTACTACCAGCGTCGTGGTTAATAATTTTAAACCTTTGAGGCTTTCATACAAGCCCTAGTTTGATTCTTTTAATTAAGTCTTTCAAGTTTCTGTCTCTGTGTTACTGACCAAAAACTCTTCTCAATTTATAGTTTTGTAAAAGTTTGTTGGCAATATTTTAAAAAACATTTTAAAAATTATTTTATACATGCCATTTATACATTACAGAAATGTTCACCCTTCTCCAGCTGAATGTCAGTCTCTATTACGTACATCGCTAACTGTTTTTTTAGTCTGTTCTTTCTCCCAAGTAAAGAATGCACATGCACCCCTGACAGAGGAAAATCAAGCCAAATCCATTAAAGTATCTATCATTTAAAAAAAAAAAAGCCATGCTTGATTTACCTGGTTCACTGCGAAGATGATCTGACTGTATACATCACTCTGTGTGTAAACTGCATAGGTGTCATCCGCTTGGTCCACATATCCTTTTAGGAAGAGGTGTTTGAATGCTATAGTGTTATCTTCCTTGAAAGCTACCACCATCTGGTTACTTAGCCCAAAAAAGACCAGCTTAAGGGGGGAAAAAAGGAAAAGGTTAGAGGGTGAAAAAGCATCAAAATAAAGGTCTCCATATAATAATCAATTTATCTATTCAAGATTCAGTGTCTAATTAATCCTGAATATGTCCCATAGAAATTAATCTTTGGTAGCTATGAATTAATTTGTCCTTAAAGATAAGGTAGGTTTCTAGTTCTAAGGTAAAAGGAAGTGGTTTTGCATCTTTTCAACATTTTTTTTTAACGTCTGATCTCATTTATGGCATTGCTCCCATCAAAAGCTTCAGGAGTGTTCAGGTAAGTCCTTCAGGAGTGCTGCAGGTGTTCAGAGGAGCAAGGTCACTTTTTGGCTACAACGTAGGGAGGTTCACTTAAAGAAAGCATGATAGAAACCCTGAAGTATGTGCAGAACTTGGGCAAAGGACATTTGAGGAGCTAAGAAGGTAGCCCAGAATTTAGCGCTTTGAAAGGACATAATTCAAGTAGAGGAACATTGAGAAGAAACATTAGCAGAGGAAATGGTGCAGGGGCCTGAACAGCAAGTAGAAGAGTGTAATACTGAATTCTGTAGGACATCAAAAAGGTCTTGAAGAAGGTATATAATGTAATGTAAGAAATACCTTAAATAAGTCTAAGTCCTACAATCAAACTATATTCCTAGGTCTAATTACCAAAACTGTGACAATAAGACCCAATATAAAAGTATTCTTTCAACTTATCTCTAAATTAAAGTATATTAATATAACATATCCTTAATGTCCATGCAGGATTGACCCACATGAAACCAGTTGTTCACATGCAAAAAGGCTGTTTACCTGAACTGCTGTCATGGTAACATAAAGTCTGTCAATCATATCCCAAACCTTACTTTACTCCAAGTCTCTTTCACTTTCTCTTCCCTCCCAAACCACCTTAATCTATCTCTATTTCATACACCACACACACACACACACACACACACACACCCGAGCATGACATAAAGGCCTTACTTACTTTTGAAGTGAATTTTCTAAAGTATGTGCACGTAGTTTAGAATATACATTCTGCCTTCGATCCCAGAATGAGGCAGGGTGTATTGTATATGGAAAAGGAAGAACACTGAGCACCCATGGGCCATTACTCTATTCCAGCAACTTTCCTCACTCTAATCCCATAGTACAGTTCCTAATGTACCTATTTTACAAGGTGAGTACATACAGGCTCAGAGAAGCTAAATAACTTTTCCAAGTCGAATTGCCCAAAATTGTATAGTTAAAATTGGAGCCATCTAACAGACTAAATCCAAGCTGCACAACCCAGGTTCTGATTGGGAAAAATAGAGTAGACAAGTCTTTTCCCCTTCATTCTCCCTTTGTAAATGTATGCTTATACCTTACACATGTCATCTCTCTCCACCTAATTCAACCCCATCACTGAAGAGCCTCTTTCAGCTCAAAGTCCTACTTAAATCCCAATAAAACGACAGTTTGATATTCCAGGGATTTCACATCTATTGAAGCTGATGACCAAAGAGCCTCCAGAGAATTCGCAAACACATTCTTACCAATTCATTCAAATACATGAGGACCTCCCACGTGCCAGTACTGAGCTAGAGACTAAAGATACAATGGGAGGCAACAGTTCTTGTCCTCTCGGGCCTAGGAGACAGGAGGCTGAGACAGAACTGCTATAATTCAGAGACTGAGCCAGGAAGTGGGGAAGAAAAAACCTTTAGTAAGGTACCTATCATTGTGCACATCTTTCTTTTGTTACCGAGACACAACATCTCCAACTTAACAGAAATACCACTGTCTTTTCCCTAAAGAAGAAATCTGTTACCAAGTCACCCTTATTGATCAATTACAAAGTTGTCTTTATGTAATACAGTGATGGCGAGCCTTTTGAGCTCGGCGTGTCAGCATTTTGAAAAACCCTAACTTAACTCTTGGTGCCGTGTCACATATAGAAATTTTTTGATATTTGCAACCATAGTAAAACAAAGACTTATATTTTTAATATTTATTTTATATATTTAAATGCCATTTAACAAAGAAAAATCAACCAAAAAAATGAGTTCGCATGTCACCTCTGACACGCGTGTCATAGGTTTGCCATCACTGATGTAATATTTGCTTGATTGCTCAGATATAAATTACGGAAACATCTCAATTGAGAAACCTCAGTTCCTTTCAAAAACTTACCTAAACACCTTTCACATGTTAATTACTAACGAGCTTAACATTTTAAACCATTGGTCAATTCTTCTCTTGACCACTCTAGGAAACACAGGAAGGTTAGATAAGCTTCATAAAAGATTAAGGAATAATTAAGATAATAAATCTTAGAGGGAATAAATCTGAGTTTGAATTTCAGTTCTGCTCTTCATTCCCTGACTATGATAGGCTATTTTAACGCACTAAGCCTCAGTGTTCTAGTCTGTGAAATGGGAATACCACTCTCTCTGATTTGTTTTAAGAACTGAACATGATGATGCCTATACAATGTTTAGCCTAAAACACAGCACTCATTCTAAGTAGAAAGTATTTATGTTCAACCATTTACTTTTAAAGAGAAATCGTTACTCTCACCAACAGAAAAATATATGCAAAAATTCTACCAACTTCATATGATTATAAAATCCCCTTAGCTTCTAAGAATCTTAAGCATTTGTTCTCAATAACCAGTTAAGATTAGTGACTTCAGGGTTTAAAATATTTTTCTCCTTGAATATGAGTTGTTGGGCTGTTTTTTGTTGTTGTTTTTTCACCAAAAAGAGAAAGTACTAATTAAACATCTCTTTCCCCTATTAAAATCTACTTTTATTTTTGCCTATTTGCTCTTAATGAAAGATAATTGCTCTCAGCAGCAAGAAAACAACAACAAAAAACACATTTCTACACAAGAGTAAATCACAAGTATAAATAATCACAAAATTTTTTTCCCCCCAAAAAAGGTTAAGAAAGACCAAGGAAATGAGATTCTTAACATCTCCTAAAATGAAGTGTCATATTTCACTCACCACCTATGCTACTCCTTTTTAGTTAACTCTGATTCTTCCACTACAGGACTCCCATGATCACAGAGAATCCAGGTACTTGCCTTACAGAAACCCTTGAAGTGTCTGAAGAGAAATTCCCAGGAAACTAATTAGGAAGGAAAAGGCTCTTCTGATTGGACAACAGCTAGTTTCCAAGGTGGATTCAGAAACCTCTCCACTGGAAGCCAAATATTAAAATTTTCTTTTCCTGAAAACTAATTGGATTATGTGGCTGAAATGGTAACTTAAGGAAAGATGAAAAGGAAAAGGTAAGAAAAAACCCCCAAAAGTCTTCTTTCACAAATATTTACGAGAGAAGGGTTTAAGATTTCATGTTTCCTTACTTATTGTTCCCCATTATGCATGCCGTTCAAAGTTATAAAAACCACTGGCGGGTTTGGCTCAGGGATAGAGCGTTGGCCTGCAGACTGAGGGGTCCCGGGTTCGATTCCGATCAAGAGCGCATGCCTGGGTTTCGGGCTTGATCCCCAGTGGGGGGCATGCATGAGGCAGCCAATCAATGATTCTCATCATTGATGTTTCTCTCTCTCTCTCTCTCTCTCTCTCTCTCTCTCTCTCTCTCTCTCTCTTCCTCTCTGAAATCAATAAAAAAATATTTTAAAATAACAAGAAAACCACTAGCCATGGGCCTCTTTGTCATTAAAAGAGGCTTTTAACAAACCTCTGACCTGAGGTGCTCACCTGGATGGTCACCATTGCAAGTTTTATAATTTGTATGACAAGTTTCCATGGTTTTCTGCCTCGAGCCCAGAATTTCTCACAAGGATTCATGAAAAAAAATTTGAGTTTTCGCCTCATCTGGTCTTCTAATAGAAGCTCCTCGGAGGGAGATGTATTCTGGTTAAACGTGCAGCCATTTTCCTCCTGCTGAGAGCTACAGCTATTTGTAACGACCTCAGGATTTGCCATCTCTAGAGGGAAAAAACAAACAAACAAAACTGTTTCCATTCTGTAAGTAAAGACACAAGTTTATGTTCTTTGCTATTGCAGGATAGTTGAAGGAGTCACAACAGAAGATCTGGTTTCAAATAAGCACCATTGTTGTAAACTGCACTTTAGATGTTTACAGACTCAATTAGAATGTTAACATATCATTTTTCTTTTTGTTTCCGTTATTAAATGATTTTTTTTTACTCAGTTAAATTTACAAAATTCAGGGACTACATTTAGAAAAATGTTATATGTACTTACACATATATGGTACGTATAGGCTTTCTGTCTCATTCAGTGGCAGATATAGAGCATGGATTGTGAGCTGAAAGCCCAGGTCAGGGCTTCAGAGGGTAGATGGACCTTGAAATTATATGGGAACATTTTTTATCTATGTGGATATGGCCTCTTTTCTTCTGGAGAGACTTAAAGATTTATCAGATTATCAAAATAGAATTAAACCAGAGTTCTGTTTGTTTTTTAATGCTGGTTCTACAACTTGACACTTTTGTGACATGAGCCTCTCTGAGCCTCAGTTTTCCCTTCTGCAAAATGAGAACAGAAGGTGCTGTCATACACTTATATTGTGCATTACAAGTGAAAATGCAACCAAAGCCCCTGCATAGGGCCTCACACTAAGCAAGCAGCTTCACTCTCCCCACAGCCTAGCAGTTTCCTAAAACTGCCCACAAGGTTCTTAGTGGCCCTGTGAGCCTCAGGGGACTTGACTGTCCTACAACGGGGAGCACAGAAGCTCAATTTAAGTCCAAATCCCAGGCAGCCATGTCACTTGCATTTGCTTTTTATTGGAGACTTGATATTTTTGCAGCACATTTTACTTTTCAGGGTACTTCATAGCTATTATTTCGTTTGTCCCTTTGAAAAGGGTTTTTTTTTTTGTTTGTTTGTTTGTTTGTTTTTTACTGTCTTTGTAGTCAGCTTTTCCAAAGTGACCAAGAAGTCACTCCAGAAGCTGGGACCTACGTTGGACTTTTTTCTCAGACTAATAGGATATTCTGGAAACCTGTTCAAAATAAAATACCCAAAGCACCAGGGAGAGACCTGCCATATAAAAGGATGGCTCTGTTTGATATTTTTCCAATAACTTGTACTCAATAATCAAAGGGGAATTCAAACTATACATATTAATACAATATGTGACAAGTCACTGTTTAGGCACCACACTGTTTTTCAAGCCTAGAATCCCTTTTTTGGTTCTGATTCAGACATAGTAAACACGGCATCTCCAAACAATAGATATTCGCTATAAAAACTAGGCATGGGATACGTTTTTAAACTCTTAAAAATATATAGAATAAGGATATTGGTGAGTCAATAACAAAATATATTTACAATAGCATACAAACCCCTTCAAAAAGAAATAATTATGATAGGACTCATTAAAGTGTGACTTATGTGTATGTTATTAAAATGCCTTTCAAGGTATGAGTACAATAGCTCTTAGGTAAAGACATTAAAGGAGAGAAAGTTTACCAATACCTTCAGATTTTCACTCAAGAACACGTTATTTTTCTCTTCAAAAAAGGTATGATGTTTTTAATCCGCATTTTAAAAGACTTTACTTATTATGGGATGTAAAATGAAGATGATTTTATGTTACTCAAAACTCATATGAACACCAATGAAGCTCTTAATAATAAAACATGTTGGTGAATTACAGATTTAAGGTCACATTAAGCCCTTTCTATTTTGATACAGGGAAAATTAAACTTTAAACAAACCAGCCACAGGCCATGTAACAGTAACCCGTAGGAACAAAAGAGAAAATGAGCCAACCCCAATTAATTTATTCAGCACATCGCACCTCGTTGTCCGGGGAGCCAGATATTACATGTACCAGGACTGACCGCTAAACTTGCTGCAAACGTTAGCTTTGCCGCCTCACAGATGCCCTTCGGAGCAGGGTGCACTGTGAAAACTGCAACCAGTCCAGACCCCTAGCCGCTAAGGGGGGCAGGGCACACCCCTACCCACTCCCGCCCCAGAGCTCCCAGCGGGAGGCGGGGTGAGCGGAGCTGCGGATCCCGAGGGTGGTTATCTCGAGGTATTATTGGAATCTACAAACTAACACACAGGGGTTGTTTATTGAGGGCGATGAAAGACTTAACTGGATTGAGCTGCGGAAAGTTAGAGAGAACTAGGGACTGTGTGTCAATAGCAAAAGCCTCACACGTGGTGACCAAGTAACGCAACCTCATTTCTCCAGAAGCGCGTTGTCACTTCATCAGACACAAACCTTGGGTCTCTTTTCCGTTCTTTCTTCCTTCCTTCACCTTTTTACCTTTTCTCGATGAGCGCTCAGGCTAACTTTATTGGGCTGGTACTTGGTTCCCGGAAGGCGGTGAAGGCCACCGCGCTCATCCGAGAGCGGAGCCCGCAGCCGCCGCGCCTTCCTGCCGGGCCACTGCGCCCTGAGCCCCTTAGGCCACCGAGCCCGGCTGGACGCTGCTTTCGCCCAGCGCCCGGACCCGGGCTTTGCGTCCCCTCCCCCCCATTTCGTCCGCCCCCACGCCTCTAATAAAGGGAAATCCCAGTGAAAGGAGGTTGCTTGTCACGGTCAGGACCATCTCTAGGCCGCGGAACGCGGACCGCCCCCCCCCCCCCCAGGGCCCCCCCAGGCGTTGGGGGAAAGACCTCCGGGGGTTTGAATCCCGAGGTTTACATGGGTTTTCGGGGAAGAGGCCGGGCTGGGGGGGGGGGTGAAGACCCAGGAATTAAGGCCAGGCCAAACCCCCGGGGCGGGGGCCCAAACCCTACCGACCGAAACTACGTGGAGCCGGTCCTGTCGGACGCCAATGACTCTGGGAGGGGGA
>NW_005871073.1:10308221-10346764 GCF_000147115.1 Myotis lucifugus
ATAAGAAACTTGTGAGATAGGCACCAGACTAGGCTCATTTGTAGCTCTAGGGGGGTGGGGGGGGGGAGGCGGGAGCAGCGGGGCGACCCCGGGGTGCGCCGTTAGCCGGCCGGCGGGGACGCGTAGGGTCTTCTGAGCCGCCGGGGGACGCGCTGTGCCCGGGCGTCACTCTGGAAACCTCTGAGGCTCGGCTCAGCGGGCAGAGCGGGCGTCCGGCCGCCAGGAGCCGCTGCGGGTGGCATCCTCCCTCCTCCCGCCGCCTGAACTCGTGCCCCTCCGCCCCGCTGCTCCGGTTCCCTTCCACGCCCTTTCTGGAGCCGTCTTTCAGGGGGGCAGGCGGGGCGAGGAGGCTGCCCGAAGGAGCCCAGCATTCTCCGGCTCCCCACCCCTACCCCTTCATTGCCGTCTGGGCCCCAGTAAACCACTCGCACACCCCTGCACGTGCTCTGCGATGGAGCAAGAGCTGCGGGAGGCGAAAGCACTCGGGCTCCGGGCGCTTCCTCTCACTCGGTGGGGGAAGGGGAGAGGGGAAGGGGCGCGAAGAGGGGCGAAGAGCCCGCGGGCCTTGGGTGCGCAGACCTCTCCAACAGCTGTCAGTTCTGGTGTTTGCATACAGGAAAATCATAAAGTGCAGGGCTTCTCAAGGATGCATGCAAAGCACTCATTACTATGCCTGGCATATTTTATGTTCTTGTAAATGTTCATGGCGGGGGGGGGGGGGGGGTGAAATCTAAATTAATGAATGAATCAACTATGTTCATGAATTTCAAGACAATATTATTAGGATATTAATTATCAGCAAGTTTATTTATAAAGTCAACCCAATATCAATCAAAATTCCAGGAAGACTTTTTGTAGAAATTGACAAGCTGATTCTAAAATTCATACGGAAATGCAAAGAAACTAGAATAACCAAACAATTTTTTAACATAAAGACAACCTTTTGGTGCTTGGGATAACACTTCAACCAACTGAGCCATCTGGCTATGGTTCATTTACTTTTATAACAATGACATTATTTTGTGTTTTCAAAACACTATATCACTTAGCGAATATTCAAACACTGGAAAATGCAGCAAACATGATTGGGTAGTATTCAGATAATGTAACATTCGGATGTCCTAGCAAGATCAATAGTATTATAAAGAAATATGTTGAAATCACCAATTTAGGGAGTTATTTTGTTTGCAAAACTTGTTATTTCTTGAATAAACTTCTTAATGTTTATTTGCATGAACTAACATGACAACAATGACAAGTAAGACTGACAACTTAGATTTTCACTGCTTCTGTCATGCTGCCATAATATTGACCTTAATTTTTGACTCTGCATGGCAGTTTCCTGTCTTCCTTTTGACTTGGTGTCAATAGATTCATTTAAGCCAATGGTTGAATGTTAAGGCTTAATTTTCCCTTTTACATTATTTTAGGCACCTTTGTCAAAAATCAATTGAATATATATATATATGTATATATATATCTATATATATATTTCTGGACTCTCTAGTCTGTTCCATTGTCTACATATATTCTATGTGTCTCTATACACATACCAAACTGTCTTTCTTTAGAATAAGTCTTGAAATCAGGGAGGGTAAGTCCTCCAATCATATTTTAATAGCTATGTATTTTGTTAGATGGGTACTAGAATCATCAGGGCAATAAGTTTGTAAGTTACATAAACGTCTAATCACTATGTTGCACTATGTTGAAACTAATATGATATTGTAAGTCACCTGCAATTGAAAAATAAATTTTTAAAAATTTGGGCAAAGGCCTAGCTGGTGTGGCTCAGTGGTTGAGCATCGATCTATGAACCAGGAGGTCATGTTTCAATTCCCTGTCAGGCACATGCCCTTCCCCCACTCAATCCCCAATAGGGGGAGGGCAGGAGGCAGCCAAGATCAATGATTCTCTCTCATCATTGATGTTTCTATCTCTCCCTCTCCCTTCCTCTCTGAAATAAATTTAAAAAATATTTTTAAAAATTGGGCAAAGGCTATAAGCTGGTTACTCATAGATTAAGAAACCTTATCAGATAAAAAAATGAAAACATTTAAAAAGAAAGTAAGCTTATATAAAGCAACGTATATCCTGGCCGGTTTTGCTCAGTAGTTATAGCATCAGCCCTTGGACTGAAGTGTTGTGGGTTCAACTCCTGGCCGAGGGGATGTACCCCCATTAAAAGTTTGATCCCAGCCCCAGAAGCAGGAAGCAACCAATCAAAGTTTTTCTCTCTCTCCCCCTCCTCTCCCTCGCTTCCATTCTCTCTAAAAAATCAATGGGGAAAATATATCCTCGGATGAGGAATAAAAAATAATTATAAAGCAACATATGCCCTAATGTCCAATCTCATAATGTTTTTGTAATCAATTTTAATAACTGAACCAACATCAAATACAGAATGAACAACATTTTTCCTCATCTGGAATATTTGTCATAAAACAAAGATCAAATCTATTGGATAAGGCAATTAATGTCTCGTATTTTGAATTGTCATTTGAAGAATAACTTTTGAAATATTAAAATTTTTCTTTTTAATAATTTTATATTTTTCATTAATGCTTCCTTCTTTTAATGTTTTTTATTATGAAATGTCTATAACAGGTAGCAATAATTTTTACATGTTAATTAAATATGTAATCTTGTTTAATATATTGGTTTATAATAATATTAAACCAAGCTTTCATTATTACCTTTTTTAAACCAAAAGAAACTTCTGAAACTTTTGGTATAACCTTATCACAGAAAAATAATTCATTGTTTATTATGGTTACTCATTATATTTCTAAAGCATCTATATATATAAAAGCCTAAGTGATCATTAGGACTGGTCGACTGAACAACCAGTCGACCAGTTGCTATGACATGCACTAACCACCAGGGAGCAGACGCTCAGTGCAGTAGCTACCCTTTGGTGGTCAGTGTGTTCCCACAGCCTACCTCCCACAGTCACTTCCCCTGGCCAGCCAACCTCCTGCAGTCCCTCCCCCTGCCAGGTGGGCCCGATCGGCCCTGATCAGGACTGGGCAAGACAGCCCAGATTGGTCCCAATGGCTGGACAGACCAAGGAACCCCACCCATGCACAAATCCCTGCACCGGGCCTCTAGTGTAAATTAAAGTGTTATGAAAAAGAAAAGTATATATTATCCTCTCAGGAATTTCATTTTTTTCCTGAGTCCCAAAGGTTAATTTCTTGGGAATTGGAAACAGTACTACATAACCAGTGACTCCCTACAGCATTCTTGATATCTGATGGATAGCTTTTTTCACATTTTTATCTTCTTGCCATCTCAAAAATCCTGTGTGCTTCAGAGCCACATAACTCAGCTGAAAGTCTCCGGTCGCACGGGTATTAATCATGTACATGTCAAACCCTAATATTTTCCCCTTGTCTTTTTACATTTGTACCAATGCATTTTCTTTTCCCTTAATTCCATCTCTTTTTTTAATTAAAATGCTTATTTATTCAACATATACATATTCAACAAGTATTGATTGAGGGCCTCCTATATTCCAGTAAAGATATTAGGTACTATTGATAGAAATATGAATAAAAAATATAATTGCAGTCTAGAAGATAATTTAATTTTTATTTATTGATTTGAGAGAGAGGACTGGAGAGAAAGAGAGAGAGAGAGAGAGAGAGAGAGAGAGAGAGAGAGAGAGAAGCCAATTTGTTGTTGCACTTATTTATGCATTCATTGGTTGATTCTTGCATGTGCCCTGACTGGGATCAAACCTGCAACCTTAGCTATTGGAATGGTGCTCCAACCAACTGAGCTACCTGGCTAGGGCCTGCTATGAAGTTTTAAAGTATTTCAATTTCTGTACTTCTTTTGTTGCAGATAGGTAACAAATATTTTATGGACTAGTGGGCTAGTAATGTATATTTCCTGGCTGGCTCTGACATCCAAGTGGAAATGTCTACTAGATAGTTGAATATTCAAATCTACTTTTGTCACCAAAGGGCAGAGGCAATGTCTATAAATTTACTTTGAACATAATTTAAGATTAAAAGGGCATGTACCTGGGTTGCGGGCACATCCCCAGTGGGAGATGTGCAGGAGGCAGCTGATCGATGTTTCTCTCTCATCGATGTTTCTAACTCTCTATCTCTCTCCCTTCCTCTCTGTAAAAAATCAATAAAATATATATTTTTAAAAAATGTATTCGCTATATATCTAGCAGAAATAGGAAAAAAACTGATTTCTGTTAACAAACATGTATTCTCTTCCTTTACATTTGAAATAATTTATTGAGCATAGTTTTTCAAACTAAACAGCCTATCTGGAACACATTGAAATGTTTAAAATTTAGATATTAAAACTGGCTGAACTCAGAGATGGGAGCATTATTTTTTGGTTGAATCTTGTGATTTGTACTCTCACTCAGCAAAATTATTCAACACGGATTTTTAAAAATATATATTTTTATTGATTTCAAAGAGAAAGGGAGAGAGAGGTAGAAACATCAATGATGAGAATCATTGATCAGCTGCCTCCTGCACGCCCCATACTGGGGATTGAGCCAACAACCGGGGCATATGCCCTTTGAACCTGGGACCCTTCAGTCCACAGGCCGGCGCTCTATCCAGTGAACCTAACCCGCTAGGACCCCATAACCACAGAGAAAACGAACCTTGGAGTTCCTTACGGGTTTAAATATGAGACTCATAGTTAAGATTTGAGTTAAAATTTATACAAAAGTTACTTTGGCAAGAGGAAAAGGTAACACTTTAGAAGATAATCGAACCGGATTATCTCTCCTTCACACGGAATCTAGGGCAGGTTTCTGGGAGGGCCCAGCTCGCCCTTGGAAGGCGAGGCAGCTGCCCTAAGGATGCTACCCCGATCTTCACATCACCCTCCCCTCCCTGCTGCTAGAGGCCACACCCTCGCAGGCTTCTTCTTCACGTTCGGTTGGGCTGGACCCAGCCTGTCAGACCTGGGGCCAGGTTGGGCCGCTGTTCTCAATGAAATTATCATCATGTACACCTCCTTCCTTGCAAGTGGATAACTGCCTGACCTCGCCCTGTTTCCTGTTACGTGACGTTATCATCATAGTAACCAATCACAGTTGAAAGAAACATAGAGAACGGAGACTGTATTGGTTTTGGTGCTTTGTCAATCTCTGCTGAGTCACCGCCTCTTTTCTCTTAGCAACGGATGCGTCACAGCAACCGCTTGCAAAGGAGCTGCGTTTTGTGCTCTTAGGACCTGTTTTTCTGAGAGGAGAGTAAAACTTGAATCTTCAGCCCCAGAAGGAGTTTTTCGCTAGGGTACTGCACAGAGGCTTCTTTTCTCTTCTGTTTAGCAGTATCAGGTAAGGGAAGCTCGGAATGGGAAAGGAGGTTTGGAAAACAAATACTTCAGTCTTTCAAAGGCGTTGGAACACTATGTACTGGGCACAGTGGAGACTACAAAAAAGTACAAAACTTTCCCTGCTTGCAAAGAAAGGAACTTCCAGCCCAGCCAGGAGACAAAAATAGCAACGAGAGAGCAGTTAAGGACATTCTTAAGAACTTTGAGGGCAGGTACAGTGTCTTGTTCATAGATCATATATCCCCAGTGTCTCTCACACTGCCTGGGGCATAGTGGGAGACCAATAAATACTGGATGGATGATGGATGGATGGATGGATGGATGGATGGATGGATGGAAAGGAAAATAGCATGATTCTGGTTATTCATCAGTATTGGAAATTAAAGAGGAAAAGATAAATGTGGACTAAAGTCGTTAAAGATGACTTCAGGACTGTTAAGAAAGGGCTGGAGTCGATGAGGAGTGCAGAAAACGAAGGGGGAGACTTTAACTCTTTGACAGTAAGGACTTTGTCTTCCTCATTTAGTGACCTCCAGTACCTAATTGTTGCTCAAAAAGTTCTCTCTCCTTCTGCCCAGTGTATACTGGATGCTGCATGAATTCACAGCCAAACCTCTGGGTTTGAGGCCCTCTGCATTTGTGGAAGCCTGGCATAATTAACTCACTACAGTGTGATTAGAAAGCGTCAAGGAGAACGAAACTGTTTAGGCCTGAGTGAGAGAGTTGGGGAGGCTTCAGGGAGAAGGTCCTTGCGGGATGAGGGATGAGTAAGATTTAAGCAAGCAGAGAAATGCATGCCTGGTATGGAGCAGGAGCGGCTGGAGGGAAGGGGGTTCCCCAGAGAGGGAGGTAGGAAGACTGTTTGGAGATGCTGGGACTGTTTCGAGATTGAACAGTAACCCTGTGAGGCTGGAGTAGAAGTCAAGGAGTGGACAGGATGGGGCAAACTGTGAAGGGTGTTAAAGGTGGTGCTTACACAATTGGACTCTGGTCTGCAGACCTGTGCAAGACCGCCTCCTAGTGATTTTTAAAACGCAGACTCACCCAGACCTGCAGAATCACAGTGGCTCCAGGAAGTTTGCATTTCAGATGGGCTCCATTTCTCCCCTAGTGGAGGAGAATGCCATGGTGGACTACAGGGATCCGCATTAAATGCCCTGGTGTACAAGGAAGTGACTTGTTAAGATCTGCATTTCACAAAGGGCTCTGAAGGCTGTCCTGTGGGTGGCTATGCTGGTTGGAACAGAGTCAGGGAGGCCAGTTAAATGTCCATGATCTGATTGGAGGGTGGGGTGTGGATAGAGAAATAAATCACATGTTTATTTTTACTAATGACTAATTGAAATGTATGCATTTGGTAATAAACCACAGTAATATTAGCAAGACCTGTGACTTTGTCACTAAGAGAAATTACAGTTCTTTTCTTATTACATTATGGATGTTATAAATATCTGATTTATGTTCATCACATCTTCAAAATTAAGTGGTAATTAGAATCACTGCTAGGTCTTGATATTTAATGCATTAATTAAGAAGCACATAAATTATTATATCATAATTTTAAAAATATTTTGATAACTGTATTTCAAAAAAATCTCCCTTGTAATCACATGTTTTTATTTGATTTATGGGGCTTCATCAGGCTGCCAAAGGGTTCATGGCACAAAATAGGAACTTCTGGTACAGGAGGGCTTGTTAAAGGCCTGAACACATGGAGGCTATGGGAAGGAGGGCTTTGAATTCAGGAGACATTTCAAAGGGTGAAGTGATGGAAGAGCATCTACTTAAATGAGTATTCTGTCTTGGAAAGAGGTGGAGGTAGGTTGGAAGGGGAGAAACAAGTGTAACAAACTAATTGGAAGCATTGTAGGAACAGTCATTTCTGGAGGGTGGATGTTGTGTACTTGTCAGAAGACTTGTCTGAAGAGCCCAGGAGAGCCTTGAGGCTTAATCAGGGTCTTGGTGGAGACCGACCGAGCAGCAGCAGTTCTTGGAGACACATCACCAGACTCCCACGATGTTAGTCTTACCTCAGATTCTAAATCTTTGTTTAAAAGAAGAAAAAATGGGAGGCAAGCATGATGAGCTTACAAATACTTTGGGGAGAGAAAAGAAGATGGTGACCCTCTAGACAAGGTCGGCTAATTGAAGGAGACTCGGGACATAACACTTTCTAAGGAAGACGCTAGCAGCGGTTCTCAACCTGTGGGTTGCCTAACACCATCGGAAAACACATATATAATTACATATTGTTTTTGTGATTAATCACTATGCTTTAATTATGTTCAATTTGTAACAATGAAATTGGGGTCACCACAACATGAGGAACTGTATTAAAGGGTCGCAGCATTAGGAAGGTTGAGAACCACTGCCCTAGAAAGAAGGTGCCAGAGCTACAGGTCTTCTCAGAATTAAAGGTCTCATGACTGGGAGTAAGACACTCGTGCATACAGGTAACAAATGGGAACATGTAAGCAGGTGTGTGCATTGTAGCCAAATCAAGTGAAGAGAGGGCACCAATCACTGTTTAAATCACTGTATTATATCAATCATAATTTGTCACCTATTCCTTCATATGGGGTAGTTATCCTCCTAAATAACAAAAGCTTCATAAAACGATAGTCACAGAGAAGTTGAAAGTTAGTTTGGAACAAGGTTGTGGCCAGCTCTGAATGCAATGTTCCTCATAATCACTGGAGTGCCCTCACAGGTTTTGAACTGTTACTGGGTAAGAGAACTTACCCAGTACTCACCTCTCTCATCGCTCTCTAATATCCTTTGCTGTTACTGTGGAAGAATATGTGTTCTTTGCTACATTGGTAAGAGACAGGGATTCTGGAATGTGAAGTAATGTATAAAGAACATGAGTGGTTTTAATATAAAAGTATTTCAATGGAATGCTTAAATATTTGTAAGTGCTATCTTTCACAAATTCTGCTTTGAAATTCAATCAGCTATAGTGGCTCTGCAAACCAATTGTAATACAAGCTACTGAGGTAAGCATAACCTTTATTTTAGGAACAAATGAATTATCTCTTCTGCTACTTTTAATAATAAATTTACTTTAGTTGGGAACAAGAAAAATGAGGTGAACATTTCAGAATAATGTACCTTAGTAAAGTCATATTTGTATTAAAAATCTTTTATGACCTTTTATTAATCACTTTAATAGGAATTTTTTTGGAAAGTGTAATACAGCACATTCACTGCATGAACTGTGCAATTGATTTTATGAAAAAATATTTAGTAAGCCCTTTTGTAATTTAAAAGCAATATCTTTTATTTGGTACTTATTTTTTTAAAGGAAATCACTTAGCCTTTTATATATATAAACTAGAGGCCCGGTGCACAAAAATTTGTGCACTGGTGGGGAAGGGGGTGTGTGTGGGGGGGTGTCCCTCAGCCCTATTTGTGCCCTCTCACAATCTGGGACCCCTCGGGAGATAACCACCTGCTGGCTTAGGCCCGCTCCCCAGGTGGCAGATGGCAGGCCCGATCCCTTGGTGCCTGCCCCGCCTCCCCGGGTCACACACACAGCAGGGCCGATCCGGGGGTTGGGGTGCTGCCCTGGGTCAAGTTGCACATGGGACGCCCGGGCGGGCTGGCGGATCGCTGCTGCCCCGCCCGGCCGCCCCAGGTCGGGTCGCACATGGGATGCCTGCCACCCCAGGTCGCAGATAGCAGGCCCAGATGGCGGCAGGACAGGCCGGATGGTGCTGTCCCACCCCACCGCCCCGGGTCACAAATAGCAGGCCCAGATGGCAGCGGGGCAGGCGGGATGGCACTGTCCCGCCCTGCCTGCAGTACGCAAATTAGCCGCCATCTTTGTTGGCAGTTAATTTGCATATCACACTGATTAGCTCATGGGAGGCGTAGCGAAGGTATGGTCAATTACCATGTTTGTTTATTATTAGATAGGATACCCAGAGCCCAATCACTTTGTCCATCCCATTGTCACCTCCCTGATCTAAGCTGCCATCTCCTCTCTCTTGAATGATTGAACGTATCTTTTTAATATATATATTTCTGGGAGAAAGGGAGAGGGAGAGAGAGAGAGAGAAACATCAATGATGAAAGAAAATCATTGATCGGCTGCCCCCTGAATGCCCCACACTGGGGATCCAACATGAAACCCGGTTCATAGGTCAATGCTCAGCCACTGAGCCATGTCCACCAGGCTGAATGTCTCTCAACTGGACTCCGCTTCAGCCCTTTCCTCCCTGCAGTCTTTTCAGCACAGCAGCCACGGTGTTTGCTCAATTCTTAAAATATGAGTCCAATCAAATAAATAACTCCTCAGCTCAAAATCATCCAATAGCTCTTCACCTCATTCAATGTAAAAACCCCAGTTCTTATACATGGCCTAGATCCCTGGTGGTATCCTATCTAAAAATAGACAAACATGGTAATTGACTGTAGCTTCGCTACACCTCCCATTGGCTAATCAGCACGATATGCAAATTAACTGCCAACAAAGATGGCGGCTAATTTGCATACTGCAGGCAGGGTGGGACAGCGCCATCCTGCCTGCCCTGCCGCCATCTGGGCCTGCTCTTTGAGATCCAGGGTGGCGGGCGTCCGGTGTGCGACCTGACCTGGGGCGGCCGGGCAGGGCAGCAGCGATCCGCCGGCCCGCCCGGGAGTCCCATGTGCGACCCGACCCGGGGCGGCCAGGTGGGGCAGCAGTGTTTGGCCGGCCCTCCCGGGCATCCCATGTGCGACCTAACCCGGGGCAGCTGGGCGGGGCAGCAGCAATCTGCTGGCCCGCCCGAGCGTCCCGTGTGCGACCCAACCCGGGGTGGCGCCCCAACCCCCGGATCGGCCCTGCAGTGTGCGCGACCCGGGGAGGCAGGGCAGGCACCGAGGGATCGGGCCTGCATCTGCCACCTGGGGAGCGGGCCTAAGCCAGCAGGTGTTCTCTCCCGAGGGGTCCCAGACAGTGAAAGGGCACAAGTGGGACTGAGGGACACCCCCCCACCCCCCCTCCCCTGCCAGTGCACAAATTTTTGTGCACTGGGCCTCTAGTCCTATATAACAAAAGGCTAATATGCAATTGACTGCACAGTGGAACAACCAGTTGCTATGACACGCACCGACCACCAGGAGGTAGACACTCAATGCAGGAGCTGCCCTCTGGTGGTCAATGCACTCCCATACAGCTGGTGAGTGCAGCGGCAGTGGCAGGATCCTCTCCTACCTCCACAGCAGCGCTAAGGATGTCTGACTGCCAGCTTAGGCCTGCTCCCCACGGGACATCCCCCAAGGGCTCCCACACTGCAAGAGGGCACAGGCTGGGCTGAAGGACCCCCCACCCCACCCACAAGTGCACAAATTCCGTGCACTGGGCCTCTAGTGTTATATAATTGTTATATAATACTATTACCTCCTTTCTCTGTAAGAGGATCATATATTCCCATCCATTACCATGCAAGCCTATATTCCTTCCCCATTATCAGGATTGGCTGTGTGGCTGGCTTGGGCCAGTGGAATGTGAGCAGAAAGGACAGCATGCCGATGCCAAGGAGAAGAATTAGAAGGCATTACGTGGTTCTGTCAGCTTTCTCACTTTTTCTTCTGCCATGAAAGTAACATGTATCAAATCAGGACTGCTCCTTCAGCCTGAGTCCCAGAGTAAGACTTGAAGCAGCAACTCACTCTCAGCCACAAGACAGAACATGAGAAGAAATAAATGTTTGTTGGTGCATGTTACTGAGACTTGGGGAACATTTGTTACTGCAGCAAAGCTGACTAATATATATCCCCATCTCTCTGACCAACTTCATCTCCTCGTCTTCCCCTCACTCACTCTGCTCCAGCCATCATGACCTTCTTGCTGTTTTCTTAAATGTGCCAGGCATACTCCTGCCCCAAAACCCTTACACTTATCATTCCCTCTGCCTGGAAACACCCTTCTTTCCTCCGTTATCTACAGTTTTTGCTTCCTCCTTTTCTTAGGTCTTTGCTCCAATGTCTATTAATGAGGCCTTCCCTGATTGACTAATAAAAAATTGCAACATCTGCACTCCTACAATCTGTTTCCCCTTCCTACTTGATTTTTCTCTTTAATAGTTATCACCATGTAAAGTATTCATTATTTTGCTTCTTTATTTGCTTGCTGCCTGTCTCCCCCCTAGCATGTGAGCTCTATCAGGCAATGGTTTGCCTCTTTCATTCACTGCTGTATTCCTAACACCTGCATCTGGTATACCATAGTTGCTCAATAAATATTTCTAGAATGAATAGCGATGGTAGTGGTGGTGGTGATGGTGTGTTTATGCATGTGTGTGTGTGGGGGGGGGGGATGGGTCCAGGTGGTATTCTTGAATATTTAAAGTCAAATGCAGCTGGAATAGAATATTTCATTTATATTAATAGAGTACATTTACAGAGAATATTTTGAAAAAAGGTCTAGGTCCAAGATTTGAAATTATGCTAAGGCTGGAAAGTGGGATGGACACTTGACAAGCTGAAGAGTTGGGTCAGAGCCACCCATTGCAAAATATTTAAAAAGTCTAAATTCCTGAAATATTCATGTTTATTGCATGTAACATTATTATACTTAAAATCATTTTTCTTGAAATATGAATGTTTATTTCATGTGAAAAAATAATATAAAATACAAAAAAAGTAGAAATTCCTAAATTGTCAGAAACATAAAATGTTAATTAAAATGTTAAATCATAACTTTCTAGGTAAAGACAATTATCTTAAACAGCTTGATTTGTAATGAAACACAGTAGTTACCTCTGAAATAGTTTGAACAAAGGTCAGGAGTGCAGAACTTGGAGCCAGGCCGCTGGGGCTCACGCTCTGCCTCCATGGCTCATGGCTTATAAGTCCCTTCAGGCAAGTTACCTGACCTCTTGGGGCCTCTGTTTTCACATGATAAAATGGAGATGAAGATAATAGCATGAATAAAATGCCTACCTAGGCCCTGGTGGGGTAGCTCAGTCGGTGGTTAGACACGCCTAGGTTTTGGGTTTGATCCCCAGTCAGGGCATGTATAAGAAGCAACCAATGAATGCATAAATAAGTGGAACAACATATTTCTCTCTCCCTTCCTCCTTTCCTCCCTCTCTCCCTCTCTCTCTCCTTTCTTTCTCTAAAATCAACCAATAAAATGCCTACCTAAAAGGTTGGTTAAAATAAAAATAAATAGTACATGTAAATTACTTTGAATCATGCCTGGCACATATCACTCACCAAACATGAGCTGTCATTATTATCATTTGAAAAAATATATGTGAACATTTTGAAGGAAAAAATGTGTATGCTCAAACACTTAGACGCATACCCACACTTTAGTCAAGATTTAGTCATCAAGATATTGGTTATAAAATAAAACTCATGATGTTTTGACTATGGGCAATTGCTGGGGTGCAGACAAGGTACCCCTATGTCAGTCTTAGTGGTATGTGGATTGTTTTGAGCTAAAGGCAACTAGAACCCTGCAGGTTTGAGAGAAACTCATGCTCCCTGCCCTATCTAGGAGAATTAAATTAGGAGGCTGGCCCACGATAAGAATTAATACCAGAAATGACATTTTACCTTACCTGTGTATATGGTAGGCACACTAATAATTACTGAACACGTGCTCTCCTGAAATGCCCCTTGGGAGGCCCACGGTGCATTACCTCCTCCCTAGCTCACAACGTCATACCTCAGTTCCCCTTTCTGTCTCTGAACCTCGGTGCATGTGGAGTCTCTGACTCTCATATATGCAGGGTTTCCAGCCATATATACGTGTTAAATTTGGGTCATCTTCTCTGGTTAATCTGTCTCAAATCTATTTGATTATTAGATCAACCAAGGGTAGAGGAACATTTCCTCCTTCCCCACACTATGAAATAATATTCAATCTGTGTTTGGTTTATTAAAATGAGACAAACAGTAAACAGTGTAAGATGACTGAGTTGATGATGATGCGACTTTATTTCATCTTCACAACCACCTTGTGTGTTAGGTTTGATTATCTCCGTTAAACTGATGAATCAGCTGAAACTCAGAAGGTCAACAGTTAGCCCAGGGTCACTCAGCAGATGAAAGGTAGAGCCTGTTTTTAGACTCCTCTGGTTAGACTCTTGAAATCACATTCCTAGCCACTGAACAAGACGGGGCAAAGGTGAGCATTGAGGAGATGAGAAGGGTTTGGTATCATGGCAAGGCCCTTGGCCAGAGCTATGTCCTGTCAAAATTGATGAGCAACCCCCCAGAAACATTTGGAGGCCTTTTCTGACAGCACAAATAAGGACACAGTGGTTACATGCACGCATGCTAGGACAAAAGTACTATCTACACTATGTTAATTTTATAATTATGTGCATATGTGCACACTGTCGGCCTGTGTCTGCCCCTGGACTTTAAACCTGTCTTTGTAGCTGGGGCACCTGCCAGGGAGCCGGGCACAGGGCAGCACGGAGCAGCTCCCGGGGTGCAGAACCACAGCCAGAGGCGGGGCAGCGGCGTCCTCTCTGGTGCTTCCATGGCAGGGTCTGAGGCTGAAACCTGGAGGAGTTGGCAGGTCACTGCCCTGTGTTTCAGCTGAATGGCTCCCCCAGAATGGCAAGGTCTTCCAGTGGTTCTCAACCTTCCTAATGCCGCGACCCTTTAATACAGTTCTTCATGTTGTGGTGACCCCCAACCATAAAATTATTTTCGTTGCTACTTCATAACTGTAATTTTGCTACTGTTATGAATCGTAATGTAAATATCTGATATGCAGGATGTATTTTCAGGGGTCGAGACCCACAGGTCGAGAACCGCTGGTAGACTAAGATTGTTGTTGCAATAAACCTCTGCCCCCAGAACAACAACTCTATAAAGATACATGTTGCCCTAGCTGGTTTGGTTCAGTGGATAGAGTGTAGGCCTGTGGACTGAAGGGTCCCGGGTTCGATTCCAGTCAGGGGCACATGACCAGCTTGTGGGCTCAATCCCCAGTAGGGGGCATGCAGGAGGCAGCCAATCAATGATTCTCTCTCATCATTGATGTTTCTATCTTTCCCTCTCTCTTCCTCTCTGAAATCAATAAAAATATATTTTAAAAATAAATAAAGATGAGTTAGCCAAAGGCTCAACTTAGAAAACATACTCATGTTTACCAAATGCTAATGCTTGCTATTTGAACCTGTGAGCCAGACATCTAATGGCATTCTCTCTTTGTGCAGCCTGAGTCAGAGCCATGGCTCCAAAACCTCGAGGAGGAAAGAATCCACGTGGCAAAAAGAAAAAAGGAAAACATGGTGAAAATAAGGACCTAACACTTGGTAGGATTGTCTTTTCATTAATGGGATTTTTATGGCTTCAGTATTTGTACAGTTAGCAGCCAAAATTATCATGGTGTTGGCTGTCATAAAGCTAAACACAAGTGGAATTCAAAACATGGGCATTTATTCTCATTTTGTATGTATTTCATTACCATTCAACACCATAGGAAACATATCATGAAGAGATAATTCTGTGAGAAAGACAGTTATTCAGATTCTGTTTATTTAATTATTCATAAAGTAGTTTAAGACTTCATCGTATATTTGCATTTATGTTTTGTGTCTTCAGACCTGGTTAAAAATATGTAATAAGCTAGGATATATATTTGATTCAAAAATGTAAATTTGACATTATTTTGTTATATTCCAGGTAGTGAAGAAGCAGAACCTGTAAATATGGAGAGCCTGGGTAAGTGGAAACAATTTAGAAACCATCCCCAGGTGCAATATTTTAATACACAGTAAGCAAGTGAAAATCGTACAAATTGAAGCAACTGATCAACATGTACATGGACTAAAATCACATCGGGTCATTTCAAATATAAAATGAAAGATGTTAAAGAAAATAAAAAGTAAGAGTGAAAGAGAGAATTTTAAACTGAGAAATAGACTCAGGCCAACTCACCCCTTCAAAATCCAAATTGAATGATGATTGAGAGACCTTTTGTAATTATAAAGTGTGGTAAGTCTGCAAGCTATTACTTTTATTAGAATGATATTTTTAAAACTCTGGCTCATAAACAATATTTATCTGTACTTCCCAGTAAGATTCCACTATTTCAAGGAGAAAGGCTGATTGTTAAGCAAAGAAGCTAGGACTTAGACAGCCAAACTAATGTTGTTTTTACTTTTAGAGGCTAAATAACTAGCAAGCCTTTGTTTTTGTTGTTGCTGAAACTTTCTCTTAGAGTTGACTTAGATAATGCACTTCATGTTTGGAAACAGAGGAGACAGCAAGGGTGGAAAGAGAAAGATCTAAGAGCCTGTAGGCCGTTGTGAAGATTTTGGCTGTTAATCATACAGGATAAGCAACTATTGGTGGTATTTAAGCAGAGCAGTGACATGATCTGACTTATGTTTCGACTGGGTTAACCTGTCTACTCTGTTGAGAACTGCAGGGGTGAGGACAGAAGTAGAGACTGCTTAGGGAACTATTGCAACAATCCAGGAAGGAGAAGGCAGTGGCTTGGGCCAGGGTGGCAGAGCGGGTGGAGATGGTAGGGGGATGTCAGCTAACAGTAAATGGCATTGGAGCAGACTATGCCCATTGCCCAACAAGTATGTATTGAATTAATGAATGTATCACCCTTAAATGCCAGAGCCATTTTTGACCCTTTTCTCTTCCCACACCCCTACTCCCCTTTAAATCAGCCCAACTCCTGTCAATTTCACCTCTAAAATATATCTCAAACTGGTTCATTTCACATTATCTCCACATCTACTATCTTAGTCCAAGCCTCCACATTCCTCACTTAGATGAGTTCCTTAGCTCCTACCTGGTATCACTGTTTCCACTCAGCCTCCTTCAATCCCTTCTGCACCCGGCAACCTACCAAGTCTACTTCTTGCTTAAACTCCCCCAAGGCTTTTTTTTTGTCCTTATAGTGGCCCTGGCTCTGCCTTCCTCTCTGGTCTTTTCTCTTCACCCTCTGCCCCATCCATGGCTCACCAGTCTTGCCTAGCTCAGAACCTGCCCTGTGTGTTCCTGCCTCAGGGCCTTTGCTCTGGCTCCATGTGCCTGGATAGCTCTTTCCCCAGATCTCCATGCAACTATCTCCTCATCGTTCAGGTCTAGACTCCAGTCCCATCTCTGGAAGAGGCATTTCCTGAAGGCTTCTTTCATCTAGTACCCTTGCCTTCACAGCACCTACCATAATTCTGAAGTTAAAGTACAGTTGATTCTCCTGTTTTATGGATGTTCTATACAGTTTCTGTGAACACCAAAGTAGCAAATACTGAGGCATTCCTCTTAGAGGAAATACAGGGTTAGATTTCTATGAGCCTCTGGTCATAACATTTCCATTAACCAATCAATATATAACCTTTTTATGTGTGTTTCCTTTTAAAGATACTTTATTTAATATATATATATATATATATATATATATAGTGTGTGTGTGTGTGTATATATATATATACATATTATATATATATATATATATAATATATATATATTATACATATACTAGAGGCATGATGCATGAAATTTGTTCAAGGGGCTTGGCCCCCCTGCTGTGGCAGCTGGCGGGGAGGGGGGGGCAAGGGGGACATGAGGGGGGGCCGCGTCTGCCACCTCTGCCTCAGCCTTCAACACCATGACTTTGTCCAGAAATTAGCATATTACGCTTTTATTATTATAGATTTATTAACACTGCACTCACAGAAGACAGCACTGTAACTCATGCCTTAACCATATTTATCTAATATATGGATTTCCTTCGTGAAGGGTGTCACAGCCTTCTTGAGTTTAGGAACACTATACAGCACTTCAGCACCACACTTGAGGATCATTTTAAATAACAAAATCACCAATAAAAAGCACAAAAATGTGGAAAATGTGGCACTGAATAGACAGTGGAAGGACACTTGTTTCCTATCTGAGCTGAAACAAGATGCAGAGCATGGGCTTGTTGGACTTCAGATCGCAATGTGCTCATTGGACAACTCAAATTATTTTGCCACTCTGAGCACGTCCACTAATGACCATGAAAGTGCCACAACTATTGATTTTAGGATTACAAATAAAGTTTAGCAAGTGAATTTGCAAATACAAAATTAGTAAATAATGAGAATCAACTATTTATTTGTTAATGCATTTATAATCTATTTACACACACACTTTCTCTCTCACACACATCCACACACACACACACACACACACACACACACACTTCTGGGAACAGAAACGCTCTTGTACTCCAATGCTTAGAACAGATCTTGACACATAATACATACTATATAAATATTTATTGATTGATTGATTGCATGCATGAGTGAAGGAATTAATGAATTGCTTTCTCTATTCTTCCTGTCTAAGTAAACCCATCACCACTCCTACCTTCCTTAGTTCTATCTCTCACCCTGTTCTCTCCTAGTTAACACTTTTCACAACTTGTACTTACATATATTTGAGTGTATTTGTCTGTTTTTTGTGCCCCCCTCTAGACTGTACACCTAGGCACTAGCATTATGCTTTTCATATAATAGGTGCTCAATCACTATTTCTTGACTAAATAATTGATAAAAAAACAAAACAAACAAACAAAAACCTCCATGGACCTGAGAAGGGACACAGTAGAGATGTTTCAGCTGGAAGGAAAAGGACTGAGAGAAGTGAGTTTGTTTGTTTATTGGAGAATAAAACAAGCAAACAAACCTCAGAACTTTGCAGTGAGACTTGAAAGTAGATTTTGATTTAGCATCCCACTATACTAGAACCTTCCTCCTCTACTCCAGGACTTCTCTCAGGGTAACATCAGGATCCCTTTGACGTCCTTGCTATGGGATCCTGACATTATTAACATCACTCGGGCCTCATGGCTGTCATGCTCCAGGGGGCAAGGACTCCCTTTCCTACCAAGGGACCAAGGGACCAAGGGACCAAGGGATCAAGGGTCCCGCAGACCAGCTAACCAACTGTCTCCTGAGGACCTAAGGGCAACTCAGGAGAGTAGTATCCCTTTAGCTCTATAATATAATAAGCACTAGAGGCCCAGGGGGTGCATGAATTCGTGCACAGGTGGGGTCCCTCAGGGTGCCCTGCAGGGATCAGGCCCCATCTCACGCCTCCAGCCTCGCAGCCCCACAGCCCTGCCTGGCATCCCACTTTGGCCTGGTGCTGTCCCCTCACCTGCTCCACCATCCCACCTGCAGGGCAATCGATTGGGGCTGGGCCCCCCACCCAGCTCCCTCATCACCTGGGAGCCAGGCAGCAGCCCTGCCCCGCCACCACCGCCGCTGGTCACCACCTGCGGGGGCCCCCCACTTGCACCTGCTTTGGCCTGTTGCTGCCCGCTCACCTGCTCCACCATCCCACTGCAGTCCTGCTCTCATCAGGGCCCATCACGGCTGGCAGTGCCTCCACTGCCACCTGCTGCCAACGCTGCATTGCCGATGCCTACCATGTTCCACGCCACCCCCTAGTAGTCAGCACATGCCATAATGAGCAGTTGAACTCCCAGCCAAATGACCGCCCGAGGGGACGATTTGCATATTAGGCTTTCATTATATAGGACTAAAGGCCCAGTGCACGAAATTCATGCATGAGGGGGATGTCCGACTGCCAGGATCAGGCCAAAACCAGCAGTTGGACATCCTCTTGCAATCTGGGACCGCTGGCTCCTAACCTGCCTGCCTTATCGCCCCTAACCAACTCTGCCTGACTACCTGGTCACCCCCTAACTGCCACCCTGCCATCCTGGCCGCCCCCTAACTAACCCCCTACCAGTCTGGCCACCCCTATCTGCCTCTGCCTTGGCCTCCACCACCATGGCTTTGTCCGGAAGGATGTCCAGAAGATCTCTGGTCTAATTAGCATATTACCCTTTTATTAGTATAGATTATTATGGCCATGACAAGATGGAGGTGCTGTGACTCCCAAAAGTTAAATAATTTACTCAAATTATAATTACAAATCATACTTTAATACAGGTTAGGGTATCAGTGGCATATGAGTTCCATGTTGCTGCCATAACAAATTACCACAAATTTATTATCTTATAGTTTTGGAAATAACAGTCTGAAATTACTTTTACTGGGATAAAGTCCAGATGTTAGCAGGGCCGATTCCTTCCAGAATCTCTGAAAGGAAAATGTTTCCTTCCCTTTTTTAGCTAAAGACGCCCTATATTTATTGACTCTTGGTCCCTTCCTCTGTCTTCAAAGGCTGCAGCATAGCATCTTCTAAACGTTCTCTCTCTTTGACCTCTGCCTCCCTGTCATGTCTCCTTCCTGGACGTTGACCCTCCTGCCTTACACAGACCCTTGTGATTACATCGGGCCCATCTCAGAGCCCAATAACCTGCCATCTCAGGGTCATTGATGTAATCAATCAATTCACTGGTGTCAGAAATGAGGCCCTGGACATCTTTTAGAGAACATCATTCTGTTCATCACAGGTGATTAATAATAGCACAGGTTTTGAAATTAAAGAGACCTGGTTCAAATCATAATTCTGCCACTTGTGACTGTGTGGCCACAAATGACTTTCCCTCTTGGAGTCTCTACTTCATCCCAAGAATGAGGTAGTGACACCCACCTCCTGAGACTCTGCAGAAGTTAGATCAGGTAGTACCTGCACACTTTCTTACCTAGGCTGTTGCCGCGACCTTCGCAGCAGGGTTCAGGATCTGAAGGAGAGGCTGACCCACAAATGAAAATGCTATACAAGAAATATGAACTTAGAAGGCATTGGGAGCCAGGTGGAGCCTCTTTCTTGAAGAGACACACCAACTTCCTGCCTGGTCCACTTTTATTTACTTGAATACACATTTGCTCTTTAGCAATGCATGCAGGAGATTAAAGGTAAAGTTAGGTAAATAGTATAAGGATTATCAGGTTAGGAAATTGCCTTGAGCCATTGAGCCCACAGCAGGGCAGTGTTATGCTGATTTTCAGCCCTGCTGAATATCAAAGTCCATTGACCTTCCAGTGTTTTCTTTTTGCATTAATATGCTAACTGCTGTTGGCTTTAGCCTCCAGCAGGCTATCCCAAAGTTCACCTTAACTGGCGATAACTTGGTAAGGTATATAAATGTCTAATCACTATGTTGTACACCTGAAGCTAATATAATATTATATGCCAACTGTAACTGAAAAACAAATTTGTTAAAAAGATGCCATAAAAATAGTGAATTCAATCAATAAATGATAAGGGAGGGTCCAAAAATAGACCCATATAAGTAGTCAATTGATTTTCAACAAAAATGCAAAGGTAATTCAGTGGAGAAGGGTAGTCTTTTCAACAAACAATGCTGGATCAATTGCATATCTGTATACAGAAAGGTGAACTTCAGTCTATACCCCACACCATACCCAAAAATTAATTCAAAATGGATCATAAACCTAAATGTAAAACCAAATATTCTAAAACTTCTAGAAGACAACATAGGAGAAAATCTTGTGAACTTGGATTAGGCAAAGATTTCCTAGATACCATACCCAATGTGAATAACAATGTGTGTGAATAATACCCACTGACTATTTCATGGATATGTGCATATATTGAGCAAATGGTACACTTTAAATACACACTGTTTATTATTTGTCAATTAAACCTCGATAATAACTGTTTTTTAAAAAGTAAACAGCAAACAAAATGTTTAAAAAAGAAGATACAGATGAAATGCTTGGGAGCTCTTTAATTCTGTTTCAACATGCAAGACATGATTTATACTTCATAGGCCTCTTCCTTGTTGACACAGTAAGATTTCCAGGAGTGAGTTGTATAGAATTTGGGTCCGTTTTTGGCTCCTGCTCTATTGGTCAACTAGGTAAATAACTGCCATTCACCGCATCCTGTGGAATGCCACCCCTGTCACCTCTCTGACTGTGTGTGGAGAAGGAGCAGGCCCCTCTCCTGGGGCTCTGCGGTGTTCACACATTGGAGAGAAAGTATAGGAGGGTAGTTAGAGTGTAGGGACCTTGGTTTGAATCCCAGATCCTCTATTTCCAACTCCTAGATCCTGACCTTGAATATGGTATTTGAATTCTGTAGGACTCCCTTTCTTCAGCTTAAAAAAAATGCACTTATAGTAACCACCTAGAATGTTGTTGTAAAGATTAAGTTAATTAATGATACACATGAAGTGCTTAGAGCAGCACTTGCATGCAGTAGGTGCTCTACAGAAGTTACTATCATTAACCTGGCTATTATGCACCCACATTGTTATTCACTCACCACCCTCGCTTGGCACCCTCCCCAGCAGGTCTTGCTCCTGACTCTGTAAGCTTCAGGAAGCCTTGCAGGCCTTTTCCTGTGCTGCAACAACTTTCTCGCCCTCCTGGAGCAACCAACATCCCACTCTGCTAGAGGCGTGACTGAGCCCATAGCCCACCTCATTGCTAATCACCATCGCCTCATTGTTGTATGCCTGGGGTGCTGTCTTCAGTGTAGGCCTCAATGCCTAAATAGCAGTATCCTTTTATTGAATTTTGCCAGAGACCCTTGGGGGAAGCCGGAAGCATCAGGCCTTGCTCTGTTAAGTTTGGCCATTGTTCGGGTAGAGCTTGAAAGTGGTAGACTGTGGGGATTATGCATGAAGTTATGAGTGACTGCCAATTGCAACTAGAAACAGTCTACTCGTTTTACTAACTTCCAGATACAGGAAAGTTAGAGTCTACGTTAAGGTTGCCTTGGTGAAGTCCAATCAGTGTGACAGGGTCATTTTAGTGAAGACTGTCCCGCTAGCAGAATATGAAGTATGTTAGTGGGGGCAGGTGACATGGAACACAGTCTTTGTCATTGTCTTTCCTGTTTCTTGGATGGTAGAGGCTTTCTGGCCTCCGTTTATGAAGGACGCCACCTCTTTCTTGGCTCTAGCTCAGCATGGTTCTCTCAGATCCACCTGGTGGTTTTCAAAGGCAAAACTGCAGAGCTTTTATTATGCATTAGACACTACGAATTATCGTTGGCAGAATGTTCTCAAAGGATAATCTGTATGTGACTCAACAGTTGTTTATTGAACGTCTCCTAGTTTGTCCGTAACTTATGAACAACTTGTAGTCCAAATGTTTGTTATGCCAACCGATTGCTATTGGGAATCAGTGTTATGCATACAGTCATTAAAACTCCAAAATTACCTGAATAATTGTACCATAGAGCCACTCGGACGAGGGTAAATGTTTCGGTGGGAAAATACATTCAAAATTCCAATGTCAGAGGCCACATGCACTTGTCCCCTTGACGACGCACCTGTTGAGCAGTGGGAGGAAGGATGTCAGGACACCCAGATGTGTAGGGCCTGGAGAAGATGGGAGGGGCTGTGGGCTCCTGGGAGCATGGAGTTGGGGAGGGAGTTCTGGGGGAAGATGCAGAGCTGAGACTGAGGTGCTGGAAGCTGATGGTGATACAAAAATGAGAAGAAGGCTTGTTAGAGGGAATGGCAACATGCAAGCTGGTACCTATCCTCTTCCACCCCCTGTCCTAGGGCCTGCTGCTGGGGAGGACTGACCTGGGGTGGGGGGAACAGGGACAGGAAGAACAGGAATGGAAGCCTCTTGAACCTAGCTTCCCTCCTCTTCTGAGGGCAAACCTAGGACTGAGGAGGGAAAAAGGACCCCCACCCCACCTTTCTCTCCACTTCCAAGAGTCTGGAAATGCAACTTAATGGGAAGTCAATAGCTTTAAAATGTGAAGAATGGAGTTACAAGTCTGACTGTGAAAAGAAGGAGCCTTAGGGAGTAGAGGTACTTGGTAAGGTCAAGAGAAGGTTTTTTAAAATAGGAGACCAGTGGGCAAATGCTGAGGGAAAACAGCACAGAGGTAGGAAAGGAGGAAACGTGAATGGGTCTGAATGACTGAAAAGGGTAGAGAGGGACAGGCAGGTCTGAATGGAGGGAAGGGAGGGAAGGTTGTGCCTGTGCCAATCAGCTGGTAGACCAGGCTATGGGATTCTGTGCTCTACAGACACAGAATTTTTCTGTGAAACAGGAAGTGAGGTCATACAGTGAGAGAGAGCAGCAGGTGAGGGATGAGCAGGAAGATGCTTTAGAAAGCCAATGCAGGTTTGATAGAGCCTGAAAAGGTGATCATACCTTTGGACCAATGATTTCATTTTTAAAAACTACCCTAAAAATAATTTAAAATGCGATTTTAAAAAATTAAGCACTACATATCTGTTTGTAGAGTTATTTACAATCATTGGAAACAAATGAGAAAAAAATGTAATGTTTATCAACAACAGAACTGTGAAAAATTATGCTACAGAGTTGCATGAATTTAAAATATGTTAGAAAGATTATATAATGTATAATAAAATACTTGTGACATACATTAAGTATTAAAGGCAGTATTTAAAATTTCATATAAGATATTGCATATGGAGTGGCTAGAAGGAAGTAGAGCGAACTATTAATAGAGGTTCTCTCTTGACACATAGTAATATGGGTAATTGTTATTTTCTTCTTTTTTTCTTTTTTTTGACATTTGTTTTTATAATGGATAGACTTACTTTAAAAATAAGAATAATGAGCCCAGCTGGTGAGGTTCAGTGGTTAAGCTTTGACCTAACCAGGAGGTCACAGTTTGATTCCCAGTCAGGGCACATGCCCAGGTTCCAGGCTCCATCCCCAGTAGTGGGAGTGCCGGAGGCAGCTGATCAATTATTATCTCTCATCATTGTGTTCTCTCTCTCTCTCTCTCTCTCTCTCTCTCTCTCTCTCTCTCTCCCTCTCTCTCTCTCCCCCTCTCCCCCATCCTCTCTGAAATCAATAAAATATATTTTAAAAAATAAGAGCAATGATTTTAAAGACTTAAAAATTTTAACCAAGACAGGTATTTAAAGCAAACAATTGCATGTTTCCCATTGCTAATGTTTTACGTGGTTACATTTAATATCAAAATTCCACTTTGTCTTCCCCAGGTCATCCAGAAATTTATCCTTTAGTGTTAACTACCAAGACTCAAGAAATATTCAGTTGCCGAATAGATGAAGATGTGACAGATGAGCAACCTTATAAACTTATCAAAAAACAAGATATTTTGGCAGACTTTCAAAACAGAGCTGCAGTATCTGATTTCTACCCAGTCAAAAAAATTATCCAGGTAAGTGCAACATCCCTCTTCATTTTTCAGTCTTGCTTCAAGGGGTTCCTGGTACATAATAATGACAGTTGGAGCGATTGCTGCATTCAAATCTGGCATTTGCCGTGAGCTTGGGCACATACGAGCTTGCCCGCACCTTGGGAATCCTGCTGGATGATCCTCGGTGAAAAGCAAACACTCACTGACACTTAGTGACTGTCTTATTCCACACCCAGAAACGCTGATCCTTGCCCAATTGTAACCAGAACAGGAATCTACCCTTATTTTCCCATACTATCTTAATTGTTTAATTCATAATTTTTTTTCCTGATTTGTCTCCAAGCATGCAACAGAGCACAACACCAAACTAAAGAAATGCTTCTTTTTTCCTGTTAGAAATAAAATTGCATGGTAAATTTCCCTGGACCTACTGTATTTTAAAAGCTTTTTAGAGTTAATAAAGTAATTTTGCAACTTGGGCTATTGGCCATAGATTAGTAGTATGGTGATCTTTTGTGATTGATTGATTAGAAAAATATCAATTTTGTGTCGATGTCTGAATAAATTGAATGACAACTGGACATCATTAACCTTCATTAGCCTTCATTCCTTTTCAGTTGTTTAATCTCCACATATTTGTGAATTTTCCAGTTTTCTTTGTGTAATTAATTTCTAGTCTTATACATGGTGGTCAAAAAATATGCTTGATATGATTTCAGTCCTCTTACATTTATTAAGACTTGTTTTGTGGCCTAATATATGACCTATCATTTTAAATGTTTCATGTGCACTTGAAAAGAATGTACAGGGCTTGGCAAAAGGAGGTTTAGAGTTATGAGTGTGCAAAACAGAAAGTTTATTCTTGTAATATTATTGTACAGTTATTGTATTATTTCCCATATAAACAACTGTAAGCCTACTTTATATATATATATATATATATATATATATATATATATATATATATATATATCATCGATTTTTGACAGAGAGGAGGGAGAGAGACAGAGAGCCAGAAACATCGATGAGAGAGAAACATCGACCAGCTGCCTCCTGCACATCCCCCACCGGGGATGTGCCCGCAACCCAGGCACATGCCCCTGACCGGAATCGAACCCGGGACCCCCCAGTCCGCAGGCCGACGCTCCATCCACCGAGCCAAACCTGTTTCGGCTGTAAGCCTACTTTTGCCTACCCTGTATATTCTGTTGCTTTTGGATGGAATATTCTATAACCTTCTCCTTTGATTATATTCCTGTAGGAATATCCTGGAGATGAGATTCTGGTTGTTTATGACAAAGACTTCGAATTTGGACTTAACTTTTATGTTATTGGAACAGAAGAGGGCAAGGAAAACTATTTAAATGTAAGCACACCCAAGCCCTTGCGTTTTGTGGATTATCAGAAGGGAGCGGTACCTCTTGGGGAGAACTATGCATGGTTATGATTCTTCTTGTTCAGCCCCCTTATCTCAGGGCCTGGATCGAGTTCTGGCACCTAGAGTAAGTAAGGAGTAAATGTGGGATGAACTAAGGCAAACATCTCAGGGTAGCAGATACTCTTACTTATTTGCCTTTATTGGCTCAATGAGAGCAGAAACAGGAAATCTGGAGTACCACTGCCCTCAGCCACTCCCCGGCCCATATTCCTGGTTCTCCTCTTGCCATCTCCATAGCTTGGGTAACTTACTAAACCTCTCGTCTGCAAAACGGTGGCACCAACAGTGCCCATTCCAGGCCTGTTATAACAATTAAATAGGCTAACACAAGGTAAAGCCCTTATTATAGTGTTTGCTATGATTATTGAACAGTAAGATTTTAAAAGAATGACTTGGCCAGTGGGCCGTTGGCGAGGAGGGAAGCAGAAATTTTAAAAATTGTAGCTTTCAAAGAAAAAATAATTAGTTAACCTTCAAGGTATTTTGTTCCAAGTGGCCATGGCAGGTAATGAGTTTCTGAGACTTGCCTTCTGACCTGGGCATCCTTATGGGGAGGTTTGGTCAAACGGAGGTAGACAGAGGGGTTTGAGTGGTTGTTGAACAAACAAGAAAAAGTAAAGCATAGAATTTTAAAACATCTACACTTTTTAAACTAAAAATGATAGTTTACTTAGCCTTAATATTTTCAATTTTATTTTTATGGTTGCTTTTTCTCTGTGCTTTTAATTTTTTATTACAGTCTTGTGCTATCTACCAATGGGGATACACCTGAGAAATGTGCCACTAGGTGATTTTCTTGTGGGAACATTGTAGAGTGTACTTACACAATCCTAGATGGTCCTAGCCTATTGATCCTAGGCTACCATTACTATACAAACAATACGAGATTAAATCAAGCACAAGACAAAATGATGCAATCAAACATGAGATGTTTGAGGCTGCTGTTGGTGTAACATGGCATATTGTGTTGTTTTTTGTTTTAAATCTAAGAACCTCTTTTTTTTATTGATTTTTGAGAGAGGAAGGGAAAGGGAGAGAGAGAGAAATATCAATCAGTTGCAGCATAATGTGTTTTATAGCAAAGTACTTTTTTTAATAAGTAAAAAGAGTATACAATAATGTAAAAAGTGTAGTATAGTAAATACATAGTTGTTTATAATTATTAACAAGTATTATGTACTATGCATAATTATATGTGCTATACTTTATATTTCTGACATCGCAACAGGTTTGTCTGCACCAGTATCACCACCAACATATAAGAAATGCAGCCTGGCTGGTGTGCTCAGTGGTTAAGCATCAACCTGTGAACTAAAAGGTCACTGGTTCAATTCCCGGTCAGGGCGCATGCCTGGAGTTGCAGATTTAAACCCAGTAGGGGGTGTGCAGGAGGCAGCCGATCGATGAAGTTTTTCTCTCATCAATGTTTCTGTCTCTTTATTCTTCTCCCTTCCTCTCTCTCTCTCTCTCAAAATCAATACAAACATTTTTTTTAAAGAAATGCATTGTGTTATGACATTACCATGGCTACAACATCACTAGGTAATAGGAATTTTTTAGTTCCATTTTAGTCTTATGGGGCTATCTGTTAACCAAAACATCATTATATAGCACATAACTGTGTAGTGAAATATTTTCAAGTGTATAGAAAAGTTTAGATAATAATTTAACAAATATCCACACCATCACTACCCAGAATTAACAAATATTAATATCTTATCATATTTACTTAATTTTTTAAAGTAATAAAATATAATAAATAATGCTTCATTCACTCTTATATCCTCTGTAATTCTACTTCTCTCTATATGAGTTGTTAGATACCCTTCTGTCCATGGTTTTATATTTTTACCATATATGTACGCTCCACAAATAATGTATTTTATTGTTTTATTTAAAAGTCACATAAAATTCTACAAATCATTCTGCAATTTTTGTTTATCACTGAATTATAAAATTCTAGGCCTCACCCATGTTGATACATTTAGATATCATATATATGTAGATCAAGTTTTTTCATTGCAACTGCTTTACAGAATTTTATTTTATGATGATAACACAATGTGTCAGTTTACTCACCTATTGATACTTATTCAGTTTATAGATAGATAGCTATAGAGATATAGATTTAGGTATTAATATATGTCTCTGTATACTCCTTGTGGGTATCTTGATTTAAAAACATTCACTCTTTATTTCATATATATCATGTTTATTCATACTTATAATCCTCTTATCAAAAAAATTTATTAAGTCAGAGGAAACTAGTTTTATAGTTAACATTAAGTTTTAGTGTTCCATAGTCATAAAGATGTGCAGTAAATTTTTTTTTCTTATCACATGACTTTTCTTTTTTTACTCTCCTATTTTGTTCTTCTGTCATCTTCTGTCTGTAGTTTTGATTTGTTGTTGTTCTTTTTTTTCTTGATTTCCTTCTCATAATTGGAAAGAAGGAACCAACAAAAAAGAAAAATAACAAGGAAGTGATTAATGAATTTATATAACAATAAAGTTTATTGCAAAATGTACAGATGTGGCTATAACCTAAATTTGGTCATGTATTTTAGACTGTTATTTGTTTTACGCTAGCCCCCAGAAGCTCAGGAAGAGCAGGATGAAGACTATATTCCTGAAGAAATATACGAGTATAAGCCACCCGTCTCTAAACCATGGGTTTCTTTGGGCAGTGAAAAAGAAATTGAAGAAGAATCCGTTACGACATCTACAGAGCAGGTCAGAGGCCTGAATTATTATCTCCAGTCATTCCCTCCCTGTAGCTGAATAACGCTTATTCCTGAAGGATTTGTAAGGCTTCTGTGTTTGCTATGGGCATGAGGTTTTTCTTTGGATAGAAAAGTGGTCATTGTCTCAGGTGTGTATTATGGGTTGAATTGTATCCCACCCCCACCCCCCCCAAAAAAAGATATGAAGTCCTAACCCCCAGTACCTGAGTATGTGACCTACTAGGAAATGGGAGGGTGCTATTCCAATACAGCCATGTCCTTATAAAGAGAGGGCCAGCCAGAACCGGTTTGGCTCAGTGGATAGAGCGTCGGCCTGCAGACTCAAGGGTCCCGGGTTCGATTCCGGTCAAGGGCATGTACCTTGGTTGCCGGAGGCAGCTGATCAGTGTTTCTCTCTCATTGATGTTTCTGGCTCTCTGTCCCTCTCCCTTCCTCTCTGTAAAATATCAATAAATATATTAAAAAAAAAAAAAAGAGAGGGCCATATGAAGACATAGAGACACAAGGAGAAAGAAGGAGGCAGAGATTGGAGTGCTGTATCTACAAGCCAAGGAACACCAAGGTTTGCTGGCATCACCAGAAGCTAGAGAGAGGCAAGCAATAGATTCTCCCTCAGAGTCACAGGAGGGGAAAAAACACTCCAACACCTTGATCTCCACATCGGGGAGAGAATAAATTCCTGTTTTTTTTTAAGCCACCAGTCTATGGTGCCTGGGTCTGGCAGCCCTAGGAAACTGACACAGTGGTGTTGCCAGAGCAGCTGCTGCGAGGAGGATTTAAATGAGTGACTTGTTTTGAGAGTATAGGGAAAGCTGCAGGAGACGGACAACGCTCTCCTGTAAATTTCAGTGGCGGTAAGGCTTCAGCCTGAACCCCTAGGGCCCTGGTCAGCAAACTGTGGCTCGCGAGCCACATGCGGCTCTTTGGCCCCTTGAGTGTGGCTCTTCCTAAGCCTTAGGAGTACCCTAATTAATAACATTAATAACAATGTACCTACCTATATAGTTTAAGTTTAAAAAATTTGGCTCTCAAAAGAAATTTCAGTTGTTGTACTGTTGATATTTGGCTCTGTTGACTAATGAGTTTGCCGACCACTGCGGCCTAGGGGAACTCTGGAGGCTAAATCACACCCCAGAGTTGTGCCAAAGAGAAGCAGAAGAGATGAGCTCCCCTATGTCTCCTATCAGTCCATCACGGGTTGAGATGTAAACAGCCAGCCACTTCCTGTTCTTGTACCTGCGGGCAACGTGGTGCTTCCCAAAGAGCAGCAGGCGGTGGCCATGGGAACAAACAGCACACGGAGCTGGAGGGGACAGAAAGTGCGTATCCAAAGGGATCTGAGAGATCTAGGCAGAGCACCTGCGTCGTCCGCCCCGCATCCATTTTTCTCCAGGGACTTAATTGTGTTACCTTTACTGCTTACCCGTGTTGCAGATTACATATATGATTTCTCGAAAACGAGCTGATTTTGGTGCACCGATTAAGTTCAGTGACCATAATGCTTCCAGTGTGAAAGATGCCTATATTGAATGCACAGCCTACCCAGATAAAAATTTTGTTATTAAGCAACTTGAGAAAGATGTTGGCATGCAAGTAGTCCCTGAAATTAAGGATATAAGTACTCAGACAAGATGGTAAGTATACAATGGGTATGTGTATTTTTAAAAGCAATGACAGTAAAATCTAGCAATGTCCATGATTATAATAAATAGAAATGGATTGACAGTGATGAAATATTTCTACATAGAGTAATTCGATTCAGGAAGTTCTAATGGCTTTCAACTACGCCTTTTTAAACCTTAATAGAAAATGAGATACACTTAAGACTGTAAAGACTATGTAGTTGGAAAACGATGGCTGCTGTTAATAATCACAGTATTGCTTTCAACTGGAACATTACCATTCCTAACTGCTCCATTCTACCTAAGCCGTCATTCTTACATATCAAATCAGATTGTGTCACTTCACTGCCTCAGTCTTTTCTCTGGCTCCCAACACATCCAGATTCCTTGGCACGGCATTATGAGGTTCTCCTTCTTCCATGGCATGGTATCCGTGGCCTCTCCAGCCTCTCCCCCTCCCCCACCCCATTCTGTGCTCTAGTCCTATGAGCTGCTTTCATCTCCCAGAATATCTGCTCTTTCATATCTTCCTGCTTTTGGCAGTGCTGTTCCTCTGCATAAAATGCCCTTCACTGCCTTGTCCGTCTTGTCCTTCTTTACCCCTTAAGTTCAGTGCCCCCTCCTCTGTGACTTCCTGGCAACACCAGGTAGAGTTGACCACTCCCTCCTCTGAGGCCCCACTAGAGCTCAGTGTCTTTAACAAAGCACTGAGGATCCATATTGTATTCATCTGCTTACCTGTCTGCCTTAGATCCAGAGCACTGGGAGGCTACAAACCATACCATTTCACACATCAGCTCTTTTTTATTATTATTAAATTTATTGAAGCTGAAATTTAAAGTGTTTTTTTTATTCACTTAATTTCCTTAAATAACAATATCAAGCAAGGCCTTGAGTTTCGCTAGTATTTTCCTGATATTTTTACATGTATGCAAATAAAATTTTTATTTTCATTAGAATTATCAATTAATTACCTGCCCAGCCAGCATGACTCAGTGATTGAGTGTCGACCTATGAACAAGAAGATCACAGTTTCATTCCCGGTCAGGGCACATGCCTGGGTTGTGGGCTCGATCCCCCATGGGGATTGTGCAGGAGGCAGCTGATCAATGATTCTCATCATTGATGTTTGTTTTTATTTGTTTTTTTCAATAACTTTATTTTATTATTATTATGTTTTAAAGGATGCTTTTTTAAATCTTCACTTGAAGACATGCTTAGACAGAAAAAGAGAGAGAGAAACATCAATGTGAGAGAGAAACATTGATTAATTGCCTTCAGTATCACACATCAGCTCTTATTAAAATGTGTTCAGTGAATGAGTTGATGTGAAATGGGTTGTCAAAGGACTATTTTGGGGACTTGAGCTAGGCTTTGAATGTTGTATAAATTTGGAGACATATTTAGCTAAGCTATGCATTTTTTTAGAAATAAAAAATAATTATTTTGAAATAATTTGCATGTAATTTGGAGAAATGGAGACAGGGAAAACAGTCCAATTTTTTTAAAAATGACCTGAATAATTCAAGGAGATGGGAAGAACTGACTTTGCCTGGGACCACAAGGAGACCAGCTCGGGTACACGGACGGGAGGAGCAGAGGTAGATAGAGAAGTGGTTTCTCTGTGGCAGACATTGGGGAACTTTGACAGATTCTGAAGCAAAAGAGAGAAGCAGGATGATAAGGTATTAAAATAAGATGAGCTGGACAGTAGGTATTGGAAAGCAGAGGGGGGAAAGTCTGGAGTTGAAGAGATTGGCCAAGTGGGAATCTGCTGTCACTAAACCAGGTAAAAATGTGACCAGTGTCTAAAGTCAGGTGGTGGCAGTCAACTGAGAGGACAGGTGGAAAGTAGACATGAAAGTAAAAAATGCTATAACCGCCATCATTCAAACAAGCAATCAAAACCCAACAGTCCTTTGGTGGGGTGAATTTATCTAGTCCTTTGTTGTTATCCATTATCTGTTTGCTGATGACTCCCAAATCTATGTCTTCAACCTGAATCTCCCCCCTGAACTCCACGTGCTTATATTCATCTTACTTGGATGTATAAGAGTCTCAAATTTAACATTCCCACAAACATTTTTTTAAATTTCCTACCTCCGAATCTGAAACTCCCTAAATCTCCCTCATCTCAGCCAATGGCAATGATATTCTTGTAATTACTAAGACCCCAAACCTTGGATTCTGTTGGGTCTACCTTCAAAATATACAGTGTCCCAAAAAATGTATACACGCTTTGAATGATTATAAAGTCAGTGTTTATTGACATACAGTTAATTTTCAAAATTAAGTGATTATCAGCTGTTAAAGTGTGTGTACATTTTTGGGGGGACACCCTATATTCATTGTTGTCATCTTGGACCACGCCTTCTTCATCTCTTATCTGGATGATTGCAGTGCCTCCTGACTGGGCTTCCTCTACCCATCCTTGCCCTCCTACATTCTGTTCCCATAGAAGAGCCAGACTGATTGGGATCCCATTTGCCCCTATTCCCTCATTTCCCATAATTCCCTGGCTCATCCATTCCAGCCACAGTGGCTTCCTTGTTCCCTGAATTCACCAAGCATACTCATACCTGATGTGTTTATGCTCACAGTTCCTTTATATAGGCTGCTCTTCCCCCAACCTTAGGGTTCATTTCCTCCTTCATTCAGATCTCAGTTTGAATGAGGCATTCCTCAACACTCTTTTATAAAAACAGCAACCCCATTCTGTCTACCCCCTTACTCTATTTTTTTCCCTCATGGCACTATTGTCGCTTGAAATGTATTTATCATTGTCTCTCCTTTCTCACCTTCTTCCCACCTACTACTTAGAATTTAAGCTCCTGAGACAGGCACTTGCTCTATTTTGTTTACTTCTATGTCCCCAATTTCTAGGACCGTTCCTGGCACAGATTTACTAAATGAAGGGAATAAAGGGATGAGGAAGGAAAGGAGAGAGGGACCAAGTTAAGGGAGAATGTCAGAAGGGATGACCGACTTGAGTTCAATGTTAAGAGAAGAGCCATAACATATGCAGTGAGACTGTGCCCAGGAGAATCAGGGTCAGCAGTGTGGAGTGTAGTATAAAACATGCTTTTCAGCTCTGTGTGAAGCAGCGAGTCAGAAACCATGAGAGAGCAACGTGAACGTCCAGGCACATATACATTGAACCCAGGGGTCAGGACAAGAAATGGGTCAGAAACCAGGGAGGCAGATGAATATACAATCCGGAACCAAATAATTGAAAAGAAAGACAAGGATTGGTGGTCGAGTCTCAGCAGAGAATTAGAACATCAGAGATTAATAAACACCAAGAGGTGAGGGTAAGACTCGAAGGAGAGAGATGCTACATTAGTACAAAAAACAAAAACAAAAAAACAACTTAGAGTTTGAGAGAAAATTCTTAGTTAAACCAACAGAGGCTTCTTCTATGTTCCTGCCAGGGTACAGAAAAGTGGCAAAAATGAGTCAGCCAGGGTAGACTCAGGAGGTCGACTCAGAAAGGGACAGTGAACTTCTGGCAAAAGGGACCTTTGTAGGTTCTCAATGGATGTTGACTGGTAATAATGGACAGTGGTTTCTATCTAGCAGCTAGAGTGAACAGATGAGAAATAAGGACAGGTCTTGACCCACAAAGTGAAAAAATGCATCAAAAGAACTCCAATGGTTCGAATCTAGGTGACAGAGAATGCTGGTGCCACTTACTAAGATCAGGAAATTGGCTGGTCTGAGGAGGAGGAGATGGGATATATGATTGCGATAAAAGAACTAAAAAGGAAAAAAATCAACGATGAGGTTCAAAGAGTAACTGCAAGGAAGGCAGATGCTTACAGTGCTCTTACCACAAGCCAGGCATTCTTCTAATAAGCACGTTGCACACATCAACTCAATTAAGCTTCCCAACTGCCCTCGGAGGTAGGCACTGTTTCCATTTTAAAAATAAAGAAACTGAGGCAGAGAGGTTAAAATGAAAGCTCAATATTTAGAACATAACTAAAATTTGAATCAATAATGAATAGATTTGCTGAAAAACAACAAAACGAATCACATTTAGAAAAATCAGAGTGACCCTTAGTCCTGTTGCTATCTTGAGGAAACCATCAGGTGCCATATAATTTCTTAATCCTACCCGTGGGATAGAAATTAAAAGGTGAAGCTAAGATTTGAACCCGAGTCTCTTTGGTGCCAGTGCCAACATTTCTTTCCATCACTCTGCCTCTGCTATGGATACTGGTCTAGGCGGGGGCAGGGCTTGGGAGGCATGAATTATTCTATTCAGTATTAGCAAAATCCTCTTTGCCTCTCTTTTTGATTACTCTCACGGAGACATTTTACTGACATTTGCTCAACAAACACAGATTAAGTACAATCTAATAGTTTATTGAACACTTAAAACGCGCTGTTTTAAAAGCTTTGCCCGTATTAACACATTCAATTCTTACAATAACGCTATGAGCTAGGTACTTTAAGAATTTTATTTAGATGAGAAAACAGGCACAGAAAGGTCAAATAATGAGCTCAGGGTCACATGGTAAGTGACAGACTCAGGCTTCAAAGCCAGGCAGCCTGCGCAGGGTGCACACTCTTAAGGACTATGTCATGTGACCTCTCTGTGGCCCCACAGCCTAAAACCAAGTTGCTCACCCAGCGTAATGGGTGAGCCCGACAAAGCCCAGAGGCACAATGCAATGTGATGTGTTCAAGGGTGAAGGTGAGCACTGAGGGCAGCCAGTCTGGTTGGAGAAGCTTTCCTCCAGAGAATCTGCTGCCACTGCTGCCTAAATGTCCATTGTTCCTGGTTTCGTATATTCAGAGCAGAGTTTCTCAACCTGAACACTGCTGAGGTTTGGGGCTGGGTAATTATCTGTCGGGGACAGGGTGCAGGGAGGGGGCTGTCTTGTGTATTGTAGGGTGTTTAACAGCATCCCTGGGCTCTAACCACGAGGTGCCAATAACACTTCCCAGCTGTGAAAACCAAAAATGTTTCCAGATATTGCCAAGTGTTCCCAGGCTGTGGGGGTGGAACAGGATTGCACTGGTTAAGAAACACTGATTTGATGAAATGGCAAGAGAGAAAATGACAAACAAATGAGGCAACATGTTAATAACCGATGAATTGAGGTGAAAGAAGTATGGGAGTTTCTTACACTCTTCTTACAACTTTCCTGTAAGTTTAAAATGATATCTAAATGATTTTTTAAAATAAGAGCTTATTGATTATGTTTGAGAGAAATATACAAATACTCTGAATGGCAGTCAACATTGATTTTCTAGGATAAAGAAGAAATTCAATTACAAGATTTAAATATAAAATAATAACCTAATACTGTCACAGAGATAACCCTTTGACCTATCATGACTATATTTGCTTCTCTTTTATCTTATTTTTGTTATTCTATTTTCTTTTAATATATTAGGCAATATCCCAGAAATGCTACTACACAATATTATCCAAGAGAATTTTTAGAAAAGGAAAAAGAAATATTCGGACAATCAAAGCCGTTAGCTGATTTTCTTAACAACATGTCCACAAGGTAAAAAAAAAATGTATATTAAATTTTAATAATAAAACATAAAATGTGTATGTTTAGTTATAACAATAGGTCTTAAAAATCAGCTCCATACATGGTGTCCAGATAGAAAGTATGAAGACAGTTATCAGGTATGCATGAACATATGACACTTTCTACAGCTTCTCAGTAATTCTTTCTCCTCGATTGCTAACCAGCATCTTAGACCTCAGAAGCTAGGACCATACCGAACAGCATAAACCTGGAAGATGTATATTGAGTATGTGAGGATGTCTCCCTAACAGCAAATTAACATTTATTTACCAGGGTTTCTTTAAGTCTTTGTCTCCATTCCTCACCCCCCTCCTTACTGACTTGTGTAGGATTACAAAGATGAGGATGCTGTGGGTGTTGAGGATGATGGTTGCAATGATGATGATAGAAACTTACAAAAATATTTTTGTAAATAAGAACCTGAATTCAATTCAGAGGTGGTACTTGGATATGTCATCCTTATCCCCAATTCCTGTGATGCTGCTGGTCTTATTTACAGGCTCTGACAAAGCGGTATCTTCAAAATGCCTTTACAGTGGTGCTAGGGCCCTGGGCAGAGCCTTCGGGCTTCTGAATCAGAGAAAGAGCTTGGTAAGTTCTCCAGTTGATACCAGAGTTCAGAGAAGTGGAACCAATGGTGGAAAGGTCTGCCCATTAGGTTGGTTTCCATTACTTTCCAAAATTAAAAAATTGGTGGTCTAGTTCACAGATAGCCCTAGTTAAGTTTTGTTTGTTTGTTTGTTTTTTGTTTTATTGTTTTTTTTGTTATTTTTTTTAAGAAAACATCATTAGTCCTTTCAGCCCAGATTAAATATCCAGAAAATTACCTATGCCTCAGGAGAATCTGGTTCAAAAAGTCATCAGTGATTCAGAGCGTGCATGAATTACTTGCCATTCACAGGAAGCATGCTATCATTTTTTTCCTATGTGGGCAAAGAGAAAGAGAAAGAAACAAGAAGAACTACGGTTTCTTTTTCTCCTTATCAAAATTAAGTATTTAAATTTTTCTTGATAAGAACATTAAAAATGAGAGATCTGTCTCTGTATAATCCATTTCAAGGGCAAACACGGCCTGTAGTCAATTCTCAATCATCCATGTTGTGTAGTATCTTTAGTCCTGGAGTTTTGCTCTTCCCTTTCAATCACCGCGCTCATAAAGAGAGGAGTATTGATCCTTCCCTGAGACATGGGAGGGAGAAACTAGAACTATAGGAAGAAAGAGGAAAGGGAATAAAATATCACTGGCCAAGAACAAATAAGAAACCTGTGTTCATATCACTGCCATTCTTTTTGTTTGTTTGTTTGTTTAAAGTATTACTAATAGTAGAACATATGTCTCCTTTTTCCCCTGTTGACCCCCACCCCCGCCTCCCCCACCCACCTGGCACATGCCCTCACCCCCCTAGCGTCTCAATGGTTATGTGTATATGCATGCATACAAGTCCTTTTACCACCCCCCTCCCCTCCCCTGCCTTCCCACTGAATTTTTGATCACTGCCATTCTTCCCCCGCAAAACTGTGTAAGGCTTATTTAAATTTTTAAATTTTTAATATAATCTTAGTTTTGTTCTGGAAGAGAGCTCTTTCAGAAAATGAGTTCTTTTTCATAGAATTTTACCTAGAATGAGCCTAAGGGAAGCATGATTTGCAAAAGAAGGAAATCATGTTAGAAGAGAGAGAGAAACTTCCAGGGGATTCTCAAAGCAACTAAGAAACTTCCATTTGCGGGTTAAAACAAACCAACAAACAACCAGCAATACTGTGGGCTTTTACTCAGACAACAGGTTCGCCAGCCTCCAGTTCATCTCTCTCAGGGACCACCTGGTCGAGTGCAGGGAACACAGGCACAGGAAACCAGAGACCTGCTGTCCTCCCTTCCCCCTTGTGGATACTTCCCCATTCAGCGGGAAGAGGCAGGAAGCCAGGGCCAGGGTTTCTGAACTTCTCCCTTGGGAATTCCTTTCTCATTCTAGCCGAAACATAGAGAAATAAGGCTTTGAACATGTTCACAAATGCTTCCACTTGAAACTGGGTTCAAACCTAGAAGTGCCAGGGAGATGCGAACCTGGAAGATGAGTCCAGCCGAGCATGTGAAGATGCTTGCCTAACCACCCAGGGTTATTCACATTTTCACAGGCGTCCGAGCCGCCTTTGCAGCTTGTTAAAAAGCAGGTTCTGCCTCAGTAGGTCTGGGGGGAAGCCCGAGGCTCTGCATTTCCGACAGTTCCAGGTCACGCTGATCCTGCCGGCCCTGGGAAATGTTTCCAGTTTGAAAGATGAAGTACAAGAATTTAGTCCAAAGAGTCCTCAGTGAAGCAGTGAATGGTAGCGTAGAAGCTTAGGAACAGGTATTAGATGGTACCCTTGCTTAATTACATTTTGAGGCACACATGTTATGATAGTTAGTGTTTCTATATGATTGTCTAAATAAAGTGGGGGTTTTTCTTATTTTAGGAAATTCAGAATTCAGAACCACTCTTTCAGCTTATCTCACCTATTAAAACTCCAAGCTCATCGGACTTTCAATCATCAGGGTAAAACCTTGGCTGGCATTCCACTTGTGGGAAAGCTCCTAGCGGCCTTGGGAATGAACCAGGCTTCCCAACCTTAGCATATGAAGGGACAATAAACATTACAGTAACTTATGGTAACTTTTAAGGTGGGAGCCTGTCAAACAAGGGGCTTAGACCATTAAGAGATGAGCCTGGCACTTCGATTGTTTTTAAAAGAAGCAATAGTTCCATTTTTAGCAGGATAATTTCTCCACTTTTAGGGACTGTCTCATGCAAGAGGTTTAGTAATGGAAATAATACATTAGGCCCTCCCAGGCATTGTGGCAACTAAAACCACCACA